>NC_059372.1:31855430-32180430 GCF_019703515.2 Myxocyprinus asiaticus
CTTGGAAGCACGCTGTAGTAATCCCTATTCATAAACCAGATAAAGACCCATCTGTACCTTCGTCCTATAGACCCATAGCACTCACATCTGTACTGTGTAAAATTATGGAAAGGGTGGTTATAGGACGGTTGGTACATTTTTTAGAGATTAAAACATATTTGAATGAATTATCAAAGTGGGTTTAGAAAAAGTAGATCGATATTAGATAATATTATAGCAATAGAACATGAAGTCAGAAGAGCTATGGCTAATAAGGAATGTTTAATAGCTGTATTTATAGATATTGAGAAGGCTTACAATATGCTTTGGAGGGAGGGTCTGCTTGTCAAATAAGCAAAATATGGCATTGGAGGAAGAATGTATTGGTGGATAAAGAATTTCTTACAAAATTGTACTATACAAGAGTGTGTAATACGCTATCAGATATTGTTAATATAAGTAATGGGACCCCACAGGGAAGTGTGATTAGTCCAGTACTGTTCAATATTATGATTAATTATATTTTTGCAGATGTTGGTCAAGGTATTGGGACCACGCTATATGCTGATGATGGGGCATTTTGGGCGAAAGGAAAAAATGGATTGTATGTAATGAAAAAGCTCCAGGGAGCATTAAAGAAGGTGGAGAAGGTGGAGGGGTTTTAAAATGTCTATTTCTAAGACAAAATATATGATTTTTAGCCGGTCTAGGAAAAAATGAGAAGGTAATTTAACATTATATGATTCTCCAATTGAAAGAGTTGACTGTTTTAAATATTAAGGAGTTTAGTTGGGTCCCAAATTAAACTGGAGAATACACATTAACAAAATAATAGAAAAAAAAACAATAGTTACGTAACAAAGTTCATGTAGGGTGCAAGGAGGAAGTGGGAGATGGCGAGTTCAACTCAAACGGTATTTATTTTATAACTCAAAATTTGCTTTTCAGCACAAAAAAAGCTTCCAGTTGATGTACAGCACCGGGCACTCTTCCCCCTCGACCACCTGGGACAACATGGCTCCCAACCCGCTGTCTGACACGTTGGTCTGTACAACAAAAGGAATGAGAAATCAGGAGCATGTAACAATGGCCTGCCACAAAGCGCAGCTTTCACCTGCATAAAAGCCTGTTGGCATGGCTCTGACTACTGGACTGTGTCTGGGGCTCCCTTTTTAGTGAGATCGATCAGCGGGCTAGTGACGTCCGAATAATTAGGCAAAAACCTTCTATAATAGCCATCCAGCCCCAGGAACTGTCTCACCTCCTTTTTGGTCATGGGTCTTGGGCAGCCCGCAACCACTGCGGTCTTATATATTTGGGGACGCACCTGCCTGAGACCCAAGTGGAACTCCAGATACCATACCTCCACCCGTCCAATTGCGCACTTATTGGGGTTAGTATATAATGATGTCACCCAAATAGGCAGCGGCGTACACAGAGTACAGTCTGAGGACTCAGTCCATAATGCGCTGAAACGTAGCCGGGGCCCCAAACAAACCGAACGGAAGGGTCATGAATTGGTGTAAGCGAAACGGTGTGGAGAAGGCCATTTTCTCATGGGACACTGGTGTTAAGGGGATCTGCCAATAACCCTTCGTTAAATCCAGTGTCGAATAAAAGCCTTTAATTCTTCCCGAACCACTTTTCTTTTTTCTCAGGTAATCGGTAGGGATGAATGTGTACCACTACCCCTGGGGTTGTTTTGATATGGTGTTTTATGAGGTTCATATGACCGGGAAGGGACGCGAACACATCAGAGAATTCTCTTTGCAACCGGGCCACGTCCGTGATTTGCGACAGTGAGAGGAGGTCTCCGCAAGTGACCGGGGTGCCGCGAATGGCTTTTAAGTTCACCACCAGCCCAAGCTCCTCCCTCTCCGGTACCACCGGAGTCACGGGGACCACCTCCCTCCATGGTTTTAAGAGGTTGAGGTGGTAAATTTGCCGTTCTCTGCCCCTATCCATTAGTTTAACCTCATAATCGACTTCCCCGTCTCGCCATGTGACCTCAAAGGGCCCTTGCCACTTTGTGAGTAATTTAGAGCTTGATGTGGGTAGTAATACAAGGACTTTATCTCCCTGTGTAAATTCACATAGCCGAACTCCCCTGTTATACAGCCAGGACTGATGTTCTTGAGCCTGTAGAAAATTCTCCAGTGATAGTTGCCCCAATGTGGGGAGTTTTGCTCTCAGGTCAAGAGCGTATTGAATTTCATTTTTGCTGTTTGAAAGTCACTTTCCCATTTCTCCGTCACAACGTCTAAGACACTACAAGGCTTACGGCCATAAAATAATTCAAATGGGGAGAACCCCGTGGAAGCTTGCGGGACCTCTCGAACTGCGAATAACAGGGGTTCAAGCCACTTATTCCAATTCCGAGCATCTTCGTGCATGAACTTACGAATAATGTTTTTCAGGGTTTTATTAATGTAGTTCCTTGATCAGTGAGGATTTCTTTCAGAATCCCCACTCGGGAGATAATTCTGAAGAGTGCCTCCGCAACACTACATGCTGAAATGTTGCATGGAGGCACTGCTTCCAGATATCGCGTTGCATTTTCCACCAGAACCAACACAAAGCGATAACCGCGTGCCGTCCTCTCTAATGGCCCGACAAGGTTCATACCAATTCTTTCGAAGGGGACCTCGATCAAAGGAAGCTGGCGCAAAGGCGCTCTTGGGATGGCCGGCAGATTCACCAGCTGACATTCACAGCATGAAGCACATCATTTGCGAACATTCCCACGAATGCCCGGCCAATAGAAACGGGACATTAGACAGTTCAGTGTCTTTTCCTGCGTGCATGTGGTAGCTCTCTCTCCCTCACTGGCATCTGGCTCGCTCTTAAATCCGTCTCCAACTTTCACTGCAATGACAAACAGCTGTTAGAGACAATCATTGTCAGGTGATGATCCTTACCGTTCTCATCTCCTGATCTCGCTCTCCATTCACAAGCCGGTGCTCAACCACACCCCCACCACCACAAGTTATAAATATCATGCGATGTTTAACAGGCTACGAATGGGGGGCAGATAAGAGTACTCTTTTACTTATCTATCAAACTATGATTAGGTCTATTTTTGATTATGGGTGTCAAACTTATGGATCAGCTGCAGAATGTAATTTAAAAAAGCTTGATGTAGTACAGGCAAATGCACTACGAATATGTAATAGTGCTTTTAAAAGTAAAATCCCTGCACTATTAGTTGAAATGGAGGAAAAGCCATTATACTATATAAGAAGAATTAAACTAACTTTAAATTATTGGAACAAACTCAGGGAAAGAACTGAGGATTGTCCTGCTAACAGAGTACTATATGAATGTTTTGAGTTGGTCAAATCAAAGAAAAAGGTAGTATGTTATATAAGGCAATGTTTAATATGGGCTGAAAAGTTTAAGATTTTAAATATTGCTCCTGCTAAAAGTCCTGGAAGGGCTTTAGTCCCAGGATGGCTACTGCCTACAGTAGATGTGGATTTTTTTCATACTTGATAAAATTAATGATGATAAAGTAGATTTATATCCCAAAGAAATAGCTGATGATTATTGTGACGAGGTGGAGGGCGGAGCCAGGCTGCGACTATGCACGCCCGGCCCCCAATCGGACTAATCAGCTGAGGAGAGGGATAAGTGCAGCAGGAGGTGGCAGTTAGAGAGACAGAGCCACGTGCAGCTGCCGTGATTACGTTTGTGTCTTTTGTTTAAGTTCTTATTAAAATATTACTTTGACTGTTCAGCCGGTTCCCGCCTCCTCCTTTCCCATTTTTAACCTTGTTACAATTATACATATACTAAATGGAATTCAGTTCTTCAAGTTTATACCGATGGATCCAAAGATCCTGATAGTAATCAGATTAGTTGTGCTACGTATATTTCTCAACGAAGATTAAGATATTGTAGTAGACTACATGATGATTTATCTGTTTTTACAGCTGAAACAGTAGCCATTTTGTGGGCGTTTAAGGCTGGAAATCGATTCCAAAAATAATCGATTCCTTGATTCTGAGGCGTTGGGAATCGAGAATCGATTCGAAACACTGGAATCGACTCCAAAACTGGAGTCGATTCCTTCCGGGGAAACCGGTTGATATTTTCGGACTGTGTTTATTTCCTCAACCACTGAACTACTACACATTTTAGAAGCCTAACAGCACTAATACAATTTACAAAATGATTATAAAATGACTGCATCTTAACAATCACCAATCTGACTCCAAGTCAAATCCGCTCCGTTTGTTCATCTGTATGAAGTAATCCCACAAGCCCTTCAACACATTTGCTTTCCAGACTTGGATAGTCTGCAGGTATTTTACTTTGGATTAAACTAATACTCAAGTAACATGCCAAATTTGTATCAGTAAATTGGCATACAGTAATAACTTCCCCGATGTTACAACACAAATCTGCAACAAGAAGATGGCAGAGTTGAGTCAGCTTTCCAGTTCACATCAATAAATCGGTATGTTAAAGTTTAAATGATCATTGTTCTGCACTTATTAAAGCGAGAATCTAACACTTCTCTACTCGTTCTCGACATTTTTACAGTGTTTAAAACATTTTGCATATATATATATATTTTTTTTTGATTAGCCTACATTTTACACAATTTTACATTAAAATTATATAAAAAATAATAATTAATAATTCAAAAACAAAAATGTTAAATACACGTAAAAATATATATATATATATATATTGTATTGTATAAACCAGTACAACAATGGAATTTTTAATAAAACTGAAATGTATTGTTTTAAATCCATAAGGATCTCTTTCTCAGTGGCAATAACAGCAGTGATGACAGCCGACTCGTCAGCAAGATCTCACGCTCTTCGCTTTCAAATTACGTACATCACTTAAAGTGTGACTGCGTCACTCAAGGCCAGCTAGAAGGCCTGGACTGGGACATATCCTAAAGACCACACCCACAAGAACAAATAAATCAATCTGATTGGCTGATGAATCTGACAATCTGACTTTAGATACCTATTCACTTACACTGCTGGGGGATTCTGTTGAAATTCTGAAGGCCTGACGGGGTGGAGCTCAGACTCACGCGCTGCTACGGCTAAGGAGCGTGGCTTCGGGCATGTGATTTGTGAAAAAGTTGTCACACTTTGCTTGTAAGCAGCAAGGGATAAATTCTGATTGGATAAATTATTTTGTTTTTTGCTATTCGTTTGTATATTAATTAGGAGTGGAAAGCGATTGTAAATACATAGGCAAAAAGGTCAATGAGAATGAAAGGATGAAAAAATATGTATTTATTAGGCATGTTACGCCAGCAGAGAAGGGTTTGCTGGCCCTGAGAAATCGTCACTGTTCTAAACAAGAACTCATGAGTGGTAACAGACAATTTCAATGGTGCTTTAAAGATTATTTTCGGTAGTTCTTGGAAATACTGGCGCATCTACTCAAACTTCCCTCAAATTTATCTCAAGGGATTGAAGCATCGCGCTTTGGTATGTGCATAGAGGCCCTGATTTAATTTTAGAATGGACCTATTAATAGCAAATATCATTCATGCTATTATAAACAGTGCAATGAATGCTTTGCAGTGAGCTGTTTATTATGAGACTTAACTTTGCCTCCTGTTTTTTTCGGAATCGAAAAAGAATCGATTAAATGGGCCTGGAATTGACTCTTGGAATCGATTCTAATGATTTCAAAACCAGGAATTGGAATCGATTCCCAAATTTCTGGAATCGAACAGCCCTATGGCCATTAGAATGGGCAGAGGATGTTAGACCAAACAGGATGGTTATTTGCTCTGACTCTTCTTCAGTTTTAACCTATATAAAGAAAAGACAATCCACTGAAAGGCCAGATCTTATTTTAGAACTGTTTTTAAGACTGTACCGGATTACTCATTCAGAATGTGACATTAGTTTTTTATGGGTACCTGCACATAATGAAATTAAGGGCAACGAAGAAGCAGATGAACTTGCTAAAGAGTCATTAAAACAAGAGGAAGTAGGCATTAGAGTGGACTTTGGAAGAACCGAATTAAGAAGTAAACTAGTGTCAGGTATTGGGATACAGTGGCAGCAACAATGGGAAGAAGATGTTAAAACTCATTTCAGGAAATAACCGATTCCAACAATTATTGTTGTCCAGACTTAGGTTTGGCCTTTGTAGATTGAATGCAAATCTTTATATTATAGGAAAACATCTGGATGTTAAGTATCTGAAACTGTATCCTATGTATTACTTGAATGTTTAAAATTTGACGAGGAAGGAATTATATGATAAAATAATGAAAATTGGTGTAACCACCTGTTCCCTATCCACACTTCTTGGCCCAAAGGACAAAATATCTAAACCTCAAAATATGTTATAGAATTTTTAAAGTCTTCTGGCCTTAGTGCCAGGATTTGACAAAATACCTTTCTCTTCTTCTTCTTTTCTCTCTCTCGTGAGGTTTAAAATGTCCTGTTGGTGGCGGTAATGCGCCGAATAGCGTTCAATCTGCCATAAAACTCTAGAAGAAGAAGAAGAAGCAAAAGGTGACCAATGGAAACGCGGCCAGGCGAAGACAGGAAGTTTGTCACTTTTCCTCAGTCATTCCGTCTGCAACTCCAGCGAATGTACCTGAAGACATATCTGCTTTAAGAGTTATATATATATATATATATATATATAAAAAAAACATTCAACTTAAACACCGGTATGTTGTATTTTATTAAACATTTTTAATGTTCGATTTATAGCGGCATGTCACTTCTGAAACTAAATGCGCAATCAATGCTTAGCTCGAGTTCTGTGTGTTTAAATGGCAGCTAATGCTAATTGAATGCATTGTTACAATCCAAACAATAAAAATATTACAAAGTTACAACCCGAGGTCGACAGAGTGACAATTCTGGTACTTTTTTATACCGTAAGAAAATATTTGCGTGTTTATTTGTCCAAAAACACACTAATTCATGTTTTTGAAGCTAGCTCGAGTGCTAATCTTGCTGAGTAACTGTTGTGTTCACACAAGTAACTGCTCTGAGTTTCAGTTGTTTATCATCCGTACGGTAAAGAGCAGCCACGAGATCTTCATTAAAACCTCATCAGCAATAGTCTGAAACCAAATAGTGTTCGTTTGTATTATTTCTGTGTATTATTATTCATATTTTATCTTAAGCAGTGAAGATGTCGTCCGGAGCCCTGTTCCCCAGTCTGGTGTCTGGCTCCCGCAGCTCATCCAGTAAATATCTGGTTGAGTTTAGGGCCGGTAAAATGACCCTGAAAGGCAGCACAGTGACCCCGGACAAGCGCAAGGGCTCCGTCTACATCCAGCAGACAGATGACTCGCTCATCCACTTCTGCTGGAAGGACAGGACCTCTGGAAACGTGGAGGATGTGAGTGGACATAAAACTATAGCTCTCTTCTCAGTTTTTAATGACTGCTTAGTGTTAAACTTGTACAACATTTTTAAAGGGATAGTTGACCCAAAAATGAGAATTCTGTCATTTACTCACCCTCATATTGTTCCAAACCCATACAACCTTTCTCCTCTTCTGTGGAACACATTGACTATCATTGTATGGAAAAAGATGCCGTGAAAGCAACTGAGGATAGAGGCTGATGTTCTGACTAATGTGTTCATAAATGCTTCTGTTTTCAGGATCTGATCATATTCCCAGATGACTGTGAGTTTAAGAAGGTGAACCAGTGCACCACAGGACGTGTGTTTGTGCTAAAATTTAAAGCTGGCTCCAAAAGGCTTTTCTTCTGGATGCAGGTGAGTAGGGCTGAAATGATTAGTCTGCATTATCGACAGCGTAGACAATAAAAAATTGTTGACAAATATTTTCACTGTCAAAGTCATTTGATCTTATTGGACATAACATGAGATCATATGAAACTCTAATGATGATGCGCGGAAGCACTGCAGGGGCGAAAGTATGGTCGAGTATCGAGTGTAGAGAGGAAGAAGACACAGCTCACAGTTCAGACCCACTCCAGTCTTTCCAAAGAGCTTAAAAAATGAAACACCCAAAAATGAAAATTCTCTTTATCATTTATTCACCCTCATGCCATCCCAGATGTGTACGACTATCTCAGTTCTGTAGGGCCACACATTGCAAGTTAATGGTGGCCAGAACTTTGAAGCTCCAGAAATCACAAAAAGGCAGCATGAAAGCAATCCATAAGACTCCAGTTGTTAAATCCATGTCTTCAGCAGTGATATGATAAGTGTGGGTGAGAAACAGATCAATATTGAAGTCCTTTTTAACTATAAATCTCCACTTTTACTTTTTCACCCAAAGTGATTTCATTGTTTCAGAAGACCTTTAACCACTGGAGTCTTATGGATTACTTTTATGCTGCCTTTATGACATAAAGGCACATAAAGTTTATGTGATTTCTGGAGTTTCAAATTTCTGATCACCATTCACTTGCATTGTATGGACCTACAGAGCTGAGATATGTTTTTCTCATCATTTTTCAATCCTAGCCAAAAATTTGGCTGCTTTTTATTTGAACATAAGCGTTGATTCTTAAGCAAACCCCTCCATCGCATATTTATTTGAATAATTTCCCATTTGGGACTTAATAGCACTGTCAACAGGGCTAAATTCGAATTTTTCAATTTAATATTAAATATTTCACTTAATTCATTAAAATTAAAATTTCAATGACATTATTTCAGGTAGGCGAACTGCAAGACATCTGATTTTTAAATCGACGTTGTCTCTAATGTCCACAAGATGGCGCAATGAATCAATATAACTGAACAGCACTTGTTATAACTATTGTTTTTTTTGCAAAGAACATATCTGGCTGGTAACAAAAATGCATTAAATGATAGTCAAAAGATTTAGCCTGTTCATATTCTCAAATATTAAGTAAAAAAGTAACAAAGTATATGAAAAAGAAACCGTGTACCATGGAATCAAACTTCATAATACTGGAGGTACCACAGTGTTTTTAATTAAATATAGTTGTATGTACATAACTAACGCTTGTACAGCCAGACACTAATAAGAGAGCAAGACACAATGGCCAAAGACCTCCACCCAAGAGGCTGTTTACTCCGAACAGGTACACTAGGTCTTTTACCTTGTGTATCGCTGTTTTTTTAGCGCTTCACACATGACCGCTGCATTTTATTAGACGCTGTATCAGTTTAAAAGGAAATTCAACCTTCTAAATGCATTTTTAAACACCCGCATTCTGCTTTATTGATTGCATAGCGTCTGTTTTCGCCCAGTGAGTCAGAATGGCCTGTAAGTTATTGTCAGTGCTTGGCACACATACAAAATTTGAATGCACATTTTAGCTTTCAAAAGTGCAGTTTTATCTTAAATTCAGAAAGTATTCAGATCCCTTCATTTTTATCACATTTTGTTATGTTGCAGCCTTATGCTAAAATGCTTTACATTTTTTATTTTTTCCACATCAGTCTTACACTCCATACCCCATAATGACAAAGCAAAAACCAGATTTTTGATGACTTTGCAAATTTATTAAAAAGAAAAAACTGAAATATCACATTGACATAAGTATTCAGACCCTTTGCTATGACACTTGAAATTTAGCTCAGGTGCATCCCATTTCTCTGGATCATCTTTGAGATGTTTCTACACTTTGATTGGAGTCCACCTGTGGCAAATTAAATTGATTGGACATGATTTGGAAAGGCACACACCTGTGTTTATAAGGTCTCACAGCTGAAAATGCATATCAGAAACCAAGCCATGAGGTCAAAGGAACTGCCTGCAGAGCTCAGAGACAGGATTGTGTTGAGGCACAGATCTGTGGAAGGCTACAAAAAAATTCAGCTGTATTGAAGGTTCCCAAGAGCACAGTGGCCTCCACAATTCTTAAATGGAAGAAGTTTGGAACAACCAGGACTCTTCCTAGAGTTGGCCGCCCGGCCAAACTGAGCAATCGGGGGAGAAGGACCTGATGGTTACTCTGGTTGAGCTCCAGAGATCATGTGTGGAGATGGAAGAAACTTGCGGAAAGAGAACCATCACTGCAACACTCCACCGATCTGGGCTTTATGGCAGAGTGGCCAGAAGAAAGCCTCTCCTCAGTGCAAGACACATAAAAAAGCACCTAAAGACTCTCAGACTGTGAGAAACAAGATTCTCTGGACTGATGAAACGAAGATTGAACTGTTTGGCCTCAATTCCAAGCGTCATGTCTAGAGGAAACCAGGCCCCGCTCATCACCTGCGCAATACCATCCCAACGGTGAAGCATGGTGGTGGTAGCATCATGCTGTGGGAGTGTGTGACAGATCTCTTGCTACTTTGTGAAGGAGGAATCGGGAGCGGGGTAACCAATCCATGTAAGCTTGTTATTGCACACACTTTTTAGTCTAATACACACTGTTTGCTTTTCAGCAACACACACACAAGACTCTGCTGCGTGCGTCTCCCTCTCTCTCCTCCGGTGGTCTGGTCTCCCATTTTATCCCTCTCCAGCTCTCACTGTAACACAGAACAGCTGTTAGAGATTTCACACAGGTGTCTATCCTTACCGTTTTTTCTCTCCTGGCCTCGCTCTCCACAGACGTCGCTTGGCCGACTCAGGCTGGGGAGCCATCTGGCCTGTGGACCACCTTAAAGTTAAAAGGCTGGAGAGCTAGATACCAACAGGTGATCCATGCATTGGTATCCTTCATGCGATGGATCCACTGGAGCGGCGTGTGGTCCGAACAGAGGGTGAAAGCACACCCCACCAGATAGTACCGGAGGGTGAAGACCGCCCACTTGATGGCCAAACACATCTTTTTTTTTTTTTTTATCGTGGTGTACTTGGTCTCCCTCAGTGAGAGTTTATGACTAATGTACAGCACGGGGCGCTCCTCCCCCTCCACCATCTGGGACAGTACTGCTCCCAAGCCCCTGTCCGATGCGTCCGTCTGCAAGATAAAAGTGAGAGAGAAGTCAGGAGAGTGCAAAAACAGCCTGCAGCTTTCATCCACGTGAACGCCTGCTGACATGGCTCCATCCACTGGACCAGATCTGGTGCACCCTTTTTAGTCAGATCAGTCAGCACTAACCTGCGATAATAGTCAGCCAGCCCCAGGAACTGTCTCACCTCCTTTTTTTGGTCTTAGGTCTCGGGTAGGCTGCAGTCGCTGCGGTTTTATCAATTTGGGGCCACACCTGCCCGTGACCCAAGTGGAAGCCCAGATACTGTATTTCCACCCGCCCAATTGCGCACTTCTTTGGGTTTGCCATGTGTCCCGTCCATCTCAACGACCTCAGGAAAGCCCTCAGATACTGCAGGTGCCGCTGCCAATCATTACTGTAAATAATTATGTCGTTCAGATAGGCAGTGGTGTAAGCAGCGTGCGGTCTGAGGATTTGGTACATGAGCCGCTGAAATGTAGCTGGGGCCCCGAACGGAAGCATCACAAATTGGTGTAATCCGAACGGTGTGGAAAATGCCATCTTTTCACAGGACATGGGAGTTAAGGGGATCTGCCAATATCCCTTCGTTAAATCCAGTGTCGAATAGGTGTGAGCCGCACCTAACTGATCGAGCAGATCATCAATCTGAGGCATTGGGTATGCATCAAATTTAGACAACGCATTGACTTTTTTTATAATCCACACAGAACCAAACTGCGCAGTCGCTCTTGGGAACCAAAACCACCGGGCTGGCCCCAGTCACTGTGGGATTCTTCTATTACCCCATATCCAGCATAACTTTTAATTCTTCCCGAACCACTTTTCTTGTGCTCGGGTAATCTGTAGGGACGACTACATACCACTACCCCTTGGGTCATCTCAATTTGGTGCTCAATGAGATTCGTATGACCGGGAAGAGGTGAGAACACGTCAGAGAATTCTCCTGGCAATGGTGAGAGGTGGTCTCCACAAGTGACCGGGGTGACTCGATTGGTGACTTAAGTTTACCTCCGGTCCGTGCTCATCCCTCTCCAGAACCACCATCACCAGAGTCACGGGGACTGCCTCTCTCCACGGTTTTAGGAGGTTTAGGTGGTAAATCTGACATGCTCTGCCTCTATCCATTTGTTTCACCTCATAATCAATTTCCTCAACTTGCCATGTGACCTCAAAGGGTCCTTGCCACTTGGCGAGTAATTTAGAGCTAGATGTGGGGAGCCGGTGTAAATTGCTGTAATCGAGTTCCCCTATTATACAGCTGCCTTTGACGTTCTTGAGCCTGGAGCAAATTCTCCTGTGTTAATTGCCCCATTGTGTGGAGTTTTACTCTCAGGTCATGAATGTATTGAATTTCGTTTTTGCTGTTTGAAGGTCCAGCCTCCCAATTTTCCCGTAGGACGTTGAGCATGCTGCGTGGTCGATGCCCGTACAATAATTCAAATGGTGAGAACCCCATGGAGGCTTGTGGGACCTCTCGAACTGCAAATAATAGAGGCTTGAGCAACTTGTCCCAATTTTGAGCGTCTTCTTGCACAAACTTATGAATCATATTCTTTAGGGTCTTATTAAATCCTTCTACCAACCTGTCCGTTTGTGGGTGGTAAACGCTGGTGCAAATCGATTTATTTCCCAATAATTCATACAGTTTGCGTAGTGTACGTGACATAAACATAGTGCCCTGGTCAGTGAGCATTTCTTTTGGAATCCCCACTCGGGAGATTATTCTGAAGAGTGCCTCCGCAATACGTCGTGCTGAAATGTTACGCAGAGGCAGTGCTTCCGGATATCGTGTTCGCACGCCACCTGCGAACATCCCCGTGAATGCCCGGGCAATAGAAACAGGCCATAAGACGGTTCAGTGTCTTTTCCTGCCTTAAGTGACCCACCATTGAATTATAATGAGCTGTCTGGAATAATATTTCCCGACAGCTCTTCAGTACCAACAATTGGGTTGTATCCTCCTTTGTCCTCCTCCCTTGAGTGTCCTGCATCACTCGATACAACCGATCCTTGATAATTGAAAAATAAAGATATGCGAGTGCAATGTCTGGTCAGAGGCATTGACCATCGATCACTTTCATTTGGTCAAAGGCGTGCCTAAGGGCCTCGTTTCGTATCTGCTCCAGAGGGTAATCCCCTGCAGGGAATCCCCTAAGGGCTTGGGAAGCCGAGACTTCCCCCTCCCTTACATATTGCTGACGTAGACGGCCCTGGCACCGCCTCCCCAGCCAGCGAATCACACACTGATACGCTTTGTTGCAGGACACATCCACACATATCCCACTCAATAACGTTGTAAATGCCGGCCAATTCGTACCCAAGATTAGTGGATGGGAGAGGTGGGGACTAACCGCAGCCTCAACACTATGCTTTTGTCCCGAAATTGAACAATGACCATCACTACAGGGTAATTTTGAATATCCCCGTGCACATACCTTACCTTCACCCACCGGTTCGCATCCAAGGTTTGAGGTTTGATTACAACCTGAATCCACCAAGGCTTGGTATGTACCCCTTAATACTCAAAGGTATCCGGTACGCTCCTGCTCGATCGGGGGCGGCCTGTGGCGCGTCGGGATTTGGACCAATGTCTCCACCTCCATCGCTGGGCATCGCTCCTAGAAATGCACAGGTTCCCTGCAGCTCCAACAGACCGGCCCAGACTTCACACCCGCGGCAGTGGATTCACCCACCTGTAGGGGAGAGCGGAGAGGGTTAGGGAAAACCGGCGGGTTGACAAGGGGAAGGAGAGAGAGAGAGAGATGGCTTGCCAGCCTCCGAATACACTGTCATATGGTCCTCAGCCAGCTGGACCGCCTCATCCAGCGACGCCGGGTGGTGGCACTGGACCCACTCCGCTGTTCCTTTCGGTAGCCAGGCGATGAACTGCTCCAGTGCCACCAGATCGAGCACTCCCTTGGTGTCGCATTCTTCAGCCAACAGCCACCTTCGGCAGGTATCACAGAGCTGTTGGGCAAATGTGAATGGGTGGCCGCGCTCGCAAAGCATCCGTGAACAGAATTGCTGCCGATGTTTTTCTGGGCTGGGGCCGACCCATTGCAGGATGGCCTTCTTCAAGTCCTTTTACACCAGGAGGTTGGCCGCAGGAAGTTGTTGGGCCACGAGTTGGGCTTCCCCGGACAACAGCGGCAGTAGGCGGGCTGCCCACTGGGACCTCTGCCACTTCCATGCGTCAGCCGTCAGCTCGAAGAGCTTGACAAAAGACTCCAGGTCGTCTTGTGGCCCCATCTTGGAAAGCGTAACATGCGGCACAGCCATAGGTGGGTCCAGGGTCGCAGCTGAAGACCCCTCCTGGTGTAATAAGCTCCGTAGTACCTGCTGGTCCTCCACTTGAGCCTGGAAGATCGCCTGGAACTGCTGCTCCTGTTCCAGACGCAGCTCAAGCAGAGACTAAAGTTGTGCTTGGTGAATGCTGGCGAGGGTCTTGAATACTTCGGCTAGCAGCGAGGACTCCATGACGGCATTTTCTTTCTCCTAATCCCAGGTTTCGGCACCACTGTGACAGATCTCTTGCTACTTTGTGAAGGAGGAAGCGGGAGCTGGGAAACCAATCCACGTAAGCTTTTTATTGCACATGCTTTTTAGTCTAATACACACTGTTTGCATTTCAGCAACACACACACACAAGACTCTGCTGCCTGTGACTCTCTCTCCTCTGGCAGTCTGGACTCCCTTTTTATCCCTCTCCAGATCTCACTGTAACACAGATCAGCTGTTAGAGAGAATTTCCCACAGGTGTCAATCCTTACTGTTCCTCTTCTCCCGGCCTCGCTCTCAACAGACGTTGCTCGACCAGGCCCACATCACCAGAGGGCGTTTTGCAGTGGCAGGGACTGGTCAGGGTTGAAGGAAAGCTGAACGCAGCAAAATACAGAGATATCCTTAATGAATACTGGTCATGAGCGCTCAAGACCTCAGACTGGGCCGAAGGATCACCTTCCAACAGGACAATGACCCTAAGCACACAGCTAAAACTAAACAACAGTGGCAAACTCTGAATGTCCTTGAGTGGCCCAGCCAGAGCCCGGACTTGAACCCAATCGAACAGCTCTGAAGAGACCTGAAAATGGCTGTTCACCGACGGTTCCCATCCAACCTGACAGAGCTTGAGAGGATCTGCAGAGACGAATGGCAGAAAATCCCCAAATCCAGGTGTGCAAAGCTTGTCACATTATACCCAAAAAGACTTGAGGCTGTAATCACTGCCAAAGGTGCTTCAACTAAGTACTGAGTTAAGGGTCTGAATACTAATGTCAATGTGATATTTCAGTTTTTTCTTTTAAATAAATTTGCAACGTTATCAAAAAAATAAGTTTTCTTTGTCATTATGAGGTATGGAGTGTAGACTGATGTGAAATTTTTGTTTTAAAGCATTTTAGCATAAGGCTGCAACATAACAAAATGAACAAAAAAACGAAGGGGTCTGAATACGTTCTGAATGCACTGTAAATGCACAGTTGATCAGTGGCGAATTCTCAGGGCCAGCAAAGCCTTCTCTACTGGCCTAACATGCCAAATAAATATTTTTCATCCTTTCATTCTCAATCACCTTTTTGCCTATGTATGTTTAATCGCTTTCCACTCTTAATTAATCTACAAACAAACAGAGAAAAACGAAAAGTTTATCCAGTCAGAATTTATTCCTTGATGCTTACAAGCAAAGTGTGACAACTGTTTCACACTTTGCCCGAATCGAAAAGCAGCGCGTGTGTCTGAGCTCCACCCCGTCAGGCCTTCAGAATTTCCACAGAATCCCTCGACAGTGTAAGCGAATAGGCATCTAAAGTCAGATTGTCAGATTCATCAGCCAATTAGATTGATTTATTTGTTCTTGGTGGGTGTGATCTTTAGGATATGTCCCGGTCAAGGCCTTCTAGTTGGCCTTGAGTGACGGAATCACGCTTTAAGTGATGTACGTAATTCAAGAGCGAAGAGCGTGAGATCTTGCTGACGAGTCATTGAGAGAGATCTTTATGGATTTCTTTCAAACGCGAGACGTTCTGCATGACCGTGTGACTGCTTAATTTATTAAACAGGAAAGGAGGACTGATTTTCACTTCAAGCAAATTGGTAAGTGCTTTTTAAGTTGTTATAGCAACATCAGGAGTCTTCTAAGTGTAAATTAGGCTGCTTGAGCATTCGGTGTCAGATCAAGCTTTGAAAAGTAGTGCTGTGTTCCATTCAACTCAGAAAGTCGGATTTTCCAACTTCTTACTCAAACATGTCGACACTCAGGGAGATGTACAAAGTAAGTGATAAACATTCACTTTATTAAGTAATATCGATAAATGAGTTCGTTTCCACATTACATGATATTAAAGCTTGTTTAACAAACGCCTGCAGAAACAGGTGTTTAAAACATTATAATCTCTTTTGATAATCGTACACCTGAAGCACAAATGCTAGCGCTGCAGAATTGTTTATCAGTTGGGTTGCTAGAAGACATCTCTAATGAGAGTCAACACCTGCTAAGCTAACGGGAGCATTGCAGTTCCGAATATCAGGGAATAGAATGCATTTATAGTCGGAGATATCAAGTAGGAATATCCCTCATACAGCTTGAATGGAACGCAGCATAACCGTGTATCCTGACAAAATGAAATTTATTGCACGCAACATTTAAATCACAAATATTATTAGATAGATTTTTCCAGGTATTATAGACCTCCTTTATAGATTCATATGAAAAATTATGATTTTTGAATGTCTGTTCGGGAGACATTCATTTCACAAAACAGTCATGCTGCAGTTAAAATTAGGTTTGCTTGAGCATTAAGTGTCATTTCAAGTTCTGGCTTTTGTGCGTGGACGTGTTTTTAAAATGTCAATTGGTATTATTAGTTAGCTGCGACATAATGTATGATGCCCAAAGGCACAGGGTGTCTTGTTCATTGTGAAACTGTGTTTCTCTTAATGGCATAATTCACACTGAAGGCCTGGATTTATAACGCACGGCCCGCCACTGCAGTTGATAAAGGTGTCAGTTAAGGATGTAATTTAATTAGTGTATTCGCTTCTCTCTGCACGTTTATAGTGGAAAAGGCACATATTGTATTCTCACTGTCTCCTCTCTCTTATTCAAAGGAGCCCAAAACCGACAAAGATGAAGAGTACTGTCGCAAAGTGAACGAGTACCTGAACAACCCACCCATTCCAGGAGCTCTGGGCAGTGGAGGAGGTGGCAGCCATGAACTCTCTGCACTTGGTGGTGAGTTATTGCAGGAGATGAAGCACCGATTATTATTGATTGTTATTATATAATTTACTGGAGAGTACAGACACATTTACCGCTACTTTGTTCTACTACTCTGTTTGTACAAGGAGAAGGTGGCCTGCAAAGCCTCTTGGGTAATATGAGCCACAATCAACTCATGCAGCTGATTGGACCAACAGGACTGGGTGGGCTTGGTGAGTGATTTATTTATTTATTTATTTATTTTATTTTATTTTTTTTTTTAAATCCACAACTCATGATTGGAAAAGCTAAATGGCAGTGCAATGAAAAATGAAAAAAACTATACTAAATTATAAATATTTGATGTTGCATACTGTAGCCCTAAATTATAGTGTAGGATTCAGGCCAAGGATTAAGGATCAAGTTTGATCAGTCAGCACATATAAATACTGTACTTCATGTTATCTTATATGTTTTAGGGGGTCTTGGTGCTCTCGCTGGTCCTGGTCTGGCCAGTCTGTTGGGCAGTGGAGGTCCCGCTACCAGCAGCTCAACCTCAAGGTATATTTTGCTATGTAAATTAATTTTCCTGTTATGTCATTACGATGGCTTCATGTTGTGTATACATACAAAATTTGAATTATAATTCTCAACTTCGTATCTATTTAGTTTAATTTGCTCCTCCCTCTCTCCCATTCCACAGCTCCCGCAGCCAATCAGCAGCAGCCACTCCATCCTCTGGATCTGCCGCTCGAATCAGCTCCACCCAGGCACCCACCACACCGGTAACCCCTGCTGCCACCTCCACCAGCTCACCCACTGTGACCCCCACCACGCCTGCAGCCCAGACTCCCTCCATTCCTGCAGGGGCCCCCTCCAGCACACAGCCCATTCAGCTGAGTGACCTCCAAAGCATTCTTGCCACCATGAATGTGCCTGCCATGGCCGCAGAGGGACCAGGAGGTGAGAGATGCACAGTTGATGGAGACAGGTTGTGAATTGCATCTAAATTAGATTTTTTTTTTGTATGGATAACTGATTCAAATCAGTTTGAATAGCTAAAAGCCACATTAAGTCCATTTTATATGCATTCATATGTGGTTTAAAATCCGATTAAAGTCAGTGCTTTAGAAATCTGTTTCTGTCTAAACTGTCACAACCAAATTCAAGTAATTTTTTTTCATTATGTCTTGCGCTCCCTTTGTAGTGGACTTGGCAACTGTGTTGACCCCTGATGTCATGGCTCCTATTCTGGCTAACCCTGATGTGCAGCAGAGACTGTTGCCGTACCTGCCCTCAGGAGAATCACTGCCACAGAGCGCTGATGAGATCCAGAACACACTCACATCTCCACAGTTCCAACAGGTCACTGTTTCACACACACGTTTACTTGGCTATCTTAACATCAGAGACCTCTAGTGTTTTTATTTACAGTGGCAAGAAATTGGAAATTACCTTTGGAAGTTACAACATTGAACAAACATAATCTGTTTTAACCAATAACACACAGATTGTTGTGTTGTTCTTGTACATATTGAATACATCATTCAAGCATTCACAGTGTTGATTGGAAAAAGTATATGACGTCAACAAAAGATAATTAGAGTCAGGAGTTGGCAAACCTGACATCCAATAAATGAAATGAGATTGGTGGTGTGGGTTAGAGCTACTTTGACTTCTAAAAAGCACTCAAACCTTGAGTTTGCATTTCACAAGAAGAATCTGCTGACGTCGACCATGCTTCGCAAAAGAGATTTCAGAAGACCTATGATCAAGAATTGTTGCTTTGCATAAAGCTGGAAAGACTTACAAAGTTATCTTCAAGTGCTTAGATAATCATCTGTCCACAGTTAGACACATTTTCTATAAATGGAGACGGTTTAGTACTATGGCTACTCTCCCTAGAAGTGGCTGTCCAGTCAAGATAACTCAATGGGCACACCGCAGAATGCTCAATGAGGTTAAAAGAACCCTAGAGTGATGGCTAAAGACTTGAAGTAATCATTGAAACTGGTTAGCATCTCTGTTCATGAGTCTACTATACGGAAAACATTAAACGGGTATGGTGTACGTGGCAGGACACCATGCAGGAGGCTTTAAAAAAAAACATTGCTGTGTGCCTGAAGTTTGCCAAAGACCACCATGACACTCCACAGCGCTACTGCGAAAATGTTTTGTGGACTGATGAAACTAAGGTTGAAATGTTTGGGAAGAAGACGCAGCACTACGTAAGGTGTAAAAAGGGCTCCGCATACCAACATGAACACATCATCCCAATGGTGAAGTACGGTGGAGGGAGCATCATGATTTGGGTCTGCTTTGCTGCTTCGGGGCCTGGATCGTTTGCCATCATCGAGGGAAAAATGAATTCTCAAGTTTATCAAGATATCCTACAGGATAATGTCAGGGTGGCTGTGTGCCAGCTGAAGCTCAGTAGAAGTTTGCTGATGCAGCAGGACAATGACCCTAAACACTGAGGTAAATCCACTACAGAATGACTTCAAAAAAAGCAAATCCACCTTTTGGAGTGGCCCAGTCAGAGCCCAGATCTTAACCCAATAGAGATGCTGTGGAATGACCTCAAGAGATCCTTTCACACTAGACATCCTAAGAATATTGAAGTAGTTCTGTAAGGATGAATGGTCCAAAATCTGCAGCTACTGGAACCACTTTTTAGGTTATTGCTGCCAATGGAGGATTGACCAGTTATTAAATCCAAGGGTTCACTTACTTTTTCCACAGCTATGTGAATATGTAATGGGATGTGTTTAATAAAGACATGAAAGATTATAATTGTTTGTGTGTTATTAGCTAGAGCACATTTGTGTTTGTCTATACTTGACCATAAGATGAGATCACATTTTCTGACCATAATGCAGAAAACTAGCTAATTCCAAAGGGTTCACATATTTTCTCTTGCCACTGTAGTTATAAAGGTTATTTATATTTAGTACAGATTAACCCTACCCTTAAAATAAAACTTGCCTTTTCAGAAAAAAACACCATTCATTATTAATAGTTTTTTTCCAAACGAGGACAGTCTCAAAAACAGAATTTGTCATATTTAGGTAACTTCTGGGACAGATTTGTCCCAGAAGTATAGTTAAGTGAATACACACACACAGCATTTAAATAACTGCAATTCCAAAATGAATTCTCCATAAACTCCTTTGCGAATATTTCCACACATTCTGGGACTTTTCCATGGAATCTTCTATCTTGTAAACATACTGTTTTTATCTGTGTGTGCAGGCGATGAGTATGTTCAGCAGTGCACTGGCTTCTGGTCAGCTCGGTCCTCTAATGAACCAGTTTGGTCTGCCCTCTGAAGCAGTAGATGCGGCCAATAAAGGAGGTAAATTGTTTATAAACACTTCTTTAAGAAGAGCTCTTTTCTGTAGTCTGGACAGATTACCAGGTTTAATCTACTTGGATCTGTACAATTGTTCCGTGTTTAAAGTCAGGGTAAATCCTTCTGCTATGTCAGATGTTTATGTTGTCCTTTCGTCCTGTTATCTAGATGTGGAGGCATTTGCCAAGGCCATGGAGGGCAGCGATATAAAGACAGATGATAATTGTGATTCCAAAGACAAGAAAGATGATGATGAGGATATGAGCTTGGATTAGAAATGACTTTCCAACAGAACTAAGAAATCTCTCTCTTTCAGTCTCTATCTCACTGATATGAACTGTTAGTAACATTCTAGTCTGTTATGTATGCCTGTAATCAATTGATTCAATTCAGTGTTTTGTATGTGTAAAGATACACTATTAAATAACTATGTAATTCCAGTTTGTGTACATGTCTGTGTGAAAGTGATACAATTTTAATCAAAGTAACATACAATACATCAAGGAAATGTTTATTATTGCCAATAAAAATATAGGTATAGTTTTGAGGGAACTGGACACAATCTCAAAAGTGACAAAAATAACTTTTTTACTAGAGTTTAACTCCAGTGATTTTAGATAATACAAAATGAATTCCTTAAAAGGTGTGGTTCTACAGTAAATGGTGAGATTCTTGGGAATATCCACAATAAATTGACCTCCAGTGTTTTCATACAGTTAAATAGTACCATAAATACATTTAATGGTGATTGGTCAATTTCAATTGTCAATGTTCATGATTATATGTACTATTTAAATTTGAAATAATATTAGTCCAGTTCTCTGTCGGCAGTCCCTTCTTCAGCATTCCTCTGGACACCCCTCTGCTTGCAGCTCTGAACATTAACATTTATTGTTGGCTTCTCTGCACTTGGTGCTTTTTTTTTTTAACAACTACATACAAGGGTGTCGTGAAAAATATAAATATCTTTTTTAAAAATTTTTTTTTTTTTTTATTGCTTAAACGATATAAAGCAAACCCACCACCCGTTGATTTGATAGTGTCAGTACGTATTTGGTGGCAATGCAGTTTTGGACTATGAGGCAGGACAGCCCTGCGTCCCCACCGCTCCAGACACTAAGAAGGGTTTCGACAGTGTGACAGACCTGTGGTTCAGAATGCCTTTCCTCACACAACCACTGAAAGAGGGGAGTCCAGAAGGAAGACCTGGCACCTCCATGGCATCTGCACACAGAGAGACAAAATGTTTCAGCCACACATTCAAAAAGGATAGTTCAGTGAGCATATGTTCTTGTGTTCAAAGAACAGTTAGTGCAATGGAACAGAACAGAAAGCAGGGGTCTTGAGATGTTAAAATACTTATTCGTATCCCATCTTAATGTGCAGAGACAACTAGGAACCATTTGGAGGTTGATTTCCCCGAACAGAGTACACACTGTGCCTCTGTTTTGCTCTTAAAACATTGATGTGTTTAAGGAACCCGTCAAACCTGCTTAACCAATGACGTGAGTTTGGGGCAGTACTATCTGTTTGTTCGTCTCTTCGTCCAAAGGCAGAAGAAGGGTGTATTCGGAAATCTATTTTATTTTTGCAATTCCATTTGGCGATGCTGGTATCGCAGAAATTACAAACTTCAGTTTTAAAAAATAGCACAGAGCAGGCGCAAAAACATTTCCATATTTTTCAATGCAATATTTTGGTTCATGAACAGTACCTCTAAAAAATGGGGTTGGGTTCTTTGACATAAGGAGTGATTTTATTTCACAAACAAAACACATCTGTAATGATCCCTGACCTTTACTATAATTGTTCGTTTTATATGACTGGTAGCACACAGGTTTCATACCTGGCATGCTGCCCAGATAGACAGTCTCTTTGCCCCCATTTGATCTGCTCACTTTGGGGCCGACTCCATGCTCACTCGCTGCATCCACATGTAACTGGATAACGTTACTCTTCTTCACAACTAAAATCACAAAAAAAGTCAAGTGTGAAATTATATAGCAAACATATTCCTCATGAAGTTACCTATATATTATTCATTATTTAAGTGTAGACTATGTTATTTAAGGGAAGCATGTGTGTTGA
This sequence comes from Myxocyprinus asiaticus, assembly GCF_019703515.2. Classification (NCBI taxonomy): domain Eukaryota; kingdom Metazoa; phylum Chordata; class Actinopteri; order Cypriniformes; family Catostomidae; genus Myxocyprinus; species Myxocyprinus asiaticus. Next base: position 31,877,908 of record NC_059372.1, read on the forward strand.
AGAGAGTGACTCACTTGCAAGACTGTGCCAACTTCCATCACAGAGTGAATCCTCTGGTGTGAGACTCACTGAAAACTCTCCACTTCCACTGTTCACCAACACAGTCACCTGAAGAACATGGAATAAACCAAGACTTCAAACTGGTGTATGGACCAGCTCAACTTATAAAACAGACTTTCAGAGCGTATGACCAAACCTGAATGGATCCTTTGACATATCTGTGTTTGGAACGCAGAAGTTAACTTTAGAATGTATACTTCTACTGTGGTGAATGGGAGACCATTGCAAATAATATTTTTGTGTTCCCATTTGCTCCAACAGCAAAAGAAAAATCCACTACTACTTTCCACGATTTGCCAAAAGAGGAACAAATAGAGGGGGGTGGATTGCAGCAGTGTTAATGCCAGGCTAATATAACAAAGAATATTGTAAGAAATTTAAACAAAATAATCGAAAATGTACGATTAATCTATTTACGCTGCTAAATAAGACAGCTTTTTAAATAAAAAAAATCTCTTTCATGTCTTAAGCACAATGTGGGTGAGTTATGCACCAATGTTTAAGGGTAAGGTGTTTGTTTAAACCCGTAACACTAAGTATAAGAAATAATAATAGTGTTGCTTCTGTAAGCAAGCAGCATTAACAATGAAATAAAGCTGGAAATCTCATTTAGTCCTTGCTTTGTAAAAATCCTTTACTAAGGTTCGTATATTAGCATTTGAATAAATAGTTGTGTCACCTGGCCCTGGTTCAGATAGAGACTCAGCTGTTGATTTCTCTTCGCTCCAGCATGCAGCAAAAGCCCGGAATCAGAAACTGGACGAACCTCCAACTGGATCTCCAGGTCTCGACCCAACACCAGTGATTGATCTACAGTAACATGAACATACAGAGACACATAGAGTGAGAGAGCAGAACAATCGTTAACCTACTTTATTAAATGTGTAGTAAAACATACATGTGAATGATCTAAAGTGTATAGTACATCTAGTAGAAAATTGTTGAATTAAATCTAAAGTGGAGTGTTTGACTGATTCAAAGTGACTGATATGGAGTGAGAGGTTGGTGACTCACCAATGATCAGATATCCTCCCTGACCTGGGAAGTAAACACCTGGCTGCAGGAGCTGCTGGAAACAGGGTACCACCCCTACACTGTGAGATGGGCTCTGTAGCACCTCTTCATTCAGCTTCAAATCTCTCACACAGCCAATGAAACCAGGCTGACAGACACAAGAGTCAGAAAGAGATATTCAAATAAGCAGCAAGGTCATTCTGGTGCAAGTTTGCCCCTATAGGGTCATAATATAAAAGATATTAGCTCGGTTTCAAAACATAGTGAGCCTATACAGATTTCAAGGGTGTGTTTCCAATGCAAAAGGTGGCCAACGTAATTATATAGCCTTTAAATCAAGATACCTTTATTTGTAATGAGCTCAGTTAAAAAAAATGAATCCAAGATGGCGAATGGAGAAAACATACTGGACTAATTTACCCAATATTTTTGAGTTTTTTCAAAAATCGCTTAGCAACTTGCTAACATGTTAAACTAGTGTCTGTCGATTAACATTTTTGATTGCGATTAATAACACTGTTTTGATAGTCAATCGTGATTAATCACAGATTTTGTGTAAAATTTGACTAAATATACTACTTTTCCTGTCAAAATGCATTTATTTCCATCTAAGAAAAGAAAACAAATCAATTTGTAACAATATAATACTTTTATTAATATTTTCCAAACAAAACCTTCCACAGTATAAAGATAGAAATGCACTAAAATAGCACCAATTCAAGTAATATTAAACGTTTCCCAAAGTCTAAGTGGGAGTTTGACTAATTGAAAGAACTAGTCCCCATATAGGTTGAATATTCATTGCAATGGGCATTAAATCTCTTAAACTCTCATCCTCCACAATATTAATCTGCCAGTAGACTGTGGCTATCCCCTGTTACAGCAATCGTGAAGCCGCGTTCATGATTCGCGTCAGGGCAACAATGCCAAACGTCGCTTTGAACTCCACATGAAAACGTGCTTGCAGACAAAAACATCTCATTCTGCATTTTGGTGATAGTTAAGACTTGCCGTGCTTCTGTGGTAATTAAAATGCGCTGAAATATACTTGATTTCTATCATAAGTCCCATATGGGCTCGTTTTGTATATCTAATAGCGTTAAGAGCTGCTTTCTCCATAATTTTATCACGCAAGCGCTGTTGTGTGTGTTGTGAAGTGTGCAACAACACTTGTTGGAAGGTTCCACTCTTCCAACAAGTGTTTATGCTGGTTTATACCGTATTAACGGTAAACGCGGTAATCACGATTAAAAATTAATGCGTCACATGCCTTAACGCATTAATTCTGACACCTCTAGTTAAAACTTTATTGAAATTAATTATGTGGGCATTTCAAGCAACACAACATAGTTGAGAAAAGTTTAACTTTATGCAAAATATGAGTGACATATGGCAGTGACTACCAAATGGTAGTTAACAGGGCCGTTTCTAGCTATAAGCGGTATAAACGGCCACTTAGGGCTGCGCAAAGCAAGGTCGTTTTTTTGTGTATAGTTATTTATTGGTAATATATATAATTGTTTATTGGTAGTTTATTGTTCATTTATTTATTTTTTATTTTTATTTTTTTGCATTTTGTGTAATTAATATATTCCAATTTTAAGTTAATATATTATCAAATTTGTTGAAGACTTTATTGTGGTGTCATTCTTGGGTGGGCCTGGATCCAGGAAGGGGAGGATGCTTCCTAGTAGGAATTCGCTTAGATGTATATGTGTATATGCTCAGAAACGGCCAGTCATCTCATGTCATCTGTCTCCTGTGAGACACTGGAGTCGAGTGCAGGCAAGACGGATAAGTTGAGAGATTTTACTTTTCAATATGATTTGTCTGTAGCCACATACATGGATGCATTAAAACAAAATTATGCATCAAAAACCGTGTCAGAATTGTGTGCGGATTTGATTAATACATTCATAAATCATTCATCTTGTTAATACTATGATGGATTGAGCACTGCTGTAGTTTATATAAAAACACTCTCCCCTGCAGAATGGTCATTTTTAGCTGCAAGCAACTGGATTCTTTGTGAAATTAGAATGATGTCTTAGTTTTACCAGCACTATATCAATATGGCTATGGCCAGCTGTGCAGTCCACCTATTTCTTTTGTGTAGGAACGGTCACTAGCAACATACAGTACATGGACTAGTGAAATCAAGCTACAAAGTTGCTGGCAGTGTGAACAATGCTTCAGAAGCTCATAGGCAGCTCACTAGATTTTGTAACAGAGACGTGTAGTGTGTAAATACAGTGTTTACCATAGCTGCAATGTGGTCTGAGGGAAGTCCACCGATGTAGAGGGGAGCACCAAACACACTCTTCCCTCCAAATGTCACTTTCTTGTTCTGGGTCTCGATTCCATCCACTGTCAGAAAGGCCCTGTCACCCTCCACTTTTACAAAGACCTGGATAAAGGCCACATTTGATTGTAAAAGTTAGAGCTCTATAAAATAAAAATTTGTGTGGGAAAACCATAGAATGCTACATGCTACTTTTCGCAGCGCTGGCAGCGATGGACCAGAGAGACCAATGACAGTCTTTTGTGATTACTGAATAGGGCACTTTATTTAATCTTGAGATTGAAGAAGTGGATGATTTTAACCAAGCATACTTTTTCATATACAAATATCTCCAGTAAGACTGAAAAAGATCTGAAAGCAGACCAGTGGAGGATTCAGCTTTTAGGCTTTTGAGGAAGATACTTTTGTTTCTTATATTGACCAGCTACTAGCCAACAGCATAGGAAAAATACGTCTCATTCACATACGCACCGTGTGCCATAGGCCATCTTTGTTTTTCTTTTTGCTGCGGAAGCTGGCCTTCCTCTTTCCACCGTTGACCAGCAACACCAGGTGGCCATCAGACACTAAGAGTGTCATGGTTCTCAGGCTTTTTCCTCCCGCCACGTGGAAGATCAGTCCATTAGTAGAGTTTACACGCACACTGAGAGAGATGTGTGGCCTGCACAACAATAATTTGTCATTTTAAAATAGCTACAAATAGCTCCATTCGAATTGGTCAATGGCACCATCTAGTGGTCTGATATTTCTGCGTAACAACTGCACATCCGGGTATTAAGACATATCAGACTGGACACCCGGGTATTGCGAGTCATCTTTCCTCCTTCTTGGATAACTGTGTGATCTCCATAAGTAAGCTAATAAAATAATTTCAACTCAATTCAATGTTTCATGTCCATTTATTTATTTATTTTTCAAGTAGTCTTGTAAAAAGCTGGATAATGAGCAGTCAAAGGGTCATTATTTTTACAAAATAAACACCAACAGAACTCTGATGCAAACCAGAGGTGGAATTCGGCTGTTCAGTGATTTCTTTCTTCTCACATAATTACAAAATGTCAATGCAAATCAGCATTTTATGTCCATTTATGTATATGTTCGGTTTGTAGCCGGGTAATAAGCAGGATGTGTAGTCAACCGATTGTTATAACAAAATAAACCCCTTCTATGTGATACAAAACCTCACCCTGTCTGGGTTTACTTTGCGATTACAACCCACATCACACATTTACATCATACAGTAAATGCGATGAACTACACCTGTGGTTGCTCTGCTAGGGCACCTGTGTGAACTTGAGGGGAACTGACATCATATGTCCACTAAACCTCTTTGAAACCTCTGTCTGCAGATGACTCATTTTGAAACTTTGTTAACCACTGCAATAACATTCAAACATTTTAAGTGTGGCTTCAGTGTCCAAATACTTGTGTGCCCACTGTATGTCATCTACAGAGTCATGAACAAAATCTGCAGAAACTGAAATTGAAAGTTACAACTAGTAAACCTAGAACATGAAAGAATGTCTATTTGTGTGCAACAGAAAGGGATTCTATATGTTCAAGATCGTTTGTGTGCATGTAAGTTAGGAACATGTATGATTTGTGTGAGGCCTTTCTCAAATTGACAACGATGTTGAAATGGTTGGCAGCTGTGGATTTGAGACACTCACGCTTTGCTAAACTCCTTAGGCAGTGTGTCAAATCGCAGTTGGCTGTGGGAGGAGCCACTGAAATGGTAGGCGTCGACCTCCTGGACAGCCGTCTCACCCTGGCAGGACTCACGTGCCATGCGGCTTCTCGAACTTCCAAGAGCCTTCTGTTTATTCACACACAGATACACATTTTTGTTTTAAAAAGTCAAATGGTGCTTGCAGCCCATTTTATTTCTGGAATGTGTCATACTTCCAAGTGATATTCAAAGAGAAAGTGAATGTAGAAAATTGATGAGTGATTCCGAAGACATTTTTCTCTTGAATAACATGCACCCATGAAGACCAGGAAGGTTTATTAAGAAAGTAACTAAAAGAGTGCTCATCAATTTCTATAACAGTACCTTTGGATTCTTTCTCCTTGGTGAATCCAGGATCTCCAGTGGCTCTGAAGAACCTTGGCACTTAAATGTGTACTTGCGTCCATCTTCAGCTTTTTTCAGATCCTCTACGGTCTGTGGTTCATTAATTCTACAAACATCATTTAAAAATTATAGCAGATGGTCTTGTTTGATCATTCCTTCAGCATTTTCCCTCCATAAATAAGACTTTTTTTTTTTTTTTTAACTTTAACCATTTTTTTAACGGCATCACACACCTCTTGATAAAGAAGTTGCTGAGGCATCCGGTGAGGTTGGTGAGGTCCTTTGACTCCGGTGTACCGCCCACATAGGTAATGTCAGACTGCAGCGCTGCCCTGCTGGTGGCCGTACTGCTACCCCCAGTTTCTCCTCCACTCTCAAGCACATCATCTATATAAATGCGCAACCTAAACAAAGACACAAAATTACACAACCCTGTACACAAACACAATTTTTCTTATATATTTATAAACAAACATAATGGGAAAAATTTCTTAATTAGTATAGTTGTCTTGTTCTCCATTAAAAATATCTAAGCATCCTTTAAACAAGACACATTTACTTAAGAAGCAAAATTGTATAAGATAAAAAGATAAAGAAAATAACTTTTTTCTTGTTTTAAACATAAATCTTACAACATTTTGTTGGATTTATACTTAAAAACAAGAAAAAAACAACTAACCATTGGGAGAAAAAAATTAACTTTAAGTCAATAAGATATTTTATTCAATTTTGCTTCAAGTAAATTTTTATTGCTTTAAGGATATTTCGATATTTTTACTGGAAATCAAGACAAAAATACTGATTAAGGAAAGGACTTTTTATAATGTATATGGCTGTCAGAATTAACACGTTAACGCGTGCGATTAATTAATAAAGTTTAACGCTTATATTTTTCTCAATCGCGATTTAAATCATTTACCATTAATGCAGTGTAAACCAACATAAACACTGGTCAAAAGGAAGGACTGACGCACACTTCACAACACACACACACACACACACACACAACAACAACAACAACAACAACAACAACAACAACAACAACAACAACAATGCTTCTGTGTCAGAAATAAAAAGTTGGAAAAAGGAGCTCTTAACGCTATTAAAATGTACAAAACAAGCCCATATAGGACCTGTGAAAGAAATACTTGAAGTATTTTTCAGTCTAAGGTGCATTTTAATTACCAAAGAAGCACGTCAAGTCTTAACTATCACCAAAAAGCAGAATGAGACGTTTTTGTCTGCAAGTGCTTTTCACGTGGAGTTAAGAGCAGCGCTGGAATCTGGCTTTGTCACCCTGATGCGAATCACGAATGCAGCTTCATGATTGCTGTAACAAAGCGGATAGCCACAGTCTGCCGGCTGATTAATAATGTGGAGGATGAGAGTTTAAGAGATCTAATGCCCACTGAAATAAATATGCAACCTATATGAGGGACTAGTTCTTTCAATTAGTCAAACTCCCACTTAGACTTTGGGAAACGTTTAATGATACTTGAATTGGTGCTATTTTAGTGCATTTCTATCTTTATACTGTGGAAGGCTTTGTTTGGAAAATGTTAATAAAAGTATTATATTGTTACAAATTGTTTTGTTTTCTTTCCTAAGATGGAAATAAATTCATTTTGATGGGAAAAGCAGCATATTTAGAGTCAAATTTCTGCACTTTCAAAATTTGATTAATCGTGATTAACTATTAAAAAATTATGCAATTAATCACAATTAAAAATGTTAATCGACTGACAGCACTAATAATGTACTGTATAAACATCAGTGACATACCCATCTGCATTGCTGTAGAATGCAACATAGTGACTGTTGTCATCGTTGTATGACTTCTGTGACCTGACCTCGTTTTTGCCAGCACTGACTACTACATGGCCACTGTCTAAGATAACCTGACACACATCACTCTGAGGGAGGAAACACACACACATACACACAATTAGAGCATTCCAATCCACAATTAGAGATTCACTAAAGAACATAATTTCAGATAGAAATATGTTTACTCTAAATATGATTTGATATGCAGAACTGTAAGTCTGGTTGCTTGTACCTGGCCTTGATGATAAAACATAAGGCCGTTCTGTTGATCTGTCCTGAAGCCAATGCCAGCATAAAAGTTATCTGGGACATCTGGTACACCATCCAATTTTAAACTTAGGTAACCTTCACCAGCGAAATGTGCCTCACGAGTAAACTGAAACAACACAACACAACACACACAGAGACAGAGAATGTTAGAAATGAGAACATATACCCTTTCATCAGCCTCAAAGACAAATGCCTTAATTTTGTTTTGTTAATGCATGGTATAGCACAACAGATGTCATATGCTGTAAAAAAGAAACAAAAAGAAAAGAAAAAGTAGGATTAAAGAGGAATTTACAGATTCTGGTACAATTCCAATCAACTGCACTTAAAGGGTAGTCCACCCAAAATTGAAAATTCTCTCATCATTTATTCACCCTCATGCCATCTCAGATGTGTATGACTTGCTTTTTTCTGCTGTACACAAACAAAGATTTTTAGAAGAATATCTCAGCTCTGTAGGTTCTTACAATGCAAGTGAATGGGTACCACAAATTTGAAGCTCCAAAAGCACACAAAGGCGGTATAAAAGTAATCCATAAGACTCCAGTGGTTAAATCCGAGGTGATATGATAAATGTGGGTGAGAAACAGATCAATGTTTAAGTCCTTTTTTACTATAAATCTCCACTTTCACATTGTTCTTCTTTTGTTTTTGGCGATTCACATTCTTTGTGCATATCGCCACCTACAGGGCAGGAAGGAGAATATAAAGTAAAAATGGACTTAAATATTTATCTGTTTCTCACCCACACCTATCATATCACTTCTGAAGACATGGATTTAACAACTGGAGATTTATGGATTACTTTTATGCTGCCTTTATGTGCTTTTTGGAGCTTCAAAATGTTGGCCACCATTAACTTGCATTGTATGGACCAACAGAGCTGAAATATTCTTCTAAAAATCTTCATTTGTGTTCTGCAGAAGAAAGTAATTTACATCTGGCATGGCACAAGGGTGAGTAAATGATGAGAAAATTTTCATTTTTGGGTGAACTATCCCTTTAATTACTCTGGTTCCGTATTGAGTCCCTTAGCAATTCTAGAAATAATTTTGAGGAGGAAAGAATGGAAAAAATGTATTAAAAAAATTATTATTACATATACTGCAATAAGCATCCTGTTTTTATGATTTTCAGATTTTAGTTGTACTATAAAATTACTGCACTTTAAAAAAATATTTACATTTATTGCACCAAGCATCTCCAAAATAGCATCCTTGGATTGGGTGTAAATTTTAGAATCCTACTATGGTCAAGGCAAGATTCATGCCCTAATTAATATACATGAGCTATTAATTTGCCATGGCTGCATTTGTTTATTCACATGAGTGCAAAAAATGTCTGCATCTATAGAAGAATGCAGTCACAACAGAATGGAAACAAAGCATCTTGAAGTTCATTCAGTTTTAATTTAGAAAGATAAATGGATTTGATGATGGGGGTTGTGGTAGCGTGTTCTCACCAGCAGGTTGTCAGGACAGCCGTAGCTGATCCCTGAACTCTTCATGGTCTTCAATTGAACAAAGCTTCTCAGGGCCTTAATTTGCCTCATGCAACCCTTAATGGAGCCCCGCTTTGGGAACATGCTCTTAAGACTGTAATGACATGCACAAATTGTTGTGGAGAGACTCTTTTTCACACAAATAGTTCAAGAGTTACACTATGACCAGCCGTCAACTGGGTCTAAACATGACTTCATAATGGAATTGTCTCCATAGTTACCTCTCGGGCATCCGATCCTCTGGTACTCCGCCCAGGAAGTAGCTTCCTGTGAAGTTGAGCTCTTTGCTCATAAGTGTGAACATCTTTTGACGACGTATCCTCACTTGCATTTCTTTTTTGTTAAGTTGAAAGATAACATCCATCTAAAATCAATGAAAAACATTTAATATTAAAATAAAATATTAAAAAAATATCAATGATAAAACCATGCTGATATACATTTTCAGGTCATTTCATGTACGTTTAAGGTGCACTTAGTAATGTTTTGTTTATGTTGACACCTAATACTGACACCTAGCGGCGTGAAGGTATCATCATGTTAAAGCAATAGTTTTTGTTATTAGTGCTGTTGAAATGTGCTATTCGCAGTCATGATTAATTTATTCTGAGAGCGAAAGTGTCCGATAGCATACTGAGGGGTTACAGCGAGAAACTGAGTTGTATTTGGCTGGTCATGTGATTCTAACATGGCAGCCCCCATGAGGGGACCTTCTCCATGTAGAATAAAACAGCTTTTATAAGGTTACTGATATGAGTGAACTCTTCATCTTACGTGAGTGGTCATGATTTTAAACATAATTTTCAAAATTAATATTGATTTCTTTAGAGGTATTTATTTATTTTTTTTATGAGGAAAAAATTGCTGAGTGCACCTTTAAAGGTGCTATATGTAATATTTTTACTGTACTAAATTATAAAATTACCATAATATGTCATTAGAGAATTAGGAAACAAGTTGAAATACTGGATTCTCCGATAACAATGCTACAGCCAGTATATTCTACTTTGAAGTTTCCATTCCAGGCCGGAATTTCTGTTTATGTTTTGGCCTGTGTGATCCCGCCCACTGACCACTCACCAATAGTATTTCGACACTGCCGGGTTGCCAGATTTGAACAAGTTTGCAGGCAAACAACGCTGCGTGCAGCAGCCATGGAAGCTTGCAAACAAACTGGATCAGAGATAACAGATTCCACCCGACTTAAAAAGCCACGCCATCCATCTAAAAACCACCATGACCAGAGGCGTAGTAAAACAAGGATAAATATTGGAGATGCGTTTGGAAGATGGAGACAGCTTAAAGCCCAGAAATCCTTTAAAACGGATGCTAATTTTCTCCTTAGCAGGTAAGCATAGAGCGTCACCTAAAATTAGCTATATAATTTATCTCGGCTACTAGTAGGGATGGACATTTTTAGTAAATTCGACATTTGAGTACTCGCATTCATTCTCTTTGTTTCATGTGCAGCCTGGTTTCAAGGCAGCGAGACAAAGCCGTGTCCTCATTCTGGCAACCCGCGTGAGCTTCGAGTCTGGGGCGGGGCAGACTCGACAACTCTCCAATATTTTGAATTTGGACTGCAGCACCCGTTTCAAATGATTGTTATTAATCTTACATATAGCACCTTTAACATACAATAATATTTTTTTTGGAAAGGTTATTGGGTAAACTGAAGAGTGTGTCACTCACATTTTGGGGCTGAGCGTTACTGATTTTTGACAGATTTTCTGACGATGGCTGATATATCAGTGTTCCTTCAACGTTATGGAAGAGCTTCAGAAAACCCTCATACATGGCCACACACAAGTACTTATCCTGTGGATGGAGAAGCGACACACAGGGATAAAGAATATTAGCACATGATAATATACAATATACATATACATATTATGTCTAAATGTCACAAAGTCAATGAAAGAAATATCTCTAAAAAAGACACTGTCTCACCCCTCTGTGGAACAACATTATAATTCCATTTTGCGAGATGAGTTTGACTTGCTGCTCAAACAGGCGGTCGTCAGTGCGTGCTTCAAACAAAACTTCGACATAGCCCGAACCATCAAAATATACTCCATCAACTACCCATTCTGGTGTGTTTGTTGGCCTCTGCCTGTTTTAACATATGAAAAAGACCAGTTTTACAAGGAACAAACCAGTAGTGGTAAACAAAGTTTGTGTAATTTAAAGGAATAATTCACCAGAAAATGAAAACTCACCCTCATGTCATTACAAACCAATATGACTTTTTTCGGTGGAACACGGAAAGAGAAATTCTGAAAAATATCCAAGCTGCTCTTTTCCATACAATGAAAGTGTATAGTGACCACTGGCTGCCAAGCTCCAAAAGTAACAACAGCATCATAAAGTTGTCCATATGACACCACTTTCATTGTACACCACTTTCTGCCTGAACAACTGCCGCCCAGTAGCTCAAACCTTCATCACCATGAAGTGTTTTGAGCAGGTAGCTCAGATATACTCCTCTCTACCTGCCTTCATAGACCCCCTTCAATTTTCTTACTGCATCAACAGATCAACAGAAGACACCATTGCCTTAGCGCTGCACATGGAATTCTAACCTGCGAATGCTATTCATTGACAATAGTTCAGCTTTTAATACCATAAATTATTCTTGTCCCCATGCTCTTCAGCATGGTGTTTTCTGCCATGATGATAGATACTATACGCAACTGCTATGGTGGCATCCACCTCAGGAACAGGACTGATGGGAAACTCTACAAACCCAGGAGTTTGGTTATCAGAGACTTTCTCTTCACTGATGACTGCGCTCTCAACGCCTCCTCAGAACAAAAGATGCAGTTGGAGATGGACTGCTTCTCTTCGGCCTGTGACAACTTCAGGATCGACCCAGCTGGCGTGGCAAGATCACAACCGTATCCCTGGCAGCAGAAGCCAAGTGCATTAGCCACCCATGTCTGTCTCTGTGTGAGCATGCAGCTTCTATTGTATTTCCTGCCGCGCACTCTTCTGTTTGTTATTGATGTGGGTGCATCACACTTGTGTCATCTTGGCTGCATGCACTCGCACCAATAATCCTTGTCTGTCTCTTGCGTCTGCGGACGTGTTGCGCTCGCTTTGTGCCACGCGCCTAGAGCGTGAGCTGTCTTCTTGTTTGTCACTTCGGTAAGATGTCGGTTGTGTGTGTGGCTGAACTCTGACACAAGTGTCTGTTCTCATCTTGTTTGTCAGTTGGCATGAGTGTATATCGCCTCATTGTCTCTGCGATGTGCGCTCATGCCAATCGATTGTTTTGCCTGCTTGTGAGAGCACGTGGCTTTGTTATAGTTTCTGTATCGCCGTGTGCTTCTCTTCTTACGTTACAGCCCACCTCCTTGGTTGCTCATTATTGTTTCATTAGTCTCACCTGCCCTGAATTAACCCGCTTGATTTCTCTCCCTATTTTAGTCTCCTCGTGTTTGCTGTCCAGTGCCAGTTCATATTGTATTGTTCTCTATTCAGTACCTGTGTATGTTCTTCTGCGTTCCAGTCATCCTGTCACCTTCCTGGTTCCAGTGCAGTCCAGTTGGTACTGTTCCCCGTTTTCCCTCTGCCCGATTCCCTGGACTACTTTTGTCCCCTTCGGGGTTGTTTATGTTTTCTCCCTCGAGGGAGTTGATTTATTAATAAAGTGTTTTTTTTTTTTTTTTAACTCTGCGTTTGGGTCCTCCCACTCCCCAAACCCATGACACCAAGTGCTTAAATGAAGCAGAAAGGAAGTGTGCCGCACGCAAAGTCAGAGCCACCAACACCTCAACACGTGTCTGCCCATATGCGCCCAACATGTGGTAGGAATTTCAGGGCTCGGATTGGCCTTATCAGCCACCTACGGACCCACAGCACCCATTCTGCAAAAGACTAAAGTCGTGGTCATCTTCAAATTCAAAGGACAAACAAACGATCCTGCCAAGCACATTACCAAACTTAAGGCTCTGGGACTGGACAACCATCTGTGCAACTGGTAACTTGACTTACTGACTGAGAGGTAGTCTCAAATCCTCCACGCTCACCCTCCATACAGGGTCGCCACAGGGTTGTGTGCTCAGCCCCTTGCTCTACTCCCTGTTCACGTATGATGGCGTAGCCAAGGAAAGCTCCAAAATATTTCAAAAATTTGCAGATGACACCACCATTATAGGCCTCATTTCCAAATAATGATGATGAGACAGACTAGGGAGGTTGTCAGAGATCTGGTTGTGTGGTGCTGCTCTCCTTAAATTTCAGCAAAACATAGGAGATGATAGTGGACTTCAGGAATGCGCAGAGGGGAGATTATGCCATATATGATAGATTCTGCCTAAAGCCCAAAATATACTTCGATTTTGACTGAAAGCTCAGCATCTGCATACAGTCAAACACAAGCATGTCAAAGTAAACACCATTTGACTGTGGGAGCATTCACATGCGGTTGCCGCATGCGCGCTACAACTGCTATGAGACACCGGACTTTCTCTTCAGGAGTTTAGATAAAGATGTCTATATAGTTCTTCAGGCTCAAGTTATACAAATGCAGGTATCGCCACACCTCCTCACACACACGCTCTTGACTTGCACATACACTGTTTTTGTTTCTAGCTTCATCTCCTGAAGTTAAGCGGCTATTTCATCTTCTTCTAGCGCTTCTTCGTGACAGAAACGGCTCAAATCTGAGGGCTGTCACCTTGTTGACCCACTAATTTGTGCAAATAATTCCATGTGCATGCGCATTCTGTGCATTTAAAGATAAAGGCTAGAAAAATCGGGCTGTGCTCGAGCATTCTGCTGATGACGAGATTTGTATCACCTGTTTTTGTTCCACTGAAAACAGAATGTCTTACAAAAAAGTCAACATGAGGGTGAGTAATGAAGACAGAGTGTTCAATTTTGGGTGAATTATCCCTTTAAAATAGGCATCAACTAAGTGAGAATCCTCTCACCTTGAACATGGGAGCTCAGTAGTGGTGTTCATTTGGTAGGTTTCCTCAAAGTTATAGAGGCTGATTAGCTCTTCATTTAGACTAAGCAATTCAATGCAGCCCGTGAAGAAGTTTGCAGTTGACATGTTCAGATCCACTGGAGGCTATGCGTGTTTGTATAAGATAGAGAGAGAGAGAGATTTGTTTCAGAAAATCCTTGTAAATATTACTTTTCTATTTTTATGATGAGACTAATTTATGCCAAAAAAAACTTTTTTCTAGTATAACAGTACTATATGGCCATATATATGTACCATGGTATTTACATGATAAATAAAGTTATTTAAAAAAATACTATGGTAGTAAGTATAAAACAGTTAGTACTATGGTACTTTTGGTAATTTTTTTTCAGACATATGACACTGTGAGAACCCATATATATATATATTTTTGAATATTCAATAAGAATGAAATGCATGACTCACTTTGAATGTGCTAGAATAACCACCAACATAAAACACTGTATCCTTAGCTGGTAAATTGAGTAGGCCCTTGTCCCCTCCTGCCTCCATGCTTTGTTTAACTATTTTCGTGCCATCCAGGTCCATGGACATTGCCGTCTGCCCGTATTGTAGCGTCCTGCACACACAGAATATACAGAGTGAAATATATATTAGCTAATAAACAGTAATGACAGATGGATAGATTAAGAAACAGACTGACAGACAAACAGATCAAATACAGACAGAATTTGCTAAACTAAATCTAAACTCATTAGATGTTTATTAAAAATGTGTTGGTAATTACAGTGAAGGGGTTCCCACCTCTCCAGAACGAGTTTGTTGAAGTAATCTTTCTGCACGTCCTCTTGTATCAGCACCTGTGCTGTCTCTCCTCCCACATTAAAGTACCAGTGCAGCCTTTTCCCTTCCAGCATCATTGCCATATAGTCCTTAGTAGACTACAACACACACGTACAACACAGAAACATGCATGTTTATATTCACATATATGTTTAATCCTAAATGATTTATAAAACCGTTTTAAATAATATACAAAACGAGACAGTAAAATACACTCACTGACCACTTATATGTACACAATTACACCTACTTATTCATGTGATTATCTAATTAGCCAATCGTGTGGCAGTAGTGCAGTGCATAAAATCATGCAGATATGGGTCAGGAGCTTCAGTTAATGTTCTTACATCTTTGTTGCCGAGGTAGAAGACAAACTGGGGCTTGGCGGTTGCAGTTTGGCGGCGTCTACGTGCGCTACGAGGGAGTTTGATGTACATCTGAAGCGATGAATAGGCTGCCAGATCGGCCACGTTACTGGGTGTCCTCACCTGTACTCCTGTGGTACCGTTAAACTGCATTGACACGCTCACCTGAGAGAAAGAGAGTTTAATTACGACAACTAAAGCATCTTACTTTACCAACTTATGAGTGACTCAGGCTAATTTTGATTACCCTCTTTTACAAAAGTATATACTTAAATATCTTTAACTATAGGTCTTCACTATACAGCCTACTTTATATATGATATCTCACAGGAAAATGTTATTTCCCAGAGGTTGCTCTTTTAAAACTTTGGAGTCTTAATGGATCTCTTATAGATCAATTTAAGTATACAATTTAGATGCTTCTCCTACAAGTACATAGTTGAAATAAAAAACAAAAACAAACGAGACAACGGCTGACAAAGCAATTTAAGGAGAAATTAATCAGACACTGAAATCTCTGAGTTTTGATAGCGGTCTTTGATCAATATCAGATCAATATTTAAGTCCTTTTATACTATAAATTGTCCACCCTACCCAGTAGATGGCGATATGCCAAAAACAAAAGGAGAAGAAAGAGAAAGTGGAGATTTATAGTGAAAAAGGTCTTAAATATTGATCTGTTTCTCACCCACAACTGTCATATCGCTTCTGAAGACATTGATTAAACCGCTGGAGTCTTATGGATTACTTTTATGCTGCCTTTATGTGCTTTTTGGACCTTCAAAGTTCTGTCCACCAATTGCTTGTATTGAATGGACCTACAGAGATAAGATATTCTTCTAAAAATCTTTGTTTGTGTTCAGCAGAAGAAAGAAAGTCATACACATCTGGGATGGCATGAGGGTGAGTAAATGACGAGAGAATGTTCATTTTTGGGTGAACTATCCCTTTAAGGAGATCTCATTGTGATTTTCTTTCCAATGAGATTATTCATATAGTGGTGTATTTTTTACTCTTCATGCAAAATGTTTGCTGCAATGTTCATTGTTTTGTTTGTATGTATGACAGAAGCTCAACCCTTTTGGAGAGATGTACCTTGTTGGCAGCATTGCGAGCCTGCTCAATGAGCTGCCGGATTCTCTGTATGCTGTCAGAGATGTTGGATGGCTGAAACGAGGTGTTCTGCAGACGGTCCAACTTCTTTATCAGCTGAGGAAGAGTGCCACTCAGGGCTGCCACTGCAGAGACACACAAACACATTAGACTGGACAAGCACATGACAGTGACAATATGGTGAAAGGCAAAAGTGGCTCACTCAGAAACGCACATACTGTATGCATGCATAATCACGCACCTGATGTATTAGCATCACTGAGTGCTTTGTTGATATCGTCAGCGGTGGTGTTGGAGTCTCCGTACTGCTTCTGCCATTCCTCCAGCTGCTTCTGAATTGGAGCCAGTGTGTTGCTCACATTAGTCACTGTGTTGTTAGCCTGCTCGACAGCACTCTTAGCTGCTGCAATGTCATTCTCAATGTCTTCTGCATCAAACCAAACACATATCAACAACAACGTTAATGTCAGGGTTTCGATCAATGAAGCTCAATTTAATTACGGATTAACATAATTACAAGTTTCTGACTTGGAAAAATCATTCACGTCAAAATCGTAATTACAAGTTGGAAACACCAATCAAAACTACAAACAAAAAAATAGAAATTATATTGTGGCAATAAAATGGCAGTGACCTCAACAGTTGTAGCTCAACTGATTGAGCATAGCACTCGCAACATATGTGTATGCAAATGTTCTGAAGCTACCGATACATACTTTTGCTTTGTCATTTTATTTTAACCAATGCTACCTGGTATGCTTTCTTTGTTCGTCAATGTTTTGCAAAAGAATATACAGTAGATGTTAATTAATGTAGCCATTAATATGAACAAAAAGCCCCACATGCATCAATTTGCTGTTATGAGCATTAATTGCCATAGAAATAAATAATTTCAGAGTCCAAAGACATGAAGAGCTCAAAGCAGAATCTTTGAGTTGCCATCTTGTTATAACGCTTATTCCGACAAGACATGAATGCAGCATTTAAATGACTTTAACCTCTGACCTCGGCTGAAGTTGAGGTTTTTCTGGATGTTTTTCAGGTCATTGAGCATGTTCTCTTTCTTCTCTGTGGCATTCTCCAAACTCTTTTTTATGGAGTCCAAGCGGGGCTTCAGACCTGTCAAAAACAAAATGTACATCATAAATTCATATTAATTCACAATTTACAGTACAAGACTGCCTGTTTTGAGGTATAGAAGCAGACATCTCTTGTTTTAACAGAAGGACAATTCAAATGAATCCAGATACAAAGCAGAGCCTTTTGTTTTTACTTTGATTTTGGTTTTTCAGTTCCTCTGCCTCCTTCACAAGATCAATAATCTGGTTCTTCAGAGTAACAGCCTTTTGGGGCAGATCTTTGTCTTTTATGTTCTGGATTATAAAAAGAAACAATATTAACTTAATTTACGTCACTTACGGTGCGAGTGTACATGTGCTGTATGTTGGTGTATCAATGTTCACAGGACAGATTGAGTGTTTGTTTGGTTGACTATACCTCCAGAGCCTCAGTAGCAGATTCATTGGCTGTCTTAGCTGCAGTCTCAGCTTCCTGCACACTGTTTATAATATTAGTGTACGCACGAGATGCATTCAGAGCTCGCTGTATGAAACTGCCTTGGCTGGAGCCCGATATCAGACTGCACAAGAAAAAATACACAACCAGAAGGCAGTGTTACAATTCAGTCAGAGGAGATCATATTAGTAGGTTAAAGGCTGATATATCATCAATCATTAAAATCTGGTCATTTTGAGATTATCAGCTTTGCCTGATTGCCTGATGAACAAGAAGTGTTAGTTCCCTATCTGTCACTCACTCAATGTTGTGTCGATGTAGTGACACTAGGGGTCACTCTTGGGAGCCCCAAACACCTCTGCTTTTTCGAAAAAAGGCCAGTGAGAATTGGCGAGTGGAATTTGCATGCCACTCCCCCGGACATACGGGTATAAAAGGAGCTGGTATGCAACCACTCATTCAGATTTTCTCTTCGGAGCCGAGCGGTTCTATTCATTGAAGCTGAATTCATCCGCGAGTTCATTCACCTCATCTGCTGGATTTTACGGCGCATTTCAGTGGCTTCTCCCCCTCTGCACCTGTGGAGTGCAGAGAATGCCCCTGGGCGCTTCGGCAGAGCGAAAATTAGAGAGTATATTCTAAAAGAGTTTATTTTCATTCATAAAAAGAGCGGCACACACGGAACATCTTTTTAAAGATGCCTTTCCGTTTGTGTGTTATTCCTGGTTGCGGTCATTATCTCTCCGCTTCTGACAGCCACGATCGCTGTCTTACGTGTCTGGGCACTGCCCACGCGGAGACATCGTTCGTGGATGAGTCATGTCCTCATTGCGAGAACATGACCATGGCAATGTTGCGGTCACGGCTTGCTTTCGTAAGCTCCCCGGCTCTGCCGGCTCCCCGCACCAGTCCTTCTACCTACGGGTTTGAGGCCACGTCGGTTAGCAATGGGGGCGATTTGGGGATATCAATAGGACCTCCTCTGCCGGGTATCCCCACACGGACCTCCCATTCCCCAGCACGCTCGCTTGCCCCGATCGGGCTCTCGCACGAGACCGCCGGCTCATCTCAGTGTGAGTTCGACTTCTCGTTCAGAGCTCGGGAAGACGATGAGTTATCGAGCACAGCATCGGAGAGCGGGCTTGTCCAGTCTGACGCAGAGGCTTCGGCTGGGCTTCCTCCTTCGGGAACTGTCGCCCAGTCTCACGCCAATGCGGAAATGACGGACATGCTTTCCCGGGCGGCTGCGAGCGTCGGGCTAGAGTGGAACCCTCCACTCTCCCCTGAACCCTCGCGGATTGACGATTGGTTCCTGGGCTCGGGGCGCCGCCCACGGCCACACCCCGCCCGTGTTCCTTTCTTCCCGGAAGTGCATGAAGAGCTGACAAGATCATGGGAGGCACCTTTTACTGCCCGGTCCTGGTCTTTCAGCTCCCCCGCTCTCACTACCCTTGATGGTGGAGCGGCCAGGGGGTATTCGATGATCTCCCAGGCACACCATGGCTCTCCTGCAAGTACACCAAGCCAAGGCGCTAAAAGAACTGCACAAGGGTAGTTCTGAACCGGGATTGATGCAGGAACTGCGCTCGGTGACCGACCTCGCTCTTCGGGTGATGAAGGTCACAGTGCGGTCTCTCGGGCAGGTGATGTCCACCCTGGTGGTCCAGGAGCGCCACCTTTGGTTCAACTTGGTCGAGATGGGAGAGGCAGACAAGGCACGATTCCTTGATGCCCCCATTTCCCAGGTTGGCCTGTTTGGCGAAGCCTTCGAGGACTTTGCCCAGAAGTCCTCGACGGTGAAGAAGCAGATGGAGGCCTTACAACATATCCTGCCGCGTCGCAGCTTAAGACCCCACACCCTCTCTGCTCATCGTCAAGGGCGTCCTCCTACAGCAACAACACCGGCTCCGCCGCAGCCCGCCCCCACGGCCCGGCTTCGGCATTGAGCCCTCCGCAGGAAGCAGATACCACCCGTCTCACGGCCGGCCACTAAGAACCCAAGGAAGGCTTCAAAGTGCCCCCGAGATGGGCGACCCAGGGGCGAGGAGACTCACTTCTCTGGGGCTGGTTGACAGACCACTCCATCCCCTGGTGGAGGGCCGGGAGGAGAGTCTTTTGTCGCCGCATGCCCAGGAGGCTGCGGCACCCAAAAGCCAGACAAAAGAATGGTTCTCTCGTCTCCTGGGTCACATATCTGGTGCGCACGGCCGTCATCACGACCACCGTCCACTGTCCCATTTTGGCAGGTATGGCGCTCCAGCGGCAGACCCCCCGTCCCTGTGTGCCCATCTGTGGTACAAACACACCCACACAGGATTGGTTCCAGTGCACTACGGGGACGAGATTCCTCCTCCCCCCTCCTCGGCCAATCTTATGGTGGGCGGTAGGAGCCAGGTAAGTGCTTTGATGTCCCTGGACTCAGCACGGCCACGGGGCTCGAGTCCCCTCGACGTGGCACCTCGAGCTCCGCCCCACCATGAGGCCCCACCCACCGGTATATCCAACGTGATCATTCCCTTGGTCCCCCTCACCCGGAGTTCTTCCACCGGCCCCTTTTGCAGTGACTTAAAAATCACTCTATGACAACAGGTGGAAAAATACCAGTACAAATTAGATCATAAATACTATTGTAAATATAAACCTTATAATAATAATTGAAAAATAAACCATGACCCTAGAAAGTTTAACAAAAAATCTCATAAATATTTGTTTCATAAAACATCTACAACAGTGATTGTCAGCGAAAATAGATAATTGCACTTTGTGCCACTTCATTAACATACAATACACCCACAGTTTGCGCACACACACCCACAGATAGCGCAAACACTCCCACCTATGCCCACTTGCGCTTTGCGCGGGCACGAAAATTGAGCTTACAATTAGTGCTCTCACAAAAATTGGATAAGACGCAGCGTGCTGTCTTTGCACGGAGCGCTGCTCTTTGCACGCTTAGGAAAACATAGCCGTATATCTGTATAAACGAACAATCTATTTTAATAAACAAACATGCAAGGGGTTTCAGATGGGTATTTTGTGAAAGACGGACATTTGAATTTTGCTGAGCTTTCTGTTGAGTTCTGCGGATTCTGTGTTGGCCTGGCCATCGGCCACCATGCTGTTTGAATATTGGCATAGAGGTTTTTCAACAGCCAATCAAATGACCACTACAACACATACAACAAACCTGGTTAGATTCTTGGCTAGCTGGTCCAGCATTTCGGCATGTCTCTCTGCTTTCTCCACCAGCGGAATTTTAGTGGCGGATGGCGCGTACTTCTGCATCTTGTCCACTAGCAGCTGTCTTGCTCCATCCAACTGAGCGGCCAGACGCTCATATTCCTGGTAGGGAATCCACAAGCAGCACACGTGAGTGTGTGGTCAATGAAACTTATGTGTGGTAAATTATTAAATTATATTTGAGCCAGCACATATATGTTTATTGCAAGTTTGTACCTCTTTGGAGTCCTGAAGCATGGAGAGCATGTCGTTGACCTGAGTCACATCATCCTCTGCCATTTGCAACAAGTTCTCCACCTCTTTATACTTCTCACGCAGGTCATTGATTCGTTTCTAGATGGTAAGATTGTTTAAGAGAGTGACAGATAAAGATTAACATCTTGTCCAAAATTAGATTTTGTAGAGAAAGTTAACTGTGTGCAAAAATAATGTGTGTGTGAAAGAGTGTGCATTTACTTGTATGTAATGTACAGTATGTGTGTGTTTTACCTGGACCTCCTCCAGGTGTTTCTGGTTGATGTTGTTGGCCTCTACAGTGTGTGCAGTGTTGTTGACTGCCTCATTGAGAGCGTCTCTCAGGTCCACGAGCTGCTGATTGAACTGGTTCAGTTTATTTCTGATGTTCTTTGCCACAGCCTCATTATTCACTGTGCGGTTTGTGATCTCATTCTTGACACGATCTACCACTACAAACGCAGAGAAAAAACAGAAATAAATATTCATCAGTCATAATGCAACCACTAAAACTGTGAAGGATACGTTCCACTTCACTTCATCTCAATCACACTGTTCATAAAACACAATTATAGCTAGCATTCAGTAAAACAGAAAAAAGGCCAAGTTTGATGAACGCTTTTTATAGGCTCAGAATATTTCGTTACTCACACTTGTTGGCCTGGTCCAGCTCATTTCCTGCTAGTCTCCTCTGGAAATCAAAGCCCCTGAAACGCATGTCTCTTAGCATGGACTCAACCTCTGCTATATTCCGAATCAGTTCCTTCTCACTTATCACATTGGTCTCATTCTGCAGTGTTTGGTTCACATGTTTGATAATGCCTGAGTAGATACACAAATATATTATAACACAGTGTTACTCAAACAGAGAACAGAAAAAAGGGACAATATTTCTCCTGTACTGGCCTCTTTTTTTCTTTTATTTTTTACCAAGATATATATATATATATATATATATATATGTGTGTGTGTGTGTGTGTGTGTGTGTGTGTGTGTGTGTGTGTGTATTTCATAAATCTGTCATCTTGAGTAACAATTAAACCTCAATTTTTCTCAATACTAAAAGTTAATTAAACGAATTGCTTCTATCCTCCTTCATTACGTTGTCCCATATGACTGATACATTTAAATTCTCTGTTATTAAAGACTGATCTTTTCATTTAAGGGCTTTGATCTGATTTAGTTTTGGAATTTTGATGTCACTTAAAGGGATAGTAGTGATGAAATTCTCTTATCATTTACTCACCCTCATGCCATCCCAGATGTGTATGACTTTCTTTCTTCTGCTGAACAAAAACAAAGATTTTTAGAAGAATATCTCAGCTCTGTAGGTCCATACAATGCAAGTGAATGGTGGTCAGAACCTTGAAGGTCCAAAAAGCATATGAAGGCAGCATAAAAGTAATCCACATGACTCCAGTTGTTAAATCCATGTCTTCAGAAGTGATATGATAGATGTGGGAGAGAAACGGATCAATAATTATGTCCTTTTACTCTAAATTCTCCTCCCTGCCCAGTAGGTGGCGATATGCATGAAGAATATGGATAGCCAAAAACAAAAGAAAAAGAATGTGGAAATGAAAGTAAAAGTGGACGTTTATAGTAAAAAAGGATTTAATTATTGATCTGTTTCTCACACATACCTATCATATCATTTCTGAAGACATTGATTTGACCACTGGAGTCGTATGGATTACTTTTATGCTGCCTTTATGTACTTCTTGGACTATTAAAGTTCTGGCCACCATTCACTTGCATTACAGGTGCATCTCAATAAATTAGAATGTTGTGGAAAAGTTCATTTATTTCAGTAATTCAACTCAAATTGTGAAACTCGTGTATTAAATAAATTCAGTGCACACAGACTGAAGTAGTTTAAGTCTTTGGTTCTTTTAATTGTGATGATTTTGGCTCACATTTAACAAAAACCCACCAATTCACTATCTAAAAAATTAGAATATGGTGACATGCCAATCAGCTAATCAACTCAAAACACCTGCAAAGGTTTCCTGAGCCTTCAAAATGGTCTCTCAGTTTGGTTCACTAGGCTACACAATCATGGGGAAGACTGCTGATCTGACAGTTGTCCAGAAGACAATCATTGACACCCTTCACAAGGAGGGTAAGCCACAAACATTCATTGCCAAAGAAGCTGGCTGTTCACAGAGTGCTGTATCCAAGCATGTTAACAGAAAGTTGAGTGGAAGGAAAAAGTGTGGAAGAAAAAGATGCACAACCAACCGAGAGAACCGCAGCCTTATGATTGTCCAGCAAAATCGATTCAAGAATTTGGGTGAACTTCACAAGGAATGGACTGAAGCTGGGGTCAAGGCATCAAGAGCCACCACACACAGACATGTCAAGGAATTTGGCTACAGTTGTCGTATTCCTCTTGTTAAGCCACTCCTGAACCACAGACAACGTCAGAGGCGTCTTACCTGGGCTAAGGAGAAGAAGAACTGGACTGTTGCCCAGTGGTCCAAAGTCCTCTTTTCAGATGAGAGCAAGTTTTGTATTTCATTTGGAAACCAAGGTCCTAGAGTCTGGAGGAAGGGTGGAGAAGCTCATAGCCCAAGTTGCTTGAAGTCCAGTGTTAAGTTTCCACAGTCTGTGATGATTTGGGGTGCAATGTCATCTGCTGGTGTTGGTCCATTGTGTTTTTTGAAAAGCAAAGTCACTGCACCTGTTTACCAAGAAATTTTGGAGCACTTCATGCTTCCTTCTGCTGACCAGCTTTTTAAAGATGCTGATTTCATTTTCCAGCAGGATTTGGCACCTGCCCACACTGCCAAAAGCACCAAAAGTTGGTTAAATGACCATGGTGTTGGTGTGCTTGACTGGCCAGCAAACTCACCAGACCTGAACCCCATAGAGAATCTATGGGGTATTGTCAAGAGGAAAATGAGAAACAAGAGACCAAAAAATGCAGATGAGCTGAAGGCCACTGTCAAAGAAACCTGGGCTTCCATACCACCACAGCAGTGCCACAAACTGATCACCTCCATGCCACGCCGAATTGAGGCAGTAATTAAAGCAAAAGGAGCCCCTACCAAGTATTGAGTACATATACAGTCAATGAACATACTTTCCAGAAGGCCAACAATTCACTAAAAATGTTTTTTTTATCGGTCTTATGATGTATTCTAATTTTTTGAGATAGTGAATTGGTGGGTTTTTGTTAAATGTGAGCAAAATCATCACAATTAAAAGAACCAAAGACTTAAACTACTTCAGTCTGTGTGCATTGAATTTATTTAATACACGAGTTTCACAATTTGAGTTGAATTACTGAAATAAATGAACTTTTCCACGACATTCTAATTTATTGAGATGCACCTGTATATGGACCTACAGAGCTGAGATATTCTTTTAAAAATCTTCGTTTGTGTTCAGCAGAAGAAAGAAAGTCATATACATCTGGGATGGCATGAGGGTAAGAAAATTATGAGAATTTAACTTTTGAGTGAACTATCCATTTAATTTACTCTGAATGTAGGATGAAATGTTGACTTATGTTACTTGTAAATATACAATGTATGATAATCAGTTGATATTGGCCTTGATATTGTACCGTGCACATCTCCCATGATGCCTTTGATGAAGCCAAGCAGGTCTTCTGCTCTCTTATATGTGGAGTTGGTATTGTCCTCTAAATTCGATCCCTTCTTTAGTGTGACTGAGGCCTAAAACACAAACAAACAAACAAACATTAGTCAGTATGGTCAAAGAAAGTCCCTCCTTTTTTTATACGATTAATTAAGAAACAAGAAAAAGTGTTATCTAAGAGTGTGCGAATATACTGTTAACAAAATCATGAAGTTCAACTCAATGTATGTTTCTATACCTTTTCCTCTAACTCTTTAATGTCATAGTCGATGGTCTGCAGCTCTTCCTCCAGCATGTCGGCCCGGTTCCTGCTCTCATCCAGAGTGCGGTTATAGTTTGCTATGGCATTCTGGAAGATGGAGTTCTGGTTAGTTTGAACACTGCTCAATGAAGACATGTCCTAAATCTTTTTTTTAAGTCCTATTATGGTGTTTGTGTGTGTCTGAGAGAAAGAGAGGGAGAAAGACTCACAGAAATGTTCCCCATAGACGCATTCAGTCGGCTTAGTTGAGCCCAAGCGACTGAGCTGGTGTTGAGGCTGGTCAGCTGCTGGGCAACAGACTGATAAAGCTGGTTTATCTTGTCCAGATCATCCAGGAGCACCACCACACAGCTGTCACAAGCTACACAACAAAACAACACCATCATCATCTGATCTTAGCCCATCATTCAGTAATATACAGCAAATCACTGCCAAGAATTACAGCAATGACATAATGAAGAATTACAGTATTTTGTACAGTGAAAATCATCCACAGAATATATCAATGAATGAGTATCATGAGTAAATTAACTGAATTGATAAGAAATTAGTGAATGTATGGGTAAACCAACAAACAAATGACTAAACAATGTATGACTGAACAATGTATTGAGTTTATTAGAGACTCAATCAATCTCAATACTCACGCTGACAGTACACATCTGTTCCATGTTGCACAGGGACGCTGTGTTTATTAACACACGTGTCACACTGCTTTCCTGTTAGACCTTCTGCACAGCGGCACTCCCCTGTACGAGGGTCACAGCGACCTCCCTTACACTCACACTCTATGGACCAACACACACACAAATATCTGTTAGTATAATTGAGTGTAAAATGAACACATGATCACTCATGATCCACAAATGCAGTGTGTGTGAAACAGGCCGTAGAGGATCATGCATATGTCGTATGTAATTTTGTTTATTGTTCACATTTGCACTCACTCTTGCAGCCATTCGGGCTATAGTCCCAGTAACCTGGAGCGCACTGATGGCAGTTCGGTCCGTTAACCCCAGGCCGACAGGAACATGATCCGTTAACAGGATTACATTGCTGAACCAGTGCCGCTGCAGCATCACAATCACACTTACGACAGCCAGTGCACAAATCAAAACCAAATGCACCATCCTATTTAACAAATCAACAAATATTACCATTAATACATGTTTTAACCACTAAAAACAATAATTAAAGACAAAACGGATAAGTGGACTTACGTCACAGCGGTCACAGTGTGCTCCCACTACACCAGGCTTACAGTGGCACTGTTCAGTGTGAGGGTCACAATGTGCAGTGCCACAAGGAGAACAGTTGCATCCTGGGTAATGTAGTAAACAAAACAAAAAAAGGATCATCAGAAATTCAGCCAAGGTGTTTCATAGGGTGAATCTAATGTTACCATGAAATGTCATGAACATCTCCTAGTCACACAAGAAAATTGTGCCTAGTTTAAGGAAATATTTTTTGCATTGCGACAAGTGTTCTTACTAGTGCAGTTCTTGGCAGTGATGGCATCGCCATAGAAACCAGGGGCGCAGATTTCACAGTGAGGGCCGGCGGAGTTGTGCATGCAGCTCTGACACTCGCCCGTCAAAGGATGACAGTCACTGAACAACGCATTGGGGTCTGAGTTTCCATTGCAGTTGCAAGGCTGACACGTGCTGCCGATCACCATGGGGTTTCCATAGTAACCTGGAGCACATCTGTATCAGGTAGAAATACGGGTAATTTAGTGACTTTTTATGATTTCCTAATAGACAATAATTAATAGATGCTTCATAATTGTACCTCTCACACTTGGATCCGGCATATCCAGGCATGCAAAGACACTGCATGTGATTGCGCTTTTCCACACAGCGAATGGCAAAACTGACAAAAAAATTAAAAATCATATATACAACATTCTTTACTAGGACAGAATTGCAATTCTTAATCAGTATTTTTGTTGTGTTGACCAGTAAAAATACATGAACATCCTTAACCCTTTAAGCTCTGAAGGAGTTTTTAAAGATTTCCTGTTTCAGTAGCATGCCCAAACTTAAAGGCTTATAAAAAAATAAAAAAAACAAAGAGCGTAAATTGTTTGTATCAATTTAAAGAAAACTTTTCAAATGTTTTTATTAGATTAGGATAAATTATGAGACTCTCAGCCTAAGAAACTGCTGAAAAATCAAACAAAAACTTGAGCCAAAAATTAACTTTTTTTTCTTATTTTTCTGATTTGACATTATATACTGTGTCTCAGGTTATAAATAAGGCAGCTCCAGAAAACTGCTTTTGTATTGTCCCCAACCATGTTACCCGTAATTGAGTAAAATTTTGTGTTGATATGACAAAGCAATCAAAATTTATAGCATTACAAATATAATTTATCCTAGTGTCCAAAAACAAATCAAAGTGTCCAAAAGCCTCTCCAAACAAATAAAGCATAATAATTGTACATAAGAACTAATTACACATGCACATAAAACAATGATTAAAGGTATGTTTTCTCTCCAAAGCATGCAGGCATGAGTAGCGAGATCTCATTCAGTTCCATTCTGTGTCATTAAGTCTGTGTCAAGTACTTGGCACCATCTCCTGGTGGCCAAATGCAATCAGAGTGGACAATCCTCTCTGCCCATATTTGGATGACTTCAACCTCTGGTTAGAGCGATCTGAATCCTAATACGATTGGTTTAGTGTTTCATGACGCTAGACAACTTATTAGATAATTTGATTCATCTGATTCAGTAACGCTAATGTGTTTTTAACCTGACAGCACATTATGTGCTGTGTGCACATTGTGCTGCATGTGGATTATCTAACGATCAATGCATCCAATTATGCTGTGTGTGTGTTCTCATTTTAATGGGAATCCCATCCTCTAAGTAATGGTATGTGATATTTTATGTTTTGTTTATTTTTTGTAAAGTTATAAGCAAAAACGCAGCTTATAAGCAATACCTGTTTATATGTTTCATGAATGTCAAAGACATGTACTTAGCTATTACTCGCTTTTGTCTGTGGGTAAAACAAATAGGGTGATTGTATTATAATCTTTGGGAGCTTTCCAACGACATGACACATGGCTATTTGATCAATTTGATGTTTTAACGATTACAATAATATGTGCAGTGCAAAATTATTAATAAATGACCAAAATGGGGAGTCGCGTGACGCCATGCGCGTTTTGGACGTGTGAATGGCGAACTAGATTTTTTTTTATTATAATTTTTTTTCCCTTTTTCCCCCAATTTGGAATGCCCAATTCCCTATGCACTTTTAAGTCCTCGTGGTCGCGTAGTGATTCACCCCAATCCAGGTGGCGGAGGACGAATCCCAGCTGCCTCCACACCTGAGACCGCCAAGGCTTCACGCCATCCACCATGGCATCCACGCCCAACTCACAACACGCCCCACCGAGATTGAACCACATTATTGCGACCACGAGGAGGTTACCCCATGTGACTCTACCCTCCCTAGCAACCGGGCCAATTTGGTTGCTTAGGAGACCTGGCTGGAGTCACTCAGCACGCCCTGGGATTCGAACTAGCGAACTCCAGGGGTGGTAGCCAGCGTCTTTTACCACTGAGCTACCCAGGTCCCCTAACGGCGAGCAAGTTTTAATACTTTTTGTGTCATAAACCGGTGAGACTCGATACACCCTGATTCTTAACTGTTCTAGGAAGACAATATGTCAAAGAATTCAAAATCTTCGGGCTCTGAAGACATTGTGCTCAAGCTGAAGCCCCCGAGCAGCAGGCCGAAAGCCTGGGAGTCAATTTGGCCAGTGAGATGAAGGAAATTCGGCAACAATTGATGAACGTGTCGGCAATGCTGATGAAGGTCATTGCTGACTTGGTGGAGCTTACTGTAATACGTCGATCGATCACTGCCATGGAGATGAAATTCACTGAGATGGTTGCAAGAGTGGCAGATGTTGAGAAACGGATTGATTATCTGGAGTCATCAGAGAGGGAATTAGCTGCTAGACCGCTAGTGACCAAGGCGGACTTGGAGCGCGTCTGGGAAAAGTTGGAAGATATGGAGAATCGTAACCGACGGAATAATGTCAGAATTATTGGAATTACTGAGTGAGCAGAGGGTCAGAATATGGTGGAATTTCTGGACGGGCTCTTTCCGAGTCTGCTCATCATAACAGGCCATAAGCTGGAAATCGAGTGAGCTCATAGAGTTCCGGCTCGGCAATCCCCTGAGGGAGACAGGCCCTGATCAATTCTGGCCAAATTTCTGAGATCATCTGATAAATATCTTGTGTTACGTGAGGCGTGGAGTAAAGGAAGGCTTTCTTGGAAGAACCACAACATTTTCTTGTTCCCAGACTTTGCGAATTCGACAAGACAGAAACATGATCGATTCAAGGAATGCAAGAAAGTCTTACATCAAACGAAGGTTGCTTTTGCACTGATGTTCCCGGCCAAATTGAGAATAGATGCTAAAGATGGCCGCAAAGTATTTACATGTCCCTATCAAGCATTGTCCTTCATGAAGTCAATGGAGTGAGTAAGTCATTGTGTGATACTCACATTGCAGCCGAGTGGGCCTGACTCACTGAACATTCACTTGACTGTCCGAGGAAACAGGGCGCCTTTTTTGTTTCTTTTGATGCTGGTTCTGCCTAGCGGCTGCAGTTTGTTTTGTGTAGTAACACTCCTTCAGGACAGTGTTGTGAATGAATCTGCACGCTCTTTGTGCTTATGCCTCCTATTGGTTGGAGTTTGTTTTGTGGAGTATTTCTTGCAGGACATTGGAGTGATTAGTTCATTTGTTCCCTCATGTAACAGCTGGCTCACTGAACATTTGTTTGACTGCCTGAGAAAACTGAACTGCTTTTTTTTCATGCTGGTTCCGCTAGTGGCTGAAGCTTGTTTTGTGGAGGAACACATCTTCGGTACAGTTATGTGGATGAATCTACACGTTCTTTGTGTTTATCCTGCTTATTGGCTGGAGTTTGTTTTATAGATTTTCTTCTGTTATGTAATTCTGTCTCACAAAATTAGTATAGAAACACCGGACTTGAGCAATCTGATGGCAAAGTAGTCGCGGGGGCTCTCGTAGGCATACATGGACTGTTTGAGTTTTGAGGGATGGACGCCGGTTGGTGCTGTCGTGCGCGGGGTTAATGTGCACGTTTTTCTTTTTTCTGTTTGTTTGGTTCTGGGGGAAGTTCGTGGTTTGAATGTTGCACTAATGTTGGAATGTGATCTTTATAATTTTGTTTTTGACACCCAATCTATTTTTTCTAATATGTCAAAATGTCAAATGTTAGTATGAGTGGATTGTCTCTTTCAGCGTAGAATGTGAATGGGTTGGGGCACCCCATAAAAAGAAGGAAGGTTATTGCTTTTCTTAAACGTAAGAAATATGATATAGTGTTTCTTCAAGAAACGCATCTTTCTCCACAGGAAGCTGAAAAATTTGGGAAGATATGGGGTGGGCATGTTTTCTTTAGTGCTGGCTCAAGTAAGAGCAGGGGAGTCATTACATTGACAAGTAAACATCTACAATTCAAGTATCTCAAACAGAGTAAAGATAAATTAGGAAGAGTCATAATTGTTTTAGAAGAAATTCAGGGGCAAAGCTTGATTTTGGTTAATATTTACGCACCTAACGCTGATAATCAGGGATTTTTTTAAAGATCATGAAGGGATGTTGCAAGCTGCTGGCACCCTCATGATATAATATTGGGAGGAGACTTTAATTTATTGATGGACTCAGTCCTTGATCATAGTGAAGCAAAAGTGTGTAAGCCCCCTAGAGCAACATTGATGCTTCACAGGATGTGTAAAAATTTTGGTCTTACAGATATTAGGAGATTTTTGAACCCATCTGGTAGGGACTATACATTCTTTTCATCAGTCCATAAGATTTATTCTAGAATAGTTTTTTTTTTTTTTATAAGTCCCTCAGTTCATCTGTTGTTGACTGCTCAATTGGAAACATCTTAGTCTCAGATCATGCCCTGGTGAGTTTAGAGATGTTGCCATATACAGAGAAAAAGAAATCATATAGTTGCCGCTTTAATGTACCCCTTTTGCAAAATCCTGAATTCCAACAAATGTTAAAGGCTGAAATTAATGTTTGTATTGAGACCAACTGGTCCTCAGTATCCTCTGTGGGCGTGGCTTGGGAGGCACTTAAGGCGGTTCTTAGGGGTCAGATCATACAGTATGCCTCATTCATCAAAAAATTCAAAGCACGAAAACTCATCTAGTTGGAAGGGCCGAGGCAGAGCTGAAGCGCCGAATGTCATCTGATGGCCTCAGGGAATTGACCCAATTGAAATACAGTTATAATACTATTTTGTCGTGGAAGGTGGAGTTTTGGCTATTCAGGGCAAGACAGTTATACTTTGAGTCAGGGGACAAAGCAGGGAAGCTTTTGGCTAGATATATAAAGCAGAGAGAGTCTTTTTCTACCATTCCCTCATTTGCTGGTGGAGAAATTTTTACCTCGGCCATTGATATTAATACTGCTTTTAAAAAATTCTCTCTTGATATCTATAGTTCCATGTCTTCGTCTATAGATGAAGATATTAGAAACTTTGTGGAATCATTAGAACTCCCTAAACTGAAGAATGAGCAAAAACATTCTCTTGATTCTGAAATAAACTTGGAGGAGCTTGGCGAGGTAATTAAGGCATTGCCTACAGGCAAGGCTCCGGGGCCAGATGGCTTTGCCACTGAGTTTTTTAGATCTTATGCTACAGAACTTGCTCCACTTCTGCTAGAAGTTTATACGGAATCATTAAAGAATGGAAAGCTTCCACCAACCATGAAGTAAGCCCGGATCAGTCTAATTCTTAAAAAGGACAAATATCCAAGCGAGTGTAAAATGATCAGACTCCGGTCGCTGCCATCTCACTTGATGCCGAAAAGGCGTTTGATATGGTAGCGTTTGATATGGTAGAATGGGATTATCTTTTTAAGATTTTGGAAATGCATGAGTTTGGGAAAAGGTTTATTGGATGGATGAAGTTACTTTATAGACACCCGGTAGCGGCGGTACAAACAAATAGATTTATCTCAGTTTACTTTACTCTGGGCACCCGGAAGTGTTGCCCTCTTTCCCAGTTATTGTTCTGTCTTGCCCTGGAACCATTAGCAGCCGTGATAATAAAGGAGGATGATTTTCCAGGGGTGATGGCAGGAGGTGTGGTGCATAAGCTTCTGCTTTACGCAGAAAAACTGCCCCTTTGAGCAATAATTAATGTGCAATACACAGCTTAGTCTTTTTATATTATCCAACACATCCTTCCTCTTCTGCCATTAGATTCCCTTGCACTGTACATAACCGATATGTATTTAGATTTGCACTACGTATGTGTATGTGTATGTGTGTGTATGTATGTATGTATATATATATATATATATATATATATATATATATTGTCTATTGTGTATTCTATATATACTTTTTTTCTTTTCAATATTTATCTATTTTGTATTCAATTTTAATTATTTTTTAAAAGTCTTGTTGCTGTTTTGGTATTGTTGTGTACTGGAAGCTCCTGTCACCAAGACAAATTCTTTGTATGTGTAAGCATACTTGGCAATAAAGCTTATTCTGATTCTGATGATATTTTATTATTTGTCTCCATCCCTTCTAGGTCTATGTCTTGCCTCCACAGAATAATTAATTCCTTTTCTAAGTTTTCGGGATACAGAGTTAATTGGTCTAAACCTGAAGCTTTGGCTCTGACAGCGTACTGCCTAATAACGGCTTTTCAGCCAGGCGCCTTTCAGTGGCCCAAACAGGGCTGTAACACTTCAATGGAAAGGAGGAGGCGAGAACCGGCTTAACAATATAAAGTTATATTTTAATAATAAACTGAACCAAAAAGACAAACACACACAGGTGTCGGACAGCTGTCCGTAACTCTCTCTCACTGTCACACTGCCATCTCCGGTCGGTCTTATCCCTCTCGGGCTTAATCAGCCTTATTAGGGGCCAGGTGTGCGGAATCACGACCCGGCCCCGCCCTCCGCCCTACCACAAGGGCATTTAGTATTTGGGTATCTTATTCCCAGCAAATTTGAGTGATTTAGTTAGTTAATTTTTGACCCTTTAATAAAAAGGTTTTCGAGTGATGTGTGCAGGTGGGCTTCATTACAATTATCTATGATTGGGAAGATTAATGTTATTAAAATGAATTGTATTCCAAAATTCAACAATAGATGTCCCCCTCTCTTATTTCAAGCAATTTGAAAACATAGCGAAGTCCTTCATTTGGAATGGTAAATGTCCCAGACAGGGGTGTAAAGTAATGAATTACAAATACTCATGTTACTGTAATTAAGTAGTTTTTCCCAGGAATTGTACTTTAAGTAGTTAAATTTTTTTAATTTTGAGTATATTTTAAGTGCTGTAACTGTATTTTTACTGCGCTATTTTCCCACCATCTGTGTTCGCTACTTCCCTGTCCTGATTTTATTTTTATCTATCAACATGATTGGCTAGGGATAGTATTGTGACTCCCGTCAAGTCAAATCACACATAAAAAACTTGAATGGCAGCTGTATAGATCGGGCTCCAACTGTTATGGTTGTGGAGGATGCCTCAAACACAGTTCAACACCTGAACATCACGGCCGCACCTGAAAGGGCTTTCGCAGGAAAAAAAAGGTAAATTGCTTGATTGTGTCATGTGAGCTTAGCTTGCTCAAGTCAGATATCTGCATTAATCCTGCCTCTAATTCTGGCTGAATAATTTGAGTAGCTTTAAAAGTATTAATGTAATAGAATCAAACAGTGACATTTTTAATAATAATATTTTTTTTATAATACCGACCCCTGATGTAGAGAATGTGTTAATTTGTATAATAAATTACCAGGAAAGTAGAGATGATAAAATAATTTATAATTATGCTTAGCCTTTATCAAGTTTTTTCTAATGCCTGATAGAAAAGTATCAACCTTTGTAGAGCAATACTTCAGGCAGAATATTCCACCAGTCACAAACTTCAGAAAATTACGCATCATGCAATAGAATGAGAACACAACTATTGCTGGGCCTAAAAGATACAAGAACTAAATCATTGTGGAACACTGTATCTCAAAACGAATACAGTGTTTGTATTTCTTTCTTCTGCTGAACACAAATTAAGATTTTTAGAAGAATATTTCAGCTCTGTACGTCCATACAATATGAATGGATGCCAAAATGTTGACACTCCAAAAAGCACATAAAGGCAGCACAAAAGTAATCCATATGACTCAAGTGGTTAAATCCATGTCTTCAGAAGTGATATGATAGGTGTGGGTGAGAAAAAGATCAATATTTAATCCATTTTTGTGAGAAATTCTTCTCCCTGCCCAGTAGGTGGTGATATGCATGAAAAATGTTAATCACCAAAAACAAAAGTAGAAGAAAGTGAAAGTTAAAGTGGAGATTGACTGAGCAGGGAGGAGAATTTATAGTAAAAATTGACTAAAATATTGATCTGTTTCTCACCCAACCTATCATATCTCTTCTGAAGACATGGATTTAACCACTGGAGTCACATGGATTAAGCTACTTTTATGCTGACTTATCTGATTTTTGGAGCTTCAAAATGTTGGCACCCATTCACTTGCATTGTATGGACCTACAGAGCTGAAATATTCTTCAAAAAATCTTAATGTGTGTTCTGCTGAAGAAAGAAAGTCATACACATACGGAATGGCATAAGGGTGAGTAAATGAAAAGAGAATTTAAATTTTTGTGTGAATTATTCCTTTGAAGTCT
This sequence comes from Myxocyprinus asiaticus, assembly GCF_019703515.2. NCBI lineage: Eukaryota > Metazoa > Chordata > Actinopteri > Cypriniformes > Catostomidae > Myxocyprinus > Myxocyprinus asiaticus. The sequence continues at coordinate 31,912,802 of NC_059372.1, forward strand.
GATGTGGCCCCTGTACCAAACAACTGCTCTACCCCCTCTATTGTGCGGGACATGACGCGCCAAGTGACCCTGCTTTTTTTGTGGGTTTTCATAATTTTTTTTTTTTTTTTTTGCATTCCTTGCATTGTTTTGAACATGTTTTATGCGCAACAGTAACTCTCTCTCTCGGCATTAAGGGAAATGTAGACATTACACATAAACTGATTTTAATGTAATTGTGTCATACATTACGATATAAAATGGGGATCATTGTACTGAAAATAACTTTTATATTTTTGTATTAATAAGTCCCCTTTCTGCTGGTCAGAGTGGATTGTGAGGGAGGTTACTCCACTCGGTGACCTATATGAGAGTGGAGTGTTGAGATCCTTTGAAAATTTGGTTCAACATTTTGGGATTCCCAGATCTCAGTTCTTTAGGTATTTACAGCTGCGCCACCTGCTCTGTACTATTTTTGTGAGTAGCATACACCCTCCCTAAAGCAACAGACACTCTGGGAGGGGTGATTACTGCTTTTGGAAAAGGTCATGAGGCATCAGTGTATTACTCCCTGCTAATTCAGAGTCTGGGGGATGGAACTTTAACTTCTCTCAAAAGATTATGGGAGAAAGATTTAAACTTGGTATTGGAGAAGGGAGAGTGGGCTAGGAATCTAAAAAACGTCAAGTCTGCATCTAGAGATGCAAAGGTGTGCCTTATGCAATTCAAGATTTTACATTGATTCCAATCAGAGGATGGAGACATAACCCATGTCTTTTGGTGGTGTGTTAAGTGTTTTGTGTGTGACGTATTGGGCACTCAGGTTTCATTTTGCCCAAGACTCTTTATTTTGGACGATGGGGCGGTCATCGATGTAGAGAATAGACACATAAAGAGTTGGGTCCTAACCAGTGTCATGATCGCCAGACAGATCGTTTTAAGGGGATGGAGGATGGCTGGAGCGCCCTCATTTCAGGAGTGGTGATCAGAGATGGGAAGGGTGGCAGCCTTTGAAGAAGGGTCATTTAGAGACTGGGTAAATTTAACTTGTTTGTGGGGAAATGGGGCGGATATCTGGCGTTTCTGGATGTGCGATTATTATTATTATTATTTATTTTTTGTGTGTGTATAATCATGTATGACCACAGGGATGTTGTTGGGAGCCAGGGTGGGGTTGGGGATTGGGAGGGGGAGGGGTAATAGTCGGGGTTAATTGTTGATTCTGTGTATATATGTTTTGTTCTTTTGTGTTTAATTTATGTGAATCAATAAAAAATTGTTAATCAGAAAAATAAATGATAAAAATGGAACACTTCTGATTTGTCTGCAAATTTAAAATCACTTGTTCAGTTTTGGTCATAATGCCTACATGCATTGTAAATACAGCTTCTAAGCTTTAAAATGATACATGTTTTGTGTTGGTCAAGACTGTAGTTTTTTTTTTTCTCTCTCTCTCACTGGCCTGCCGGCGGGACTGATCCGAGTTAAAAAAGTTAAACAAGATTTACCTTAGACGCAAAATTGTGTATGTTATTAAGATTGTGTGTTTTATGTTTTAGAATTTATTTCTAAGTGTTTTTTTCATATGCAGTTGACATTTTTTTTTTCTAATTTTAAGCATAAATCAAACTTAATTTAGTGAGGCTTATGCTTAAAACAAAAAAACAAAAAACAAAAACAAAACAAAGAAAACTGGAAGATAAATTATAGGCTGACACAATTTAAGCATTTTAATAAAACAGAAGAAAATGTGGGATTTGAGGGGAACGGTAAACAGTAATTTAGAAGTACAGATGATTAAAGAAGACCACTGACTTGTTTGATGCCACTTGCAGTGGGCAGGGGCAACTGGAGCAGGATACCGCATGACCATCCAAAGTGTTGTTACCATGAAATCCACCCTGGCACTTTTCACAATGGTTTCCGGCAGTGTTGTGACGACAGTTCTATGTTTAGAGAGATAAACATGCCAAAATTTGCTTAATTTTCAGAAAATGCCCAAAATAAACCTCTGATTTTTGCTCCAATATATCCATTCTTAGAGCTCTGAAGGATCTTTCCCACAGTTTTTATTATTTATTTACTTTGACATTTGAATATACCCAGTGGAATCTATGACATTTAGCATAAAGAAATGTGTTGCCTGTGTTTATGTTTGTTACTGTGGTTTACATATGATTTAATAAGCAGGTCTCACCACACATATGCCAGAGCCATCCAGACACTGATCAGAATGACCGTTACAGTGGCAGGGAACACACTTCCCGAGGAAGAGGCCTTTAGTGTCTCTGTAGTAACCTGGAGCACATTGCTGTAAGGAGATGAGGATGAGGGAATGAAGAAATATGTAAATGTGATAACACAGTTTTAAAGTCAATAAAAATGCATTCTTTAATAAATGTCGCTGGTGTTAATGTGCACAATTTATATGTGTAGCAAGCACATGTACTGTACTGCCCAATGTGCACAGTTCGGACAGGTTATCTGTCCAAAAGTATCTATCCAATAGTGACCAATCAAATCCCACACAACATTACTTCCTACAGAATATTCTGTTTAACCCTGAATCAACATCACATTATGGAAATTAAATGCTTCAAAAAAATTCCATAACAATAAAAACAATCAATTCTAATTGGGTGGGTTGTAATACTGGCCTCTGATGACAGTGACTATTAAATCTTAAGCTTTTGTTAAAGCAAACTACCTGACAGGAATCTCCTAAATAGTTTCCTGGGCAGAGACAAATTTCAACGTTGTTGGCATGGTGACCAGCTAGCAGGTTCTCAGCTCCCTCCAGCACAGCAGCACGCAAGGACAAAGACTGTGCAGACTGAGAGTGCAGAGCTCTTATCTGAAGAGACTCCAGCGCCACCAATACCATCATCAACTCTTCACGGGACACTGAGTTTCCTGTCTGGCCATGCCTGAAACTCTCCTTCAGTGAGAGAGAGAGGAAGCTTGAATAATAACAACATACACTGGTGGCCAAAAGTTTGGAATAATGTACATATTTTGCTCTTATGAAAAGAAATTGGTACTTTTATTCACCAAAGTGGCATTCAACTGATCACAATATATAGTCAGGACATTAATAACGTGAAAAATGACTATTACAATTTGAAAAAAATGTTCAGAACTTCCTAAACTACATAAAAGAGTTCTCATCAAAAAAATCCTCCACGTGCAGCAATGACAGCTTTGCAGATCCTTGTCAGTTTGTCCAGATACTCCAATTATCTGTTGTCCAATGTCTGTGTTTCTTTGCCCACTCTAACCTTTTCTTTTTGTTTTTCTGTTTCAAAAGTGGCTTTTTCTTTGCAATTCTTCCCATAAGGCCTGCACCCCTGAGTCTTCTCTTTACTGTTGTACATGAAACTGGTGTTGAGCGGGTAGAATTCAATGAAGCTGTCAGCTGAGGACATGTGAGGCATCTATTTCTCACACTAGAGACTCTGATGTACTGATCCTCTTGTTTAGTAGTACATCTGGCCTTCCACATCTCTTTCTGTCCTTGTTAGAGCCAGTTGTCCTTTGTCTTTTAAGACTGTAGTGTACACATTTGTATGAAATCTTCAGTTTTTTGACAATTTCAAGCATTGTATAGCCTTCATTCCTCAAAACAATGACTGACTGATGAGTTTCTAGAGAAAGCTGTTTTTTTTTTTTGCCATTTTTGACCTAATATTGATCTTAAGACATGCCCGTCTATTGTATACTGTGACAACTCAAAAACAAACACAAAGACAATGTTAAGCTTCATTTAACGAACCAAATAGCTTTCAGCTGTGTTTGATATAATGGCAAGTGATTTTCTAGTACCAAATTAGCAATTTATCATGATTACTCAAGGATAAGGTGTTGGAGTGATGGCTGCTGGAAATGGGGCCTGTCTAGATTTGATAAAAATGACTTTTCAAATAGTGATGGTGCTGTTTTTTACATCAGTAATGTCCTGACTATATTTTGTTATCAGTTGAATGCCACTTTGGCTAATTCAATTTCCTTCCAAAACAGCAAAATCTGTACATTATTCCAAACTTTTGGCTGCCAGTGTTGTTGTTGTGGAATTATTTTTTCATCATGTACAAACACATACACAGAACACATTCAGATAAATAGCAGTTACAGGGCTGGGCAATATAGCTACAAAAATCTTGCATTTGCTCTAAAATGGCTTGTAATGTTTTTATTATTATTATTATTATTATTATTATTATTATTATTTTGTAGTAACCATCATTTTAACCAAACAATCATTGTAGCCAAATTAATTCAATACATTTAATGCAAGTAAATTCTAAAAGTCATGAAAAAACTCATGTTTTCCACACTGTTTGTGACATTTACTCATTTTCATTTAAACTGTATATGCACAGATATAACAATACATAGTCATAAACAAATTTTCATACATGAAAAATCCCACGTGTGGATTTCTGTGCACAGAACACAAACGAATCACTGAATCAGAGTTTGAATTGCTTCACTGAACCAAACAGACAGAACTGATTCATTGAAATTAACTTGCCAACTCTTAACCATTTATACACCATTTATTGCTACTGAAATTTATATAAATCCCTGTTGAGACGCTATTAAATAATTTCTATATAAACAGGCTCATACCCCAAGTAACAAGACAAAGAAGTACTGCAAAACTAATATAATGACACTGTTTTTAGGAAACTTAAAGGGATAATTCACCCAAAAATGAAAATTATTTCATCACTTACTCACCCTCATGCCATCCCAGATGTGTACGACTTTATTTCTTCTGCTGAATACAAACAAAGATTTTTAGAAAAATATTTCAGCTCTGTTGGTCCTCACACTCAAAGTGAACAGGTACCAAAATTTTGAAAGTCCAAAAAGCACATACAGTAAAGGCAGCATAAAAGTAATCTATACAATGTGATTTTATGGAAGTGATTTTATAGGTGTGGGTGAGAAACAGATCAATATTTAAGTCCTTTTTTACTATCAGTTCACCTCCCTGCTCAATAGGTGGCGATATGCAGGAAGAATGCAAATCGCCAAAAACAAAAGAAGAAGAATGTGAAAGTGAAAGTGGAGATTTATAGTAAAAAAGGATTAAATATTGATCTGTCTCTCACCCACACTTATATCATTTCTGAAGATATGGATTTAACCACTGGAGTCATATGGGTAGCTTTTATGCTGCCTTTTTGTGCTTTTGGAGCTTCAAAATTTTGTTTCCCATTTACTTGCATTGTATGGATCTACAGAGCTGAAACTCTTCTAAAAATCTTCATTTGTGTTCTGTAGAAGAAAGAAAATCATACACATCTAAGATGCAATGAGGGTGAGTAAATGATTAGAGAATTTTCAATTTTGGGTGGACTATTCCTTTAATGGCTAAAGAAAGTCCATTAAAATCATGTTACTTCCTTTTATATTACCAGTGAAATCATTGTGAATATATCATATATTTTTTATATATCGCCCAGCACCAGCTATAAAGAATAAGAAGTGGGTATGTTTTTTTTTTTTTTTTTTTTTTTTCTTAGTGTGTGGTTCTGATTCCCTCACCTCTACCAGGTGAACAATTCCTTCATGGGGCTCTTCGGGGGAGGAATACTCTCTTTCCATGTACACCAAAGTCATCTGATTCCCCTACACACACACACATACACAGATTTTATCAGTTGGGTCAAGCTTCAACTTATAGCATCCATTGTAAGTAAAGACTCTTGATAAATTTCACAGAGGGAGTGAGTACGTTCTGGTACCTTGAGTATAATGTCTGGACGAATGGTCTCGATGGGAAGAAAAGCATCACCCCGCATTGTCTGTGTGTGCAAACGATAGCGCAGATAGCCTCCATAAGATGACACCTACATACACACACACACACACACACACACACACAGAAAGAAGAATACATGCAGGTTAAGACATGAATTTTAGATGCAACAAAAGTCTAGTCAAAGCTCAATTTAAACAGCACTAAGTCTGTGTTTAATCAGATGCTTGGCATTAAAGATATTTAACAGCACACCAAACAAGGTGTGTGACATCTTATCAGATTATACTCTGAAGCCATGTTTGTCTGACACTTGTGATTCCTTTAGCTATATGTGATTCATCTGATGTATATTCAGCTCAGCACTCTTTCTGGCCCCGTACAGTCTGAGCGATGGCTAACCCTCAAGCTTGGTTGAAACATATCTTACAGCAGCTGCTATGACATCATAATAAAATACAGAGGGATGAGGGCACCTTTTAAAGTCTGGGTTTGAGCAGAAGTGAAAGAAAGAGAGCTTCTTTCTTTCAGTATTTCGATTAAAGAAGCCATATTCTACATTTTGGTAGAATTTTATTTTTTTCCCTGAGGCTCACAGTCAATTCTTGCACCAAAAACAGCCATAATTTAGTCTGAACATTTTGCACGCTCTCTCACGTCCTATGTGTTGAATAAACATTGATGATTATACCAGATATTTGGCATATTAAAAAATTGTGGCCTGTGAGTTTGACTTTATCATGTTTTCCCAGCTGTGATTGTTTTTACGTGTGATCTTTAGGGTTGTGGACTCACTTTATCGCCGAGGTAAGCACCGGAGGCATGCCAGTGAAGGTCCTGGGAAACGTCAGGTACATCACTCAGATCGGCCTCCACCAGGTCTTGATCAAGGTATACAGACACAGGCACTTCCTGTCTGTCACTTCTCAACAGCACCCAACCAGCCATGTCCATGATCTGTATACATTTTGAGGACAAATTGAGATAAAAAAAACACACAATGTCCATTAAATACTTCCATTAAAGATTATATAATCTTACTTCCTCTATAATTACACGTTATGGATTAAACTAGATTAGACATAAACAGTGGCCCAAAAAAGTATTTAAATACATTAGTCACACTTCAATGTATGAATGTCTTTGCATTATATAACAAAATATCAAACCAAGTGCCATTTATTTTAAAGATAGCACAAACACACTTTTCAAGCAAAACATTTAACAAAAAGAAGGTTTCAAAATAGAAAACAATCAAAATTAAGACAAAAAGCAATTGAACACTTTTGGTAGTCAAATGTTTGTGGAACATATTCATAGCTAATGTGATGAATTACACTTGTGGTTACTCACCTACATGAACTTATGGGGAAATGACTCCATACATGCACTAAAAATCATCATGAGAACAGCTAGTTAAAAGTAACTGGTCAAACAGCTCATAAAATTAAGTCGGTTCTGAGAAAAGGTCTAGCATCATGTTTGCAGATCTCACATGCCATAGTCTTATGCCTTATCTGTGCAATAAAATTCATACATCCAAAAGTGTCCAAATACTTTTTGGGGCCACTAAATATTTGTATAAAATTAAGTATGCACTGTAAGGGTGATTTGATTTCTTTATTTGTTAAACAAATGACTAGAAGTTCAGTCATGTAACTCTACATGGCGCACACTAATAGGTTAGTTGAACTTGTTATCTGTTAGCCAATCGGCTTGCTCACATGTGATGTATTAAGCCAATCGGCTCAAATGGTGTAAGCTGATAGGTCTTTTGACTTGTAATCAGTTAGCCAATCGACCTGCGTACTCTCTCTTTGTCTAACATTTAAATTGCTCAGTTTTGCAAATAAGCCGATTTCACTGCAACGCGCTGCAAGTTTTTCTTAGAAACCCTCATCCTCCCAAGCACCACGTGTCTAGATGGGAATTGTACTTATATCTATTTATGCTGCAGCATGTCCTACATGCTCAATGCAGCATTGTTTTTTTCTGACTGTGCAGCAGGCATGTCCACATGCTAACACAGTATGTCTGTGACTCACAATTAGTCGAATTCGAATCGACTAATGGACTCAACAAGTCGACTATTAAAAATCAGTAGTGGTGCAAACCCTTCTGTGAAGGTTGTAGCAGTAGCAAGTATTCGTACTTGCTCTGCGACAGCAGCAGCGTAGCAGATCTAGTCCGCCAAGACCAAATCCAATCAATATGTTAACATGCTAAATCATTTCGCGAGTTGTCATGACTGAACTGACTTAAAGAGTACCTCATTTCTGCGTTTGTCAGAGCTGCGGCAGCGGTCAGTTGCTCCAAAGCAGAAGCATTTGGTGCAGCCTTTAGCATTAGTGGGGTCCAAATGAAACGTTCCCAGTTTGCACTGGTCACAGCGAGAGCCCTCCACATTTTCCTGAGAGAGAGAGAAGACACAGCATTGACACTAAGAAGATATACACCGGTGCTCAAGTGTTTAACAAAATTGTTTATCAGGGAGAGTTTATTGAAAGTAACTGATCTGAGAGAAAACTACTATAAATAGTTTTATAACATGGATAGGTCCAATCCTGGATGCAGATCAGTCAATACAGCATTCTAGCCATGCTAAAATACACAATCTGGTAACAGTTAAGACACAATAACACCAGTTCACAAGTTTACATGTCAAGAACTACAATATATCTTCTAGTGGATGGATATCACTTCATGAATTCTCTTTATAAAATAACGTTTATTTAAAATAATATCCTTACTATTTAGTATTAATAATCAGTTAGCATTTACATCTATTGTATGGGAAAAGGATGCAATGAAAGTGAATGTTGACTGAGGCTAAATTTCTGCCTAACATCTCCTTCAGTGTTCCATGAAAGAAAAACAGTCATATGGGTTTCGAACAACAAGAGGTTGTAAATGAAGACAGAATGTTCATTTTTTGTTGATCCCTTTCAATATAAAACAAAATGCTGATATGAAGTATATGAGGGACAGGAAGTATCACCTTGCATAAACAGCGGCCTGTGACTGAGTCACACACATCTATCTCAGTTCCTGCCTCATTACAGTCACAAGGTCTGCAGTTGGGGTATCCATAGAAACCCGGGGCACATCTGTCACATTGACGCCCAACAATGTTGTTCTTGCACCTGTGGAGAGAATACTGTATATTGGCATGTTGCAAATAAAATAAAGTATGTCAAGTATGAATTCAGCTTTAAGATTTCTTTAGTACATTCAGAAAGAACCAGCTGTTGCTGTTTGTCTCTAGGATCATGTGATGCCTGCTGCAGTGTTCCTGGTCTCTGGTTTATTGTGTGTCATGTCTGGTCAGTATCAAAAAGCTCTCGCAGTGAAGTGGGAACGTGACTATGGAATGTGACATTGTGCTGTGGAATTCCACAGCAGCAAATTGGGAAAAGTAGGGAAGGGAACACAGGACTAATTGCCTTCACTTATTGTGATCTCCTCTAAACCCAAACTATGGGTGTTTCTATTCTCAGATCAAGTCTGTAAAACAAGCCTCTGCCCTAAAACATATAAACTGTATATAGGAGTCATGGCATCGGTGTTTTCCTATTGCATTAGAGTGGCTCTTTCAAGTTTGATGAGTGGAGAACACAAGAGGAGTGCCGATAACAAGACTTATGGGCTGTGTAAACTGTGGTTTGGATGGGAGAACTTATTACTGTCTCTCATAGTGAAGGCATGACTGGAGATATTCAAAGCAGATCACAGCCACTGCAGTTCAGCTCACCGTGAACATTCCTCCCTGCAAATTTTAAACACTGCCTAATGAGGGGACAGTAACGCCAACAGACTAAAATAAAATCTCCTAAAAATAAATACCTCTGGAATTTCTGTGCTTAATCCTTATATAGACAGTACAGTTATGACGAGAAACAGTGGTTAATAATATCAGTCCTTCAGGCAGCGGTTCACAGAAAAAAAACTTTGTTTAAAACGGCTGTTGCTCAGGAATGAAGGGTTAGATACAAACACTTAATTGACTCTCCTCCAATCCAAAAGAATAGACTTTTAATGCCAGACATGCCTAAGGGTGAATCTCACTTAACCTGTCAAAAACATGTATATTCATTGTATTTCACCTGTTATCAAAAGAACAAAATAAGATCTTATTTTTAGGACAATTACTGTAAAATATTTTGCACTGAAACATTATTTTCATGACAATTAAAGGTATTGTTCACTCAAAATGAAAAAAAGCTCTCATCATTTACTCACCCTCGTGCCATCCCAGATGTGTATGACTTTCTGTCTTCTGCTGAACACAAATGAAGATTTTTAGAAGAATATCTCAGCTCTGTAGGTCCATACATGCAAGTGAATGGTAGCCAGAAGTTTGAAGGTCCAAAAAGCATATAAAGGCAACTTAAAAGTAATCCACATGACTCCAGTGGTTAAATCCATATCTTAAGAAGTGATATGATAGGTTTGGATGAGAAACAGATAAATATTTAAGTCCTTTTTTACTACAAATTCTCCTCCCAGCACAGTAGGTGGCAAGATGCACAAAGTATGCGAATCACCAAAAAACAAAAGAAGAAGAAGAATGTGAAAGTGACAGCGATGATTTATAGTAGAAAAGTACTTAAATATTGTTCTGTTTTTCACCCACACTTATCATATCACTTCTGAAGAGATGGATTAAACCACTGGAGTCCTATGGATTACTTTGATGTGCATTTTGGAGCTTCAAAGCTCTGGCCAGCCAATCACTTGTATTTAATGGATCTACAGAGGTGAAATATTCTTCTAAAAACATTAATTTGTGTTCAGCAGAAGAAAGAATGTCATACACATCTGGGATGACATGAGGGTGAATAAATGATGAGAGAATTTTCATTTTTGGGTGAACTAACCCTTTAAGGACATTCACTCTCTAAATTACCATCTGCAAAATGCGAGAATTTTTAAAACATTAATAAATATATCATTCTTAAATTGTAAAGAATTTATCAATTATTATAGTATTTGTTGTACTGCCTCTAATGTATGCTAATTTAAGTTTAAATCACAACTAAGAATAAAGGGAATTACGAAAACCTCAACAGTAAAATGTCCAGACACAATACGGTACTGAGAATTTTGTTTTATTTATTATTTGTCTATTACTTAATTTTTCATATTAAAAAACAATAATTGAATGCATTTTTTCTTTTCATTTTGAAATGTGAAATGTGACCTGGACGTGTGTTCAATAAAAATGAAACACATGCAGATGTGTGTGTGGTGTGCTCGGCTGTACTGCACCTGCACTGGCCATTGTGTGTGTCACAGCTGATGTCCAGTGAGGTGACTCCAGGTCTGGAGCAGTTGCACACCTCACAGCCCACCAGAGGATGGCAGCCAAATGTCTGCGGCTCACAGGTGACACAGTCCGGCTGCAGGGTACGTGGAGGACAGATACAGTCACCAGTGACAGGCTCACACAGACGCGTACCACAGTTACATGCTGGAGAGAAAAGGAAAGAAGATCATCCATCTATCCATTCACAATAATCACTTGTTAATCCATCCATCCATTCACTACATTATTGGTGATACTCACGTCTGCAGTTGGGGAAGCCGTAATAGCCTGTGGCACACTGGGAACAGTCTCTGCCAATCACGTTGAGTTTACACCTGCACTGCCCACCGAAGGTCTCGCAGGTGTCACTCTCAGCACCAACCTCATGACAGCCACAGGGCACAGCGCCATTATTGAAGAATGCAGACAGAGACACAGCAGAGTTGCGGCAAAACTGAGAAGCTGTGGAAGGACTGAAAGGAGAAAAGGGAATGTAAGGACGGATGATAACTGCAGTCTTTTCCACAATGCATTCCATATATAGAATTATCATACTTGATGTAGAAGCTATTTTGTCCACAGTTGCTAATAAAGTCGTAGGATTTGTCAAGTGGCTCCTCTTTCAAAAAGCTGGAACTGTAACTGCTCTCCGGTACCACCAACACATAGTCCTAAAACACACGAGAGACATACCAGAAAGACAAAGGCACAAAGAATTTTCATTATAATTGCTAAACCTAAATTCTGAACTATTAAGTAAAAAGGACTCCAAAGACATGTCAGCCAACCTGATGTCAGCAAACCCAAATGCTCAAAATGACAGATGAGAGGCAGAGAGAGCCTCTCTGTCATTGAGACCGGTGTCATTTCTCAAGACACCTATTTCGGTAATATCTGTCAGGAAACAGGGAAATTTGCATGACTAAAAAAAAAAAAAAACCCTCACCAGCCATAGTGTCTTCCTGTCTGAAACACGAAGGGTCAGGATGACCTCATGGTCTGTCACATCCAGGAAAATCTGCTTCTCTGACATGACAACACTACGGCAACCATAACCATGGGGACAAAAGGATGCACTGACATGGCCTGGAATAGGTAGGGAAGGCATATAAACCATCATAAACATCATTTGCTGAGCAGAAAGTGCAACTACAGACGTTTAATGCAACATCACTCATCACAGTGCACGCATCTGTCAGGTTTTGTTACCCTGCCATATCCGTCCTCCATTGATGTAGACCTGGACGTGGAAGGTTGGGTGCATGGGCTGATGGTATTGCAGGATGAACGCATAACGACCCAGTGCGTGTACACGGGTGGAATACACAACAGCATTCTGGGATATCAACAACACATTAACATTGGAATAGTTAGAAGACTTGCTGTTGCTTTTAGAGTTTGAGCAGTAGAAAGGGGGTTTCAACTAAGGACAGGAGAACAGGAGAGATAAATTAAGAAAAAAACGGTTTGTTTAACCCTTTAAGCTCAGATGGGCCTGCCGGCAGGCCCGTGAGAAAACATTCTAACAAAATATTAATAACAGTTTTGACCAACACAAAATATTATTGTTTTCAAGTTTAGAAGCTCTACTTTACAATGCATATAGGTATTATAACCGAAACTGAGCGAGTGCTTTGAAATTTGCAGACAAATCAGAAGTGTTCCGTTTTCATAACTTATTAAAGATTTTGCACTGTACATATTATTGCAATCAGTAAAAACATAAAACATAAAAATCAAATAGCCATGTGTCATATGCTGTTGGAAAGCTCTCATTTAGTATAATACAAACAGCCTATTTGTTTTACTCACAAACAAACAAAAATATAGCGAGTAACAGTGTCTTTGTTACATGTTAAACGTTAACAGGTGTTCCTAATATGCCGCATTTTCACTTATAACTTCATGAAAAATAAACAGAACATAAAATAACATAGCATTACTTAAGAGGAGGGAATTCCCATTTAAAAGAGCACACACACAGTGTAATTGGATGCATAGATAATTACACAATCCACACGTAAAACAATGTTCACACAGCACATACAGTAATGTGCTATTTGGCTAAAAACACGTTAGCTTTCCTGGATCAGATTACTTCATCGGAAATTGTATTAGGATTCAGATATCTGCAACCAGAGGTGGAAGTTATTCAAATATGGGCAGAGAGGATTGTTCACTCTAATTACATATGGCCACTAGGAGATGGTGCCAAGTACATAACAAAGACTAAATGATGACTCAAATGACATAAAATGGAACTAAATGAGGTCTCGTTACTTCTGATTAAAAAATGTTATCGATTCATATAGATAACAAAAAAAGCAAAACATAAATACACAGAATCAACATTTAACCCCCACTATTACCCCTCCCAATCCCCTACCCCACCTGACCCTCAACAACATCCCTGCAGTCACACATGATTATAGACACAAACATTTTATATATATATATATATATATATAGCACACATTTAAAACTAAACTTCTCTCTCCACTGCCCCTCCCTGAGAGTCCTCCAAAAATGCCAAATAGCTGCCCCATTTCCCATCAAATGAATCCCAATTCCCAAACCTTCTACATAACATTTCCTCGAAAGCCACCACCCTCCCCATCTCTGTGCACCATTCTTCAAATGAGGGCACTCCAGCCGACATTCATCCCCTTAAAACAATTTGTCTGCCGATCATAACACTGGTTAGGACCCACTATTTTATGTGTTTATCCCCTATATTGATGACAACCCCATCGCCTAAAATACAGAGTCTGGGGCAAAATTTAATTTGAGTGCCCAATACATCACACATAAAACTCTGAACTTTCAACCAAAATTCTTGGATCTTAACACACCACCAAAAAACATGGGTTGTGTCTCCATCTTCTGACTGGCATCACCAGCAGGTGTGTGTGTCTTTAAGACCATGCTTATACAATCTAGAGGGTGTCCAATAGAATCGATAAAAACAATCTTGAATTGCATAAGGCGAACCCTTGCATCTCTAGATGCAGACTTGACATTTTTTAGAATCCTAGCCCACCCTCCCTTCTCCAATTCCAAGTTTACATCTTTCTCCCATAATCTCTTGACAGAAGTTAAAGCTCTGTCCAAAGACTCTGAATTAGCAGGGAGTAATACACTGATGCATCATGACCTTTTCCAAAAGCAGTAATCACCACGCCCAAAGCATCTACCGCTTTAGGGGGGTGTATGCTACTCCCAAAAATAGTACAGAGCAGGTGGCGCAGCTGTAAATACCTAAATAACTGAGATCTGGGAATCCCAAAATGTTGAACCAAATTTTCAAAGGATCTCAACACTCCACTCTCATATAGGTCACCGAGTGGAGTAACCTCCCTCACAATCCACTCTGACCAGCAGAAAGGGGACTTATTAATACATAATTTTGGGTTCAGCCATATGCTCGAGGCAACATTTAAATAAATGTCCGAATTAAACACTCTGGACACTTTTTTTCCATACCGATTGCAAATGCAAGATAACGGGGTGTAACTTAACTTCTCCGATTAGTTTGATAGAAAGGCTTTGCAATGGCAAAATAGGGGCAAGAACTTCCTGTTCAATACAAAACCAGGGAGGAGCTCTCTTAGGTGGAAGCAACCAATGAGCCAAATGTCTAGACCGAATGCATAATAATAAAACAAAATCTTGGGTAGGCCTAGCCCACCTTTGTCAGTTGGCCTATGCAATTTACTGAAATGTAATCTGGGACACTTTATTTTAAAGATAATTTTGTAAAAATCCAAATAACTTTACAGATCTTTATTGTAAAGGGTTTAAACAATGTTTTCCATGCTTTTTCAATGAACCATAAACAATTAATGAACATGCACCTGTGGAACGGTCGTTAAGACACTAACAGCTTACAGACGGTAGGCAATTAAGGTCATAGTAAGGTCAAAACTTAGGACACTAAAGAGACCTTTCTACTGACTCTGAAAAAGACCAAAAGAAAGATGCCCAGGGTCCCTGCTCATCTGCGTAAACGTGCCTTAGGCATGCTTCATGGAGGCATGAGGACTGCAGATGTGGCCAGGGCATTAAATTGCAATGTCCATATTGTGAGACGCCTAAGACAGCGCTACAGATAGACAGGAAGGACAGCTGATCGCCCTCGCAGACCACGTGTAACAACACCTGTACAGGATCGGTACATCCGAATATCACACCTGAGGGACAGGTGCAGGATGGCAACAACTGCCTGAGTTACACCAGGAATGCACAATCCCTCCATCAGTGCTCAGACTCCACAATAGGCTGAGAGAGGCTGGACTGAGGGCTTGTAGGCCTGTTATAAGGCAGGTCCTTACCAGACAACGTCGCCTATGGGCACAAACCCACCTTCGCTGGACCAGACAGAACTGGCAAAAACCTGGTTTTGTCTCACCAGGGGTGATGGTCGGACTCACGTTTATCGTCGAAGGAGTGAGCATTACACGAGGCATGTACTCTGGAGTGGGATCGATTTGGAGGTTGAGGGTTTGTCATGGTCTGGGGCAGTGTGTCACAGCATCATCGAACTGAGCTTGTTGTCATTGCAGGCAATCTCAACGCTGTGCGTTACAGGGAAGACATCCTCCTCCCTCATGTGGTACCCTTCCTGTAGGCTCATCTTGACATACCCCTCCAGCATGACAATGCCACCAGCCATACTGCTCGTTCTGTGCTTGATTTCCTGCAAGACAGGAAAGTCAGTGTTCTGCCATGGCCAGCGAAGAGCCTGGATCTCAATCCCATTGAGCACGTCTGGGACCTGTTGGATCGGAGGGTGAGGGCTAGGGCCATTACCTTCAGAAATGTCCGGGAATTTGTGCCTTGGTGGAAGAGTGGGGTAACATCTCACAGCAAGAACTGGCAAATCTGGTGCAGTCCATGAGGAGGAGATGCACTGCAGTACTTAATGCAGCTGGTGGCCACAACATATACTGACTGTCACTTTTGATTTTGACCCCCCCCCCCTTTCAGGAACACATTATTCCATTTCTGTTAGTCTGTGAAACTTGTTCAGTTTCTGTCTTAGTTGTTGAATCTTTTTATGTTCATACAAATATTTACACATGTTAAATTTGCTGAAAATAAAAACAGTTGAAAGTGAGAGGACTTTTCTTTTTTTGCTGAGTTTATATGTATAAGAGATAACTTTACTTAATCGGTTAGCAAATATTTTTGACAATATTTTAACGTATAGCTAGATCAGAGAAATTGGACGATAACTCTTACACTCACTTGGATCTTTGTCCTTTTTAAGAATCAGACTGATCCGGGCTTGCGTCAGGTTTGTCAGAAACTTTCCATTTTTTAATGATTCCTTATACGTTTCTAACAAAAGTGGAGCCAGTTCTGTATAATAAGATCTAAAACACTCTGGTCCCGGAGCCTTGCCTGTAGGCAAGGCCTTAATTACCATGCCAAGCTCCTCCAAGTTTATCTCAGAGTCAAGATAATTTTTTTGCTCAGCCGTCAGTTTAGGAAGTTCTAATGGTTCCACAAAGTTTCTAATATCCTCATCAGTAGATGAAGACATGGGACTATAGAGATCAAGATAGAATTCTTTAAAAGCATTATTAATATCAATGGCTGAGGTAAATATTTCACCACCAGCAGATTTCACTGAGACAATGGTAGAAAAAGACTCTCTCTGTTTTATATTTCTAGCCAGAAGTTTTCCTGCCTTGTCCCCAACTCAAAGTATGACTGTCTTGCCCTGAATAGCCAAAACTCCATCCTCTGCAACAAAATAGTATTATATCTGTATTTCAATCGGGTCAATTCTCTGCGGCCATCAGATGACATACGGTGCTTCAGCTCTGCCTCTGCACTTTTAATATTCCCTTCCAACTCCATGAGTTCTCGTGCTTTGGACTTTTGGTGAATGAGGCATACTGAATTATCCGGCCCCTAAGAACCGCCTTAAGCGCCTCCCAAGCCACGCCCACAGATGATACTGAGGACCAGTTGGTCTCCATATAAACATTGATTTCAGCCTTTAGCATTTGTTGGAATTCAGGATTTTGCAAAAGGCATACATTAAAGCGCCAACTATTTGATTTCCTTTTCTCCATATGTGGCAACACCTCTAAACTCACCAGGGTGTGATCTGAGGCTAAAATGTTTCCAATTGAGCAATCAACAACAGATGAAATGAGGGACTTAGATATAAAAAAATCTATTCTAGAATAAATCTTATGGACTGATGAAAAAAATGATTAGTCCCTACCAGATGGGTTCAAAAGTCTCCAAATATCTGTAAGACCAAGATTTTTACACATCCTGTGAAGCATCAGTGTTGCTCTAGGGGGCTTACGCACTTTTACTTCACTATGATCAAGGACTCAGTCCATCAAACGATTAAAGTCTCCTCCCAATATTATATCATGAGGGGTGCCAGTGGCTTGCAGCATCCCTTCAGGATCTATAAAAAAGCACTGATCATCAATGTTAGGTGCGTAAATATTAGCCAAAATAAGATTTTGCCCCTGAATTTCTGCTAAAACAGTAATGACTTAATTTATCTTTAATCTGTTTGATCATTTATATAATGTAAAATCATAATCATAATCCATATCATTAAAATATTTTAAAAGTTTTCTTTAAAATGATACCAAACATTTGACCCTCCTTTTTTATTTTTTTTAGTTATAATCCTCTAATTTTGGGTATGCCACTGAAACAAAAATCTTTAAAAATAGAGCTTAAAGGGTTAAAGGAAGAAAAAGTGACAGAAGTTGGATGGGAATGAGAGTGTAAGGTGAAGTCACGTGCACCTGAGAAGAGTCCAGAAGCATGTGTTCACTGTTATCAGCTGCGGTTGGTGGTGTGGAGGTAGAGGGTCTGTCAGCATATAGGGTTGAGTCAGGGGCTGAAGCTAGAACCGGATCAGGAACAGTGGAGGCCTGCCCCTCCTTCAGAACCAGAGACTGAGGAGGAGTCTGGAACCGAGACGGTATACAGGAGCCACTGAAGGGCAGAGAACACAAAACATCATCAGCTTTGGAAAAGGAAACCGTAAATTATGCAAGAAATTTTGACCATATTGTTAATATTCCACAAATATCAAAGACAGTGGCGATTTCTCAGGGCCAGCAAAGCCTTCTCTGCTGGAGTAACATGCCTAATAAATAATTTTTTTTCATCCTTTCATTCTCATTGACCTTTTTGCTGTTGGGCCTCATGTATTCAGATAGAAGACAAAGGCAGGCCTAACACAGTCGTAAAAACATAACTTAAGCCCCCACCTTCTAAGTCGTAAATCTTACTGATAAAAATCGCGCCAAAATCAAACAAAGGGAGTCCAAAACAGACTACAGATCCATGAAACCTTGCCCTCTAAAGGATCGAGCTCTCAACTCCTATTGGATGAGGCACACAACAGAACGTCCCTCAAACATGACATCATCAGGACTTCAAATAATTCTGAAATGCTTCCAAAGTGGCTTCCAGCGACTTAGTTCACCGAATACGGACGTAGCTTTTTGCTGCTCTCCGGTGCAGCCTCGTGGCATAAGAAGTAATGTCCGACTTGAAACTGTAGCCATACAATCTCCATCTCGCTGGACGAGTTGAGATTACTCTGTGTTCAACCGAACACTCTAACGGATCCGAAGGAGACCGCCGAGCAATTCGCATCTTCATCCGTTGGCCTACAGAAGTGAAGAGATTAAAGATTTCTCTTCCATCTTCAATCAAGTCGACATTTCTGAGTTCTCCACCAGCCCGCCGAGAATCAACAGCCGTACCGGCCGCCGACAATCAACAGCCGTACCGCCCGCCGACAGCGCGAGGAAACGACCTCTCGTCATCACACGAGCCTCAAGGAACCGGGTCAAAGTTAAAGGACGGAGTAAAACACATTCTACCTGTGTCCTCATGCGATTCAAGTAAGAGGTTTACGTCTGGGCAGAGATAGAATATTATAGTGTGTTATTCTTGTGTTTCAAGGATTTTGCTTGTACAGTTTACGGACCGCCATGTCCGCTCATTATTAATACTCAGGGTATTAATTATCACGAATTTGTTTTGCTGTATTGTGGTCCAACCAAATTGGACTGTTGTGCATTTTCGCCATCGCGGGTGAGACAGCAACTGAGTTCATCCATTAAAGAGTCAAATAACACAGCTCGTAAAACCGAGTCTCTGAGTGATGAACACGGCTGCTTTATCTCCAATCACGAAATCAGTTTTCGGGCTGTCACTTAATCATCTCTCTCTCTCTCTCTCTATCTCTCTCTCTCTCTCTCACTAACCACACTGACACACACACACACACACACACTGTCACACACACACCTTATGTGTTATAGGATTATTTTTATTTCCATATCTAATCATATCACTGTTTAGTTTGTAGTTGTAAGTCGGAAGTTTATTGACTGCATTGTATTAATTATTAATTGATATTACTGCATAAATAAACTTTGTTTATATTACAAAGAGAAGTGTTGTGGTTTGTTTTGCATATGCCTGTGTCATGCTGATGGGATGTCAGTGCTCTGATTCAAGCCTTCATTCATTGTTTTTTTTCCCGAAAATCGATATTCTTCTGATGTCGATTTTCCTAAGAAAACAATCTAATATTGAGACTGTTTTAATATTCGGTTATTAGTCCCTGATTTCAGGGTGGTGCCCCGTCAATGTTAATCCTTATTAATATTCTATTGATTTTTGATAATTGATAATTATCTTTGATTGAATTTGAATGATCAATAAGCTAGTGTTCATTTTAATGTTTCATCGATGTTAACAATTGATAAGTGTTGATTTTAAAGGATTAAAAAAAGCTAACATTGATTCTCATCAATGTTCTATTGATTTTAATAATTAATAATTATCTTTGATAATTAATAATTATTGCTAATAACCAAACTTGCTCCTAAATGTAGCACACTACATTTACTGGAGTCCCATATGAGGTTTTAATGAGTTAGATACAATTAATTAATTTAAATATTGATTAATAACTACAGAAATAATTATTAATTATTTCTGATAGTAACACTGATCTAAACAACCAGTAAAGCCCTACACTGCCTATGTATTTTCAATCGCTTTCCACTCCTAATTCATCTACAAATGAATAGCAAAAAACAAAAAAATTTATCCAATCAGAATTTATTCCTCGATGCTTACAAGCAAAGTGTGACAAATGTTTCACAAATCGCATGCCCGAAGTCACGCTCCTTAGCCGAAGCAACGCGTGAGTCTGAGCTCCACCCCGTCAGGCCTTCAGAATTTCAACAGAATCCCCCAACAGTGTAAGTGAATAGGCATCTAAAGTCAGATTGTCAGATTCATCAGCCAATCAGATTGATTTACATGTTCTTGTGGGTGTGGTCTTTAGGATATTTCCCAGTCCAGGCCTTCTAGCTGGCCTTGAGTGACGCAATCACACTTTAAGTGATGTAAATAATTTGAAAGCGAAGAGCGCGAGATCTTGCTGACGAGTTGGCTATCATCACTGCTGTTATTGCCGTTGAGAAAGAGATCCTTATGGATTTAAAAACCTGAGATGTTCTGCATGACCATGTGATTGATTAATTAAACAGGAAAGGAGGACTTTCACTTCAAGCAACCGTGTACCCTGACGAAACAAAATTTATTGCAAGCAAAATTTAAATCGCAAATATTATTAGAGAGCTTTTTCTTGGTATTAGACCTCCTTGGTTCTGTCTTTCTTGCATGGATGTGTTTATAAAATGTCAATTGGTATTATTAGTTGACTGCCACATAATGTATGATGGGCATACAGTGTCTTATTCATTGTGAAACTGTGTTTTCTTAATGGCATGAATCGCACTGAAGGCCTAGACTTAAAATGCGGCTGATCTAACATATATCTAAGTATCTATATATTCAAGTTTAACATGTTTTAGCTAGGTATATTCCTAAGCTTGTCTCTAAGTACATATCTAAGATACAGTATATCTTAATATCTTAGTACTGTAAATATGTCTAGATTCAAAAGATATAGCTTATTTGTAGTCACCTGTCTGGAGAGAAGTGACCATGTGTGCTGATGCAGTGAACTCTGGGCTTCAGGTACTCCATGGTGAACTGATCACGAGGGATGAGAAACACTTTGTGCTGGAGGGGAAAACCAAACATACATTCGCAAATGACACAAGTTCACTATGGACACTAATGTCTTTGATGGTTGACTCAAGCAGAAAAATTCTCTCACCAAGAAGAAACTGCTTCTGTCAGCGATGAGCTGAATATCAGCCTCTGCGGAGAGAGTGAAGACTGCTACACGTTTCATGTCATCTACAGACACTGCTCGACACAGGAAACTACACACGCATTCAGAAAAAGACACACACATGTTGATCAGCAAATACAGTGGAAAAAAAACAATCGATCAACAATCGATGAAACAATTAACCCTTTAAGCTCTGAAGGTGTTTTTAAAGACTTCCTGTTTCAGTGACATGCCCAAAATTAAAGGCTTATAGCTATACAAAAAAACTAAACAAAACAAAAAACCAGGGTCAATTGCTTGGTATCATTTAAAAGAAAATGATATAGATTCTGACCAATTATAAGAAACTGCTGAAAAAAAAACAAAAAAAATAAAAAAACTTTTTTCTTATTTTTTCTGATTTGACATTATACTGTGTAATAAGGTAGGTCCGAAAAAAACTGCTTTTGCTTTGTTCCCAATCATATCACTTGTAACTGAGTAAAAAAAATTGTTGATCCGACAAAGCAATCAAAAGCTATAGCATTGCAAAAATAATTTATCCTAGTGTCCAAAAATCCTCTCCAAACAAATAAAACATAATAATTATACATAAAAACTAATTACACATACAAATAAAACAATGACTAAAGGTATGCTCTCTCTCCAAAGCATGCAGACATGAGTAACAAGATCTCATTCAGTTCCATTCTGTGTCATTTGAGTCATCGTTTGGTCTTTGTTATGTACTTGGCGCTATCTCCTGGTGGCCAAATGTAATTAGAGCGAACGATCCTCTCTGCCCATATTTGGATGACTTCAACCTCTGGTTGCAGCGCTCTGAATCCTAATACGACTGGTTAAGCATTCCATGATGCTGGACAACGTACTACATAATTTCCAATATAGTCATATGATCCAGGATGTGTGCACATTGTGCTTTGTGTGGATTATACAATTATCTATGTATCTGATTACATTGTGTGTGGGCTAGTTTTAATGGGAATCCCCTCCTGTAAGTAATGTGATATTTTACGTTCTGTTTATATTTTGTGAAGTTATAAGTGAAAATGCGGCTTATAAGCAGTACCTGTTTACATGTAACATGTATGTCAAAGACATATACTTTGCTATTACTTGCTATATTTGTGTCTGTGAGTAAAACAAATAGGCTTGTTGTATTCTACTCTTTGAGAGCTTTCCAATGACATATGACACATGGCTATTTGATCAGTTTGATGTTTTAACTGATTACAATAATATGTACAGTACAAAATTATTAATTATTAATTAAAACGGAACACTTCTGATTTGTCTGCAAATTTCAAAGCACTTGTTTACTTTTAGTCATAATGAATGCTACAAGACTGTTTTCGGTGTGCATGCCGACGGGGCCAATCCGAGCTTTAAAGGTTAAAGGGGAAATTCCATTTCCTTGCTCTTTTGAAATAACAGAGTTTGATATACTATGTGGACATACTTTTTTGCAATGCAAAGCTCCCTCCTCAGTCCATTTATTATCTAAAGCTAAGATGCAAAATCAGGTCATTCAAAAAGAAATTTTGTGAAAAATAAAATGATATGGTCCCATTCAACACATTTACATATGAATATGTGATGAACAAATAAACAAAAGAACAATGATACACAGAAAATAAGCAGATGTTGCAACCTCTCTCTCACACACACACACCTGTATTTGCAGTGGAGTAGTGTTATTTGCTCTTGGTGAGTGCGTTCGCCCGGTGAGTTGACAGACACAGTGAGAGTCTGAGGGGCTTCATCTTCACTGGCGTACTCCACCACCAACACATACATTCCAGGGACAGGAATGCGACCACGCAGCTGAATACTTATCTGAACACACATACAAACAAATATCTTACTAGTTAACACTTATTTAAGAACATCACTCATTTATTTATGATTTATTTATTTAGTTTATTACACATGATTTATTTATTCACTAACTTCCCACCAGCAACAAGAGCAATAAGTATTATCAACTTAGCAAATGTTTCTCAAAATCTGTGTGGTGTATTAGTGAGCTGCCTACCTAGACAGTATTTTTGGGCATCAGAACAGCATCACTTAGCACTTATGGTGGCCAAACATGCTGTCTAGGTAGGTTTTGAGACATGTAACACACACATACTCACATCATTGCCGCTGCAGATGGCCATGGTGGGATGGCGAGGGGTGATCTTTTCAGTGTGGCAAGGTCTGGGCAGGTGATTATCAGACCTGCAACTGGCATCATTGCCGGAGATGGACGGGAACTCCTCTAGAGATAGATACATGTACTGCAGACAGCTAAACACACCAAAACAAGAATTCCTCCAGTCAATTTTCATATAACATGTACCGCATATGATATATGTGCACAAAATATAGTGGCTGTACTACTGACTTCTGACTTGCATCCTGTATGTGGCTGTAAGAACAGGGTTCAGTCACTTTAAGTTGCAGGATGGGAGCCTCATAATATGCACTGGGCAACAGCACCAAGTAGTCCTGTGTAGAGAGATAAAGAGTCCAATTTTACCAGGACTAACGTCGAGACTATGAACATTTAGTATCACTGAGAGAGAGGCCTACCAGAAGAATACCCTCTGCCTCTATAATCACAGTCCAGGTTCCAGGATTCAAGACAAATGGCTCCACAAAGCTGTTCTGGGGCACACTGACAAATATGGGTTCTGAACTGGGTGCAAAGACGATCTGTTTGGACTGCTCAGAGCCTACAAAGAAAAGGATTGTGAGGATGTAAATCAGAATGTAAATCAGTGTTAAGGAAAAAAAAAAACGTAGTTACGTACCAGAATGTATGTATCTATTAGTCTGAAAAATTCAAGTTATGAATTGTTGTATTAACAGCATAGACAAAAATGAAAATTCTGTCATCATTTACTCTGTCATCATGTTGTTTACCTGTATGATTTCCATTCCTCCATGGAACACAAAAGGTGAAAGTTTACACTTCTCTTTTCCACACAAAGAAATAAATGGAAACTGCAAAAATGACATAAAAGCACCTTACAAATATTTCATACAGCATGTGCGCTATTTTCATATGGCATATGATAGCTTTGTGTGAGGAACAGGCCAAAATGTAAGATGTTATTAACAGAAAATCTTCACTGTCTAAAATCTCATTCACATCATGCCATGTTTTACAAAATGATGCCAAACACTATTGTTTAGTCAATTTTAATACTAGTTTGAAAATGCAGTAGTACAAATGAGATTTAAGAGCTGTCGAGGGACTTTTACAGATTTTCAATGAATAACGATTTTTGATGTCTTTGGTTTGTTTCACACACAAAACTTTCACATGGCTTCAGAAGACTTTGAATATATTGTACGAGGTGTATGGAACACTTCTATGGTGCTTGTTTGTCCGTTTTGGAAAATATCAGCACCCGGTCACTGTATGCTGTATGGTCACTGTAACATTCTTCAAAATTTCTCCTTTTATGTTTCATGGAAGAAAGAATGTCATAAAACTTTGGCATGACATGGCTGTGAGTAAATGATGACAGAATTTACATTGTTGGGTGAACTTCTCCTTTCCTTTTTTGTGATTTATTTCTTAAAATGAAACAAAGGCTACATCCACATTAATCCGGATACATTTGAAAAAGTAGTTTTCGTTTTCGAAATGCTCTCCATCCACACTGCTGTTTTCAATCATTTTACAAAAGTTTTTCGTCCACACTGAAACGTATAAAAGCTCTTAAATCCCCTTTACTGCGCATGCGAAAAATCGCCATTACATGTTCGGTCTGAAACGCAATTTTCCTCGTGTTCTGTCACCGGACAGCAATTCCGAACAGTGGTGTAACTTGGATCTTATGGGCCCCAGTGCAAAGAAACTATTGGGCCCACACCTTGGAGAGCCTGGATCGTTTATCGTCACCTCTCACCCCGGGCCTTAGGGCGGCTGCCCACCCTGCCCTCCCTGTAGTTACGCCCATGATTCCGAGAAAACTTCCCGTCGCCTTTGAAAGAATGAAATGTGAAGGTTGTACAAAGTAACATTTATCTTTATCAACGATATCAAACTGAATATCAGGCACAACAACACCGTTACAACATGGGCTGCTATCTTGATTGTTTTGGGTTGAATGGATCAAATGACTATGTCACATGACAACAAATATGTCATCGTTTTCAGATATCTCCGTTTCCCATGTCCAAACTACAACGCAAAGATGGTGTTTTCAAATGTATCCACTTGGGAGAGCCTTTTCGAAAAGCTTGGTTTCCGCTGTCAAAAACGCTGTCTCAGTGTGGACAAAAGGCCAAAACGTAGAGAAAAAGATATGTTTTCAAACAAAAACATTTTAGTGTGGACGTGGCCAAAGAAAGCAACGACAGTCCAGAACTGCGATTAGCGCATCGAACCGTCAGACGTACCTCTTCTGCTGCTCTGATAGGCTGTGATTTTACCATTCGACACGGCTGACTGCGTGTTTACATATCTGAGGATGAAGCGTGTGAGATACACGTCTGCTTCACGCACGTGCACCATCATTTTAACCGTATTCTGAGATAGAGGACAAGGAAGAAAAAGAGAGGGGAAAATGGGAAAGGGGGAGAGAGTGTACAGGAAATAATATAGTCTGTGTTAAAGAACTATGGGATTCTGATCAAGGTGTGTGTGTGTGATGGGGAATACAGGCTGCGGTGTGCGTGTCTTGAACATTAGGGGAAGAGGAAGGAAGTTTTAGAATAGAGGATCAAGGAGGATAGGAAGCCACCAGCTTCCCAATCCATGAGAGCAAGGACTTTAGGAGGCAGAAAGAAGATAGAGAAGGAGAGCATAAAGACTTACAGTTACCACACACAAAGTGTCTGTCATCCTCGATCACAGAGACCCGCCCCCTCACATCCACGCCACCACGGTTCACATAGTGCAAGACCACATGAAACAGGTCTGGAGAGCCAACCACCACCTCAACCAAAACCCGTGGCTAGAGAAGAGATCGACCCAGAACAGAGACAGACAGAAAAAGAGAGACAAATGCAAAGCTGTTGCTTTAAACCACCACCAGCACTAAAGCACCCAGCCAAACACAGCAAGCAATTTATGCAAGCAGCAATCAAAGCCCAGGCAAAGCCACATCACATTTCAATGACCCATCACACACAACGCTTCAGAATGTTGTATTGCACAGGGCAGGGTTTATACACACATGCATGAAAAATGCATGGACTAAAACATGTCATAACATCATACAAACATCATAGAAAATAATACAAACAAATTATTTATCATGTGAGATTTTTATTATTATCTTCAAAGCAGCTTTAAAGTCAACATGAAACAGAATTCGCAATCCATTTTACTTCTGTACTGACTTCCATCATGAATTGATTGTATTGTGAAAAGTTGTTTCAATATGACTGGTGGTTAAATGGGATGGGTTGAAAAATAGGGCTCGGTGGCATCAGCAGCAAAGGAAATTGTTTTCAGAGGCAGGGCAAGTTATCATATTTTCATGAAAGATTACAAATATGTTTTTTTCTTTGCAATAATGTGCACGGATGAATAGCACAAGATTATGAATGTGCATGTAAACAGGCTCAATTTTTCATTTCATATTGATACAGATTTCCCAATTCACAAGTTTTCGATTCCGATTTCGATTTGATATCGATTCATTTTGGTAAATTTTAGTTATAATGTCACTTTTGCTTACATATGAAAGAAACTCTCCCCCAGCTAATTATACAGGGCACCTTCTAACTAGCTACATTACGAATAAATATTTTTTTTAATTGTGGTCACATTTTAGCTTTTTAAAAGTGAACAAATCCATGTATTTAATCAATAAATGAGACATTATTTTTCTTATATTCTTTTTTTGTTGCATGTTTATTGTTTAATTGCATAATTTGTACTATTTACAAATATTTACATTGATTTGTTGAACACGTGCTAAAACCGGTACTGTCTCTTTAACAAAACCAGCATTTCTGTAAAAAGCATCTGTAAATTAACACATGTTAACAAGAGAGGACTCGAATGGCTTTATCTCATCTGTGCTATGCCTGATTACAATTAAATTGGTATTTTTTGTTGTTTATGATCAACAACTGACTGTAAAGAACATATTGGGAATTAAAAGAGACATTTTTCAAAGACAAATGAGTCGCCTGGATCTCATCTTTGGACACGCATTACACGGAACAACTTTTACTATTAACATGCTGTGAAAGGATCTAGCTGCTGAATACTCCACCACTATACTACACAATCACTGGCGAGTGAAATCTGAACATTAACCAGTCAACAGCCAGATACATTTTAGTCACATAGAGTGAAATTTGGTTGCTAATGCGAGTGATTTCCTCTCAATATAGTAGTAGGGTGTTGCACAGAGTAAAAGATCGATCTTGGGATTTAAGAATCAATATCGAGATCAAATGAAGATCATGATGCATCTGAAAATCGATATTTTTACCCACCCCTAATGTTGACTTTAAGTGCTGAACCAAAATGTTGATACACAAAAGGCTGAAATGCATAATAATGCTAATAATAATATAAATAAATACAAATAATATACAATTAATAATAATAATAATTTACCATTCAATAATGTAATAAAATTAAACTGTAAATATAAAGACCTTTAAACAAACAAATATTTTAATTAAAGATTTTAACTAAACGTTAAAAATATGTGATTTCACGTTTTTATGAAAGGCTAGGCTACAGAGGTTGACTGTCAAACAAAATTACATTTAAAAGTACATTTCAAAGTTAACATTTAGCATCTTCCCTACAGGACTAATGTCTGTGTACACTTCAGTGGTGTGTACTTGTGTCACACCTGAATGGGGGACATCTGAGCGTAGCCCCTCCAGCTGAAGCTCTCAAACTCCAGAGGATTGTAGCCAAACCTCACCGGACGTCCGTCCTTGGTAGTGCCCTCTTCCACCTCAAACTTCATGTGGTGCAGGTCTGGGAAATAATGATCCAGACGGGGTCTAAACAGACATAGCTGAGAGATTTAACGACTGGACATCACATACACATATGTGATTACAGCACAAATCATGTTGTTCACTCACTGGATGCATTTGGGTCCCTCCACGTTGGGTCTGCATCGACAGCGCCCATGTCTGTCATCACACATCTGCCCAGCAGAACCTCCAATATCACACTGACAACCTACAGACACACAGGGATGAGGGTTTAAACTGTCTCTTCATTGAAGTATTGAGAATCTCTGCCTGTGATTCATTTCGTACCTTGGCACCCAAAGTAGTTGCTCTTCTGCAGGTTGAAGTATCCATCTTTGCACACATTGCATGTTCCACTGCACACGTTGGGTTTACAGTAACACTGGCCCGTGTTCTGATACACACACATAGAAGGATGGATTAGTTCACTAAACTCTTGGAAATTCATTTGTAAGCTGGTGTTATTATTGATGGAGCGGAAATATCTCCTCACCTGAGTGCACTCTGCAACCTCACTCATAGTTCCTACTGTATTACATTCACAAGCTACAAAAACAGAAATATACATTCACATATAGATAGACAATTTATTGGTGACTATATTGGTATCGGAAAACAGTAACATTTTTTATATTATTATCACCATCAGTCTGATTAATAATCAACATATGCCTGATATTGGAAGCAGATAATATCAAGTTTTATCTAATTTATTATTCAAACAATGTACTCTTTATCAGTGCCACGTTTCAAAAGCTATCCATAATTTCTGTGCATAATAATGATTTGATACCAAACTTTTACAAGGATGTAACATTTTAGAAAAAACTTCAGTGTGTGCACTAAACAGGCAAAACCATGTAGATTTAAAATCATAACATAGCCATAAAATAAAAATAAATATCAACAATCGAACCAAACATTATATATCAGTGCATCGCTATATACTGTATCTATACTATCATGTAACTACCTATACAATTAACAAGCCACAGAGCTATCTTCACAAATTTAGAAATAATTGTTACCATAACCAATAAAATGGCTGCCATAAGGTTAACATTGTAAATTTAACTGCTTAAGTTCCCCCAATAGGTCAAGACTTAATTTTGCACCATATGCCAGAAGTCTCTCTTACTTGAACATCCATAGACTGTCTCAGGAGATAGATTCCAGTAGAGAGGCTTACAGCGGTCACATGCCAACCCCTCTACATACAGCCGACACTCACAGGAGCCCTGAGGTATACAAAACAACAACCAATATGGGTGAATATACAGAACAAATATTTATCAAAAACTAAAATGATGACCATGATCCTCATTCACATAATAATTAAATGTATGAGTATGTACTTCTAAAATTCTTATTGTTGCATATTGCATACTGTTTAACTAGTACCGTACAGTATGCAGTACACAGTACATTAGAAATCTATTCTGAACATTGCCATATTTAAAAGGATAGTTCACCCAAAAATGAACATTCTCTCATTTACTCACCCTCATGCCATTCCAGATTTTTATGACTTTCTATCTTCTGCTGAACACAAACAAATATTTTTAGAAGTATATTTTAGCTCTGTAAATTTGAAAGCTCCAAAAATCACATAAAGGCAGCATAAAAGTAATCCATATGACTCCAGTGGTTTAATCCATCTCTTCAGAAGCGATATGATAGGTTTGGGTGAGAAACAAATAAATATGTAAGTCCTTTTTTACTATAATTCTCCTCCCTGCCCAGTAGGTGGCAATATGCACAAAGAATGCGAATTGCCAAAAACAAAAGAAGAAGAATGTGAAAGTGAAATTGGAGATTTAGGGTAAAAAAGGACTTAAATAGTGATTTGTTTCTCACCCACACCAATAATATTGCTTCTGAAGATATGGATGCAGCCTTTATGTGGTTTTTGGAACTTCAAAGTTCTAGTCACCATTCACTTGCATTTTATGGACCTACAGAGCTGAAATATTCTTCTAAAAATCTTTGTTTGTGTTCAGCAAAAGAAAGAAAGTCATACACATCTGGGGTGGCATGGGGATGAGTAAATGATGAGAGAATTTTCCTTTTTGGGGTGAACTATTCTTTTGATGCAGAAAAAGATCAATAAAGCTCAATTATATTCACCACAGTGGGTAGGATCTCATTCTGCACAGAGCCTGCTGGGTTACAGGTGCCAGCTAAAGAACAGATAACAGAGGATAAAATAAAACTTTAAAAAACATAGATCAAACCAGAACTATTTGAAATGACTGAACAATACAATACATTTAAAATGAAAATTTGCCTGTGTTTGATCACCTTGGCAGAGGGGGAAGCCATGTGATCCAGAGCTGCAGCTATCACACCTCTGACCCACAATGTTGGGCAGGCACACACACTGACCAGATACTGGATCACAGGAACTGAAGCGAGAGCCCTCCACTGAACAATGACATGCTGAAACAGAGAGAGACTTTCTTTGTAAATGCAAAAAGACCCCGGTGGAAACACGTCCAACAGAATGGATCATAATCTACACTAAATAGCATTAAGAATCATATAACTCACGTGTGCAGCTGGGATAAGCGTAGTATCCTGGTGCACACTGTTCACATTTGGGGCCACTGTAATTGGGTCTGCAGTGACACTGGCCCGAGACACTACAGCTGGATTCCAGAGATGTACGAGGGTCACAGGTGCACACTGGGGAATGTCAAATGTCACAACCAAGAAAATATAGATAGTAAAAGATGGATCTGCACAAATTGCTTCTTTTCAAATACATGCATGTGTGGCTCACCCTGGCAGTTTGGATAGGAGTGGAAGCCTGAGTGGCATTGCTCACAGTGAGGACCGGTGAACTCCGGCCTGCACAAACACTGACCAGCTGTATTACACATCTCAGGTAAAGAGCCCACAACACTACAGCCACAAACTACAGAGAGAGAGAGGGAGAAATTAAAAGTCAACATTAAATGGCATTCGCAACCTATTTTATAACATTAATGTTAACTGCCATTGAATTGCATTAACTGTATTAACTATTGACAAGAGTTTGGCTGCATTATCTACTACAGTAGCTTTTTATAGTTTTTTTTTCTTCACCCACCTGGCCTATATTTATGTGTGTGGCCTTGGTAAGCCAAAAACAACGTTCTTTTCAGAGGCAGAGCATGTTACTCCATTTTGATGAAAGATTATAAAGACAAACATTTTGTTCCTTGGAATAAAATACATGGATGAATCCTGCACAATAGGTCCATGTATTTATAAAGTGAATAGAGGCCATTTAGATTTCATGTTGAACTTTAAACTAACTGATAAGCAGTAAAATGGTTAAAAAGAGTCAAGAGGAAACAGTTATTGTGGCTGCACTGTAAAGTTCATGGTTTGGCCGTGCTCATGAGGGATTTTGGAGTTCAGTTTTTAGCAAGATTAGAGTTGGTAAGCACTCACATTGGCACAGCGGGTAGTTGAAGTAGCCAGGTGCACACTGCTCGCATGAATACCCCTGAAACCCACTCCGGCACACACAATCGCCCGTTACTCTGTCACAGGACCCATCCAGACAACCCGGGCCTGAACACTGGCAGCCTGGTGGAGAGGGAACACAAAGAGAATGTGTGTGTTGTCTTTGGGTGGTATACTGTGCTCACAAACACTCCAACTATGCACAAGACCAACAGCAGTTTAGCAGACAGTCAACAGAGATGTGACATTCTGCATGTGTTTGCTCAGATGTCACCTGCTATGGCAGCTTACACAGCAAAGTAAAAAAAGGGCAGAACAGCTGATCTCAACAATAGATATGCACACATATGTACGTAAATACAGCTAGATGAGGAAGAATGTATGTGTATTACATACCATGAGTACGAATGTATTACATAACTTGGTGACACTTTGTAATACTGTAAGTTTCAATAAAAATAATACAAATAACAAAATGACATTATACAATGCTTAGATGATTAGTTAATGTACACTACCGGTCAAAAGTTTTGAAACACTTACTCATTCTTTATTATAATTTTTATTCACATTTTATAATAATAGTAAAGTCATCAAAACTATGGAATAACATAAATGGGACTATGGGAATTATGTTGTGACTAAACAAAATCCAAAATAAATAAAAACTGTGTTATATTTTAGCATTTTCAAAGTAGTCACCCTTTGCCTAGAATTTGCAGACATGTACTCTTGACATTTTCTCAACTAACTTCTTGAGGTATCACCCTGGGATGCTTTTTAAACAGTATTGAAGGAGTTCCCATCTATGTTGGGCACTTATTGGCTGCTTTTCTTTATTATTTGGTCCAAGTCATCAATTTCAAAAACTTTTTTTTAAATTAATTTTTAGTTTTATAATGAAATAAATTAACATGGTGGCACAATTATATTTTTGTCTACAAAACTAATTTCAAACATTTAAGCATACGCCTTCAGATCAAAAGATTTTTAAGATCATGAGAAACATTTCAGTCAAGCGTTTCAAAACTTTTGACCGGAAGTGTACATCTTTAGAAATCTTAAGAAACGCATGCAGTTTTGATTAATATATTTTCATTAGAGCTGTCAAAATGTATGAGTTAACGCATGCGATTAATTAAAAACATTTAACACGTACATTTTTCTTAATCGTTATTAACGCATTTACTATTAATACAGCATAAACCAGCATAAACACTTGTTGGAAGGGTGGAACATTTGCGATGTGTCATTGTGTCCGCCTGGAGTTATTACAATGACGCAAACATCACAAACACACACACAGCAGTGATTCAGTGTCAGTGATTAATCAATGGGCAAAGGAGCTTTTAACGCTATTTGTTGTACAAAACAAGCCTAGGTAGAACTTGTGATAGAAATCAAGTATTTCTCAGCCTATGTAATGCATATTTTAATTACCACAGAAGCACAGCAAGTCTTAACTGTCACCAAAATGTAGAATGAGACGTTTTTGTCTGCAAGCGCTTTTCATGTGGAGTTCAAATCTGCGCTTGATGCTGGCACTGATGCTCTGCTGCGAATCATGAACATGGCTTCACGATTAATGTAAAAAAGCGGACAGTCACAGCCTACTGGCAGATTAATAATGTGGAGGATGAGAGTTTAAGAGATTTAATGCCCAGTGCAATGAATATGCAACCTATATGGGGACTAGTTCTTTCAATTAGTCAAACTCCCACATAGACTTTGGGAAACGTTTAATGTTACTTGAATTGGTGCAATTTTAGTGCATTTCTATCTTTATACTGTGGAAGACTTTGTTTGAAAAGTGTTCACAAAGCATCAGATTGTTACATTGTTTTGTTTTGTTTCCTAAGAATGAAATAAATGCATTTTGACAGAAAAGAAGTATATTTAGAGTCAAATTTCAGCACTTTTAAAATC
Organism: Myxocyprinus asiaticus; assembly: GCF_019703515.2. Classification (NCBI taxonomy): domain Eukaryota; kingdom Metazoa; phylum Chordata; class Actinopteri; order Cypriniformes; family Catostomidae; genus Myxocyprinus; species Myxocyprinus asiaticus. The sequence continues at coordinate 31,946,402 of NC_059372.1, forward strand.
TGCAAATAATTGTGATTAACTACGAAAAATTATGCAATTAATCGCCATCTTTTCGCAAATTTTAGTCAACTGACAGCACTCATTTTCATTTACTTGAATATACATGAACTACTCATCTAAACTGATCTAAACATTGCATAATGCTTGTTAATTAACTTAAAAATTATTAAATAAAGTGGAACCCTATGTGATTTCTGTGTGTGTGTTTGACCGTACGTTGGCAGTTAAGGCCGAAATATCCATGAGCACAGGTGTCGCAGTGGTCTCCAGTGAATTCAGGTTTGCACACACATGTATTGGTGCGAGGGTCTGGCCTGCAAGAGTTCCCCTCTGTTCCTGCAGCGCTGCACTCACAGTCTACACGACACACACACATACATTTTGACATTAGTGGAGTAATTTCTCCACTCTCAGTTACTTCCAGCAGCTACACCTAGTTTCACTTTTGAAAGTGTAAAGCATTTAGAAAACACTCTTGTTTGACAATTATTCATACTACCTAATATGCAGTGAAATTAATAGTAACGTATTTTACTTCACATAGCAACAAAAGAAGTAAAGCCAAGTAAGAGAAAAATTAATTGTTGGGATGAATCAAACTGAATAGAATCAAATTGAATAATAGAGAGGGATTGTGAAAGTCTTACTGATGATTTCTCCCGCAGGTTTGGCCTCACCACTAATGTACACCTCTGACAGGAATAAATACAAAGAAAGAGTTTATAAGAAAGAAGGATCACTGTTTCTTTCTATCTACTTAATAACAGTTTTTGATAAATGTCTAGACTGCAGATCATTTTAGCTGAAATATACCAGGGTCTAAAATACTCCATAAAAGCTTCAAAGACACAAACACACACACACTCAGACTTACGGTAGCAGGCAGGAAAGTGTTCGTATCCCTCTGCGCATGTATCACATTTCTCACCAGTGTAGTTGGGCTTACAGTAACAGCGTCCAGTCAAGTCTTCACATGTGCCATCATTGAACTCTGACTCACACTGACACTCTGCAAAAAATCAAATCAAAAGGAAAATGTATTATGCTTTACCTATACACACAGTTAAAATTGCATTTGTATGCTTAGAGACTCACTTGAACAGGTGAATGGGAGCTCCCGAGGGGGTTCAGGTGACCTGTAGTATCCAGGAATACAGCGCTCACAGTTAATGCCTGTGGTGTGATGCTGTGAATGAAAAACAACTGTACAATAAGAGGTTGTACTTCCTGATGATTGTGATACAGAAAATACCTGCTTGCAAGGCAGAAAGAGAATACAGTTAAAAAATAATAGTTTGGAAACAAAATGAAAGTTGTAAACCTAAATACAGTACAGATAAAAAGGGGGGGAAAGCCAAATGAGACTACTCAATCGCAGTTAACTTTCCTTTAATAAAGAATGTAATGTGGATGGTTGATCAACAACCAATCACAATTAAGTGTTCAAATACTGTAGATCCTGCGAGAAAAAAGACTGATCACAATTCAGTAATGGTGTCATTGCTGTTGGTTAGATTTCAAATGGAGAACATTCTATCAATTTAAAGGGATAGTTCACCCAAAAAATGAAATTCTCTCATCATTTACTCACACTCATGCCATGCCAGATGTGTATGACTTTCTTTCTTCTGCAGAACACAAACAAAGATTTTTATGAGAATATTTAGGTATACAGCTCTGTAGGTCCATTCAGTGCAAGTGAATGGTGACCAAAACTTTGAAGCTCCAAAAAACACAAAGGCAACATAAAGTAAATAACATGTCTCCAGTGGTTTAATCCATGTCTTCTGAAGCAATCCAATTGATTTTAGGTGAGGACAGACCAAAATATAACTCCCTTTTCACTGTACATCTTGCCATTGCAGTCTCTAGGCATGATCATGATTTCAAGCTCGATTAAACTTCCTAGTGCTTGACGCATGAGCAGAGCGCTAGATGGCACTATAGGAAGTGAAATCGAGCTTGAGATCATGATCACCAACGAGACTGCTTATGGCTGATGTCAAGATTTAGAGTGAAAATAGAGTTACATTTTGGTCTGTTCTTACTCAAAACCGTTTGGATTGCTTCAGAAGTCATATGGATTACTTTTATTCTGCCTTTTTGTGTATTTTGGAGCTTCAAAGGTCTGGTCACAATTCACTTGTATTGTATTGACCTATAGAGCTGAGATATTCTAAAAATCTTTGTTTGTGTTCTGCAGAAGAAAGAAAGTCATACACATCTGGGATGTCATGAGAGTGAGTAAATGATGAGAGAATTTTAATTTTTGGGTGAACTATTCACTCTAAGTCAAAAGGCAATTTTTTTAGACTTTATTCTTTACTTCGTAAGTACAAAGTTTCCAAAATCCAAACAGAGATGGCACACATAAGGAAATGAAATGATCTACAAGACAAAGTTTGAATGAAGTCTCTATGTTTAGCAGTTGTAGCTGACTTAAATACAGACAAGGGGGGGTGGTGGTTGAGAGATTCAATATAGTGCTGCCTTGCAAGCACTCAAAAAACATGGTATTTCTGTATCTCTATAGCGATTATGTGCACCGGAGCCCACCTGGCACTCTATACACACTCCTCCGCCCCTGTACTCTCCCAGCATGTTAAGACTGGCTCTCCGCTGGTCTACCTCTGGATCATAGTAGCACTCCGATGAGTGTCTATGGCAGTTACATGCTATAACACACACAGAGAACACAATTACACCACCATATAATCAGCCTCAAGATGTTCCATCAGAAATTACACATGCTGAGGTTAAATAACAAATTTATCAGTGTAGAGAGCACAACATACAAGCTGGCCAGATGCAAACAGGTACTATGTGACAGAACATGCAGAATTTACGCAGACACACACATCAGTGTCAACCTGTAAAAGTTCAGACTGTCCACAGAGGACTGACAGCAGAGAAGGGAAACAGAAAGAGAGAAATGGAACAGGTATTAGCCAGGGGTAAAGTAAGCAAGGAAAACAAGAGAGAAATGTGTCAGTGAAACTGTAGATCAAAATAAAAAAAACAAAAATAAAAAAACAAAAAAAGCATATTAAAGGAATGTTCTGAGTTCAAAACAAGCTCAATCAACAGCACTTGCAGCATAATGTTGATTACTACAAAAAAACAGTTCAACTCGTCCCTCGTCTATAAAACAAAAAAGCAAAAAATCGTGAATGAGGCTGTTACAATACACACGGTTTAAAAGTATATCCACAAGACATAAACATCACATGAGTTAAAGGAATATTCTGGGTTCAATACAAGTTAAGCTCAATCGACAGCATTTGTGGAATAATGCTATTTAACTGACAAAAATTGACTTTTTCTTTAACCTCTTGTGACCCCCGCGTGACTTCTGTGTGCATTTTCCATTTCATTTTTTGATTTGTAACTTGTAGCACCTAATAAACAAGCGAAATAAAAAGAAAAAATTTCTAGAGCAAATAGTTTTTTTTTTTTAATTTTAAATTTTTTTATTTGGAATGCCCAATTCCCAATGTGCTCTAAGTCCTCGTGGTGGCGTAGTGACTCGCCTCAATCCAGGTGGTGGAGGACAAATCTCAGTTGCCTCCGCGTCTGAGGCCGTCAATCTGTGCATCTTATCACGTGGCTTGTTGAGGGCGTTACCGCGGAGACATAGCACATGTGGAGGCTTCACACTATTCTCCGTGGCATCCACGCACAACTCACCACGTGCCCCACCAAGACCGAACCACATTATAGCGACCACGAGGAGGTTACCCCATGTGGCTCTACCCTCCCTAGCAACCGGGCCAATTTGGTTGCTTAGGAGACCTGGTTGGAATCACTCAGCACACCCTGGATTCGAACTCACGACTCCAGGTGTGGTAGTCAGCGTCTTTACTCGCTGAGCTACACAGGCCCCCCGAGCTAATAGTTTTCTAAAAATGTATGTCCACATACAGTATGTGGACAGCAGGACTAAGTTGTGAAATTTGAAGAAATACCAAGCTATAGAAAGTCCGATTTTTTTCATCAAATAGTTTATTATATGTCCAGAAGTGTTGGTTATTTATGTTTTTGAGACATTATAGACATTACAGCTGATTTTCTAGAAAGATGAATACATACACTCATTAAATCACTGCCAATCATATTAAAATAAAAAATAAAAATTTAATTATAAAATTCTAAATCTATGTACTGATTACTATTGTCCCATGTCTGCCAAATATGTTAAGTGGTCCAATCATCTGCAGTCTGAAACTGAATGTTTGGTTGGATTTTAGGAGTGAATGGACTTAGCTGCATAGAAAGCTATAAGATGCTCCCTTGCTCCCTATATAGTGACTGACTTAACCTCCAATGTGCTGTCTGTCTGCACTGGTCTCAGAACAGTTTGAAATGTACCTTATTTTCATCCTAACTCCATATAAATCTTCTAAAAGCAACATTTTTCAGCTTTTGAATGAATACATTTATTCTAAAAGTGAAAATGTAAATATATAGGAATGCATTTACTAATGTTAATGAATAGCACCTTACTGTACAGTGTTAACAAACAAAAATATAAAAAAATTTTAGATTCAAATGAAGCAAAATGACGCACAGATTTGTTACTGTGAAAAGTTAATCAAAATAACAAACATGTCTGTCAGAAAACCGCTCCACAGCACTCATCCGAGTACTTCATGTTTATCAGCGCACCAAAGCACGAAAAATACAAGAAATATTTAAAGCAGCATATCAAACAAACTAGAGATGTTACTCTTTACAAACAAGCAGGTTTCAGTGAAAGAATTTGAAGAGGTTTCTTACGAGAGTTCGCGAAAATCGACGCAACTGTGTTTGGTCACATGACTCTGTGTGTCAGATGTTTATCCCTTAAATGACTCCTTAGAGTGTCCTGAACAGTATGCAATGGGTTTAAATTAATTTAAATTATGCGTTGCATATAGCGAACCCAAAATAGCGAGTCCTCGCATGAGGCCACGGGGTCGCACAATGTAAAAAAAAAAGCAGAAATTTGGGTTGCAGTGAGGCACTTACAGTATGTGAATGGGGCCAATCCTTATCCATTAAAATACTTACTGTTTCAAAAGTATAGACAGAAGACATAAACAATATGTGTGTTTACATGATTTTGCTTACTATATGCAATTTTACAACTTCGTTGCCATGACGACATAATGCAGTAAACCCTAAAACCCTAAAAAGGCTGTAAAAATTACAATATAAACAACTTTACTCAAAAAAACTAAAAGTTTTAACAGAAGTATCAATGTAAGAGCTTTTATAAAATCAAATCTAGCTACATATTTCCACCTTTAACACTCCAAAAAATTGGCCCCATTCACTTTCATTGTAAGTTCCTCACTGGAAAAGGGGGACGACTCGAAATTATATTTCTGGTAATCAACATTACTCAACAAATTCTGTCGATTGAGCTTAACTTGTATTGATCCCGGAAAATTCCATGATGATAAAATCACTTACCAGCATTACAGGGTTTATCGGCGTTACATCGTCATGACAAAGAAGTTGTAATATTGGATATAACTTAAGACAGTTAAGGTTAGTAAGCAATTTTTGCACACTAAAATCATGTTAACATGTGTAAAGTTTACGTCTTGTGTCTGTAATTTTGTAAAAGTGTGTATTTTAAAGTTTATGGACTGGCCCCATTCACTTCCATTGTAAGTGCCTCACTGTAACAGCAATATTTCAGATATTTTTTTCTTTCTTTTTTCTTTTAATAAATGAGGCATGTGTCTACATTTTTTAAACATTCCTTTAACAAAATGGCATTTAATACAATGTACCTTGGCAACCAAAGTTAAGGACCATTGATATTAGTGCAAAAATCTTATTCTTGATAATCATTTTTGTATTGTTTTCCTGTAAAAATATCTGAAAATCCTTAAAACAAGATCAATTTAATTCATCTTGTTTTAGAAACAACACTGCTTAAGATATTTAGGTTTTTCAGAGAATGTATTTTTAACATGTGTATTTTGTCTTACTGTACTGGCAGAGTTTTTATAGTCAAAACAAGTGAAAAAATCTACCAGTGCTGAAGAAGTAATCCAAAGTATTTAGAATATGTTACTGACCTTGAGTAATCTAACAGAATACGTTACAAATTACATTTTACAGCATGTATTCTGTAATCTGTAGTGGAATACATTTCAAAAGTAACCCTCCCAACCCTGACCATAACAATGTTTACGATTAAACTGTGATAAGTCTTTTTGAGTCTTGTTTGAACGTGGTATTTTCATATGAAGAGGAGGGTAAACCCAAAATCCCCCAGGTGTTTAAATACTCTTCAGCACACTGTTATTTTCAGAGATTAAATGTTTCAGACTTTAATCAAGCTGCAGATAACAAATGAAAATCTAACACTATCAGGACCAATCTATTATTTAAAACATGTGTACAAGCAGCTGCTTTTGTCTCATCAGTCGTTTCTTGTCTCATAATCTTTGATAGTCGCAAGCAGGTCGTGTAGGGTGGAATGGCTGTGTTTTGTTAAGGGTCCAGCCCACTGATAGTGTGGTGAGGACACAGTGACCCGGCATTAGATCAAACAGAGGGGACGGTCTCTCTGGCTTTACTCAAGATGGCTCTCCTTACATATGTGCTACAGTATAAACCTGAGGGAGTAGATACTGTGTGTAGGGTGAGCGAGACCAACGAAAGGGGTTGTTATATATTTGGGAACTCATGAGATTAGATTAGGTGAGAAGCAGCGGATATCCAACAATGTACTCAGAGGAAACGTTTTCCAGACAGAAACTGCTCCCAATATGCATATATACACTCACTGAGCGAGGCCGGGACCCTTTTAAAATGGAGCATGAGACTTTTTTACAGTGTGGGAGAGAAGCCAGGCTGGATTTGTATCTGTGTGTGATCTCAGCAGGTTGGTTGGTTGGGGGGGGTGGGGGGGGGGGGTTGGGGGGGGTGTTCACATAGACTGCCAGCTTCTCTTACTAAAGCAAAGACTATGGTGTTTCTAAAAGCTGGTTGACAAACAAACATGGCAAAAATTATCTGATATATAAAATGCCAAAATGTACCTACATTTACAGTATAGAGGAAGAAATTTTTTACTTAGACTACACATCGTATTTTTTCACCTCAGCCTTTGTTTTGAGTTTTGTAGTCTCTTTGGTATATTTGTTTAGGCTGAGCTCTTGATTTAAAGGTAAAGTATCAAAAATAGGCTTTTTAATTCTAACGGTTACAGAGGTAGTGGAAATGGTCATGAAAATGTTTGTTGCAAGAAACCTTAAAGGGATAGTTCACCCAAAAATGAAAATTCAGTCATTGTTTACTCACCCCTTTGTTTTTATAACCCCGTATGTCTTTCTTTCTTTTTCTTAACACAAAGGGAGAAATTGTGAAAAAAAATTGTGCTCAGTGATGTCATACAATGGCAGTTTATGGTGACCACCTCTTCAAGCTTCAAATAGACACAAAAGTATAACTCAGAAGTCTAATAAATTAAAATATGCGACTCATGTCTTGTTCTGAAGGAATATGATAAGGTTTGGTGAGAAACAAACTGAAATCTAATGTATTATTAAGTGAAACTCTTGACCAACAGTTGATCTCCTGTGCGCGTTCATGAGTCTGCATGAGAGCAACAGTAGTTACGCAGCATGCGCGAGATGGGGTGTTCAAGCGAAAACTCGTTTTGTTTTGCTTCAACAGGACCACCAGTAATATTAACAACAGAAACACAACATAGCTGCATTCAAACCAGAGAACAGATCTTACAAAACATGTCTGATGAGTTTGTAGTCGAAAAATATGATTTTCAATGACAACCCCTACTTGTTTGAACCAGAGTCCTCAATCAAACAGAGAGATGGAGCTAAAGGTAGCTACAGTCACAACGTGTCCTACTCAGATGGTAAACGACATGCAATAAAAGTTATATTTTCTATGTTAATCAGAGTTTTTGTCCTAAGCAGCTACGACAGGACATTCTGTGGATCTTGGTTTCTATATTTGGCGTCACTCTAGGTAACCCTCTCCGCTATGAACTGGCACCGGTCCAAAATCATTTTGATAACATTATATTGAAGCCAGCATCTCACTTGCCAGTTAAAACTACTTGATTTTGGCCAAAAACACCTACCCACTGTTTTCGCGGAGGTCTGACACACACATGCGCACGTGTGCGTTTGCGCACGCACATACACACCTCTGTTCAGAACAGAGGTTACAGACATCCCTGCTCCTTTCTCTCCGGTTTTTCCACTTCACTTTTGGTAAGTGAAACTTCCAAAGAAATGTAGTCTCCTGTACTCTCTGTCTGACTGTAGCATCTGGGTGTGTGTGTAGTTACCTTCAGCCTCCTCCAACACACTGTTTGATTGAAGACTCCGGTTAAAATAAATAAGGCCAAGTATAGAAATGCCTTTATTTTTCCTGGTCCTGGTCCTGGTGAAGCGAAACAAAACAAGTTTTTGCTTGAACACCCCACCTTACGAGCGGCAGCATAATACTGTTGCTCTTATGCATGGATCTCTACAGCTTGCGTGCAGACTTATGAATGCGCTCAGGAGACTGTCGGTCAAGAGTTTCACTTAACAATACATTCGATTTTGGTTTGTTTCTCACCAAATGTTATTGTATTCCTTCAGAACAAGACATGAGTCACATACAATAATTTATTAGACTTCTGAATTATACTTTTGTGTACATTTGTGTCCTTTTGAAGCTTGAAGAGTCACCATAAACTGCCATTGTATGACATCACTGAGGACAACATTTTTTCACAACCCTTTGTGTTAAGAAAAAGAAAGAAAGTCATATGGGGTTATAACAACACAGGGGTGAGTAAACAATGTCTGAATTTTCATTTTTGGGTGAACTATCCCTTTAACTAACATAAATGGACTTCAGGGGATAAAATAATCTGAAGGAAATGTGAGTGATGGAATAGTGCTTAAAAGTTTCAGAGCTTTCTGAAAAAGTCTCTTTCATAGCACTGTGTGGTTAGATACCATATCCATTCATACACAAAGGAGAGCATTGTTTAAAAGAATAAAGAAAATGCTGCAGTACCATCAAATAGGAAAGGGAAAAGGAGCCATTCACACAGAGAGAAATTTTGTTATGTGTCAGAGGCACCACTGGCAGGTACTAAATCTTTTTTTTTTTTTTTTTTGTGTTGGCTTGCTGGACAAAGAGAGGAAAACTCACGTTCACATTCATTGGCACTGTACGTAGTGGCTGGTTTCCATGGAAACTGGTTGAAACCAGGGCAACAGCTATCACATGACGGTCCACAAGTGTTGTGTTGGCAGTCACACTGAAGCCTTAGATAATAGGAAAAAATGAAAAAACATGGGTTAAAAAAAGACAATCAAACTAGTTTAAAAGGCTTAAAGAAGAACTAAAGAAAGCTACTTATTTGTTGTATTTTCCTTATGTTTTGGAGTAATGAAAAACTGATTTCACTCAGGTACATTGCAGTAATGAGATAACCTAAAGAAAAAAATGCTAATAGTGGGGAAGCCATTATGACTGAGTGAAAAACACTGGATTATCTTACAGAGCCATTTAAAAAGTAATTTAGTGGTAAGCATCTCTAGCTGTGATGAAAATACATAATATTGGTAATAGGAGGTATAGAGACAACATTTTCAGTCAAGAAAAGTTAGAAGACAAATATTCAAGCATCCATCTTTGAACTAACTGATTTGAGCTGATGCATAATTGGAGAACAAACAGATGCTCTCATAATTGTTGTGAATTGGCATGGCAAAGAAATTAGTTGATGGACAGCAGTTTTTTTCTTCTTCATTATATTATGCAATAGTAGTTCCAGTAGAAATTACAAATATTTAAGACATTAGGTACAATATACATTTACAATAGACATTAAATAACCCTTTTAGCCCTGAAGGTGTTTTTAAAGATTTCCTGTTTCATTGGCATGCCCAAAATTATGGTTTATAACTCTATAAAAATAATTTTAAAAAAACCAAAGAGGGTTTGGTATAATTTTAAAAGAAAACTTTTCACATTTTTTTAATGATATAGATTATGGTAAATTATGAGACTCCATGAGCAGCCAAAAATTTACTTTTTTTCCCCTTATTTTTCATATTTGACATTATATATCTCAGGGTGTAATAAGGTAGCTCCGAAAAACTGCTTTTGTTTTGTTTCCAATCATGTCACCTGTAACTGAGTAAAATTTTGTGTTGATATGACAAAGCAATTAAAAGTTATAGCATAACAAAAATAATTTTCTGAATCCTAGTGTTCAAAAGCCTCTCCAAACAAATAAAACTTAATATTATAGTTGCTCTCTCCAAAGCATGCAGACATGAGTAACAAGATCTCATTCAGTTCCATTCTGTGTCATTTAAGTCATCATTGAGTCTGTCATGTATTTGGTGCCATCTCCTGGTGGCTATATGTAATTAGAGTGAATAACTCTCTGCCCATATTTGGATGACTTCCACCTCTCGTTGCAGTGATCTGAATCCTAATATGATTGGTTTACTGTTCCATGACGCTGGACAACATACTACATAATTTCCGATGAAGTCATCTGATTCAGTAAAGCTAACATGTTTTTAGCCTGATAGTACATTATGTGCTGTGTGCACATTGTGCTCCATGTGGATTATCTAATGATCTATACATCCAATTGCATTGTGTGTGGGCTCATTTTCATAAGAATCCCCTCCTTTTAAATAATGGTATGTGATATTTTATGTTCTGTTTATTTTTCATGAAGTTATAAGCGAAAACGCGGCTTATAAGCAACACCTGTTTACATGTAACGTATGTCAAAGACATGTACTGTTATTACTCTATGGAGAGTCTGACAAAAGGACGGAGTCTGTGAGTAAAACAAATAGGCTGGTTGTATTTTACTCATTGAGAGCTTTCCAATGAGATATGACAAATGGCTATTTTATCAGTTTGATATTTTTAACGATTACAATAATATGAACAGTTCAAAATGTTTAATACATTTTTAAAATGGAATATTTCAGACTTGTCTGCAAATTTCAAAGCACTTGTTCAGTTTTGGTCATAATACCTGGATGCATTGTAAAATACAGCTTCAAAGCTTTAAAACAATACCTATTTTGTGTTGGTCAAGACTGTAGTTATTAATATTTTGATAATTATTTATTTCTTATTTGTTCCCACCGGCAGGCTGATCCAAGTTTAAAGGAACAATCTGCATTTTGAATCACATTTTATAGTAATGAGGAATGAACTGTAAAATTCTATAAAAATTACAATAAACCATTAAATCATCTGTTGAAAGAAGCACATGTACTACAGTGCTAAAGTTTCAGAATAGAATTTCATAGTGATTTTCACTGTGATAGAAAAAAGTGAGTGATGGAAATCCTCACTGCTATTCAAGGTTAGTTTCATGAGAATCACTCTTTTCCTCTTTCTATCTTATTCTTGAGGGGCCAATTTATGCAGACACTGAAGTACTTCTTATCTACAGGCATCAAATGAGCCACACAAGAGCGTAAAGTGTTTTTATTCAAGTGTCTAAACTTATCATTGACCTTGCTGCTTTCCAGGAACAGAGAGAATTAGAGAAAGAGGGTAAGAGAAAGCTTTGACAACCAGAGAGACTGAAACGGATAAGTTCTTCACACATGCTAAATTTTCCTATGGCATCTGAAAAGCTAATCGAATTAAGAGTGATACTTATACATTTGCTCACGGGTGGCTGCATTTACAGTTGCATCATCAAAAAGCAACAAAGTGGTGAGTAAGGAAATGTATTTTACCTAAGTTCTACATTTAAATAAAAATCATTAATGTTGACCTCTACAAAAAAAGTATTAAAGATTTGTAACAATAAACCATAAGCCAAAAAACGAATCATAAGTCGACATATCTGTTGTCCAACAATGCATGAACAAATCCCACAGCCGGAAAGGAAATGTTACAGTCAGTGCTTTCATGGTTGTTAAAGAGAGTAAAGTCATCCCATGATTTGCACATTAATGCTTTTGATACCCAAGTTTCCGAGATGGGAGGAGAGTACAGTTTCTGTAGTGAATGACTGGTTTTATTAATTTTTCTAAATACAGCTAATTGTTAGCACTTACTGTTTTGGTCATATTCATTTATGTATATCAGCAACTATTTGATGCATGTTTTACATTTTTACACTGTATAAATAGCTAGTTTTTGACCAAAATTCCATTATCATCAGCAAGCTGAGTCATATATTTTATGGTGTCAAAATAAAAGTTCCTCATGAAATATGTACAATATGAATTAAAGTTTTTTTTCTGACAATAAAGCACTTGAATGCAACGTATTCGTAATTACCACTTCAGAAGTGGGAAGCAGGAAAATTCCGATAGCATGTGAAAGCAGCATAAGTCACCTCAATAAGAAATTAAATGATGACATATCCAGACCAAAACTATTATGTCTATAACTGATTCTTTGATCCATGAGGAATTGACTGAACCTAACCTAATTTAACGTAGCTGTGGCTATCTATCATAAGTTTTGAAAGTCCATCACTTGGTACATAAAATAAGACCACAAAAATCTTCCACAAGGCTGCTATAACAGTAAAGTTTCTCAAATGTATCCATGTTAATTGTAGAGATAATAAATAAGATGTGAGTTCTGATAGAGAATTGATTCTGAGAATTGTAGCTGATCTGTGCGGCTGACATCTGAAACAAAAATATTTAGTTACACGCCGACTTTCAGTCTCACAGTTTGCACACAGATGGATACACACATTGCGTGCATACACACATTATTTTCCCTAAATCTGTTTGGATGGTTCAGCTTGAGCAGCGGTATAATACGTCATTAGCACCCATCCTCAGTCAGAGAAAGTGTTCCAGAGCTTCACTTCAAACCATACTACTGTAATAATGTCAAATACCTGTCAGCCATACTAACCAACCCCTTCTAGAGTCGATTAACCCTAAGCTGCCCTCTAGATCTCCTCTAAGACCTTAAAACATATACCTGAACTTCTTAGGTTTCAGGTTAAACTTGCAGCATGGATAAAGTTACCTCTCTGCCCAACTTTCCCTATAAATCAACCACACATTGACCTCTGTTAAACTCTAGATACCTCTGAGGCAAACAGGTGCATTGGGGAAGCGTAGGTGGAGCACGCTTTCTTGACTGACCTTTGACCTTGGGTGTTTGACTCAGTCCCAGGATAATTTTCATTTAGCTCTGTCAATCAAACTCATCCACCCTTCAGCTGCTCATTCATTCAGAGCTGCTTTTTTCAATGAAGAGTCACCACAGAAACAGACACCAATAAATCTTCCACACCTAAAACAAGATGTTAGTTTGATCTGAAATATACAAGTGTGGCTATCTCAGAGGAAAACATCTGGGTTCATAGTATCCAGATCTCATTCAGATCAATAGATCGGCACAATGTCAGTTGCACGCAAAAGCATGCCGACATGCACCAAGACTAGAGAAAAAGCTCTCCAATACAGACAAAATCACAAAGAGCTGCAGATTTAAGACAGATCCATGAAGGTTACATACTCTGAAACAGTACTCTTCTTTTCAAACGTAATACTTGCATCTGTTTCTAGCTGTTTCTAGCTGTTTTGATCAGTATTAGCCCTCTGGGTTTTGATATCTTACACAGGCAAGTTTTTTTTTTTTTTTACTGACAGATGTGACACCTTCCAGGCAGTTCTAATCCTGTATGCTCACACTGAAAGATTCAGGAATTTATAGAATGGCTGAATACAGTAACAGACTATTCATCAGCAGGGACAAAAACTATAGCTGGAGGATATTTCCCTTGCGACACGACTGTGCATGCCAAGAGCAAAGGAATCTTTCAACATTCCTGCAATGTTAAATAAACCTTTGTCAGTTAAACAGCATGATCTACTTAATGTCCAAAGGTCTTCTGTGCTAAAGGAACACTCCACTGATCTGAAAGTATTTAGCTTAAATGTGTTTAAGATTGTACTACTAAATAACTTTCAACCATAATCTTGCACAATGATCAAAGTAACAAAAGCAACCAGTAATCCAATACATTGGTTAAACAACTGAGGCCATATGATTAACTAGTCAAATGTTTTCAACAAATAGAAACCGTTTCCAACTGAAGTTTACTAATACATTCTACAAGATGTTCTACAATGACCTGGATGTATGAAAACCTTGGCAAGCATTTTGTCCAAAGCGTGCCCTGAAATTGAGCCACTATTATCTGTTTCTTAGGCACTGGTCAATTAGAAGGTTACGAACATGAAAACAGTATACTGTGCTGTCCCGGAGGCGCATAACGCATCTTTTAACAAGCTCATAAATCCAAATGCTTGCGGGCCCTTAGTTCTTAAGGACTTCCTTGCCTAGCCATCATCACTCACTCTCTTGCCATATGCGCATAGATGAGAAGACCTGCCTATAACTCTACACCAACAAACTTCAAGATGCAAATATTCTAATCAACTAAGCTGAAAAAAACGAAATACAGCGTCTGTTGTTTTGTGGTGTTATTCGTCCTGAAGCAGTTTTTTCTGGATTAAGTACGGCTAATAGAATATTAACGTAATATTCCAGGTTCAATACAAGTTAAGCTCAATCGACAGCATTTGAGGCATAATGTTGATTACCACAAAAAATTATTTCGACTCGTCGCTCCTTTTCTTTTAAAAAGCAAAAATCGAGGTTCCAGTGATACACTTCCAATGGAAGTGAATGGGGCCAGTCCATAAACGTTTAAATAGCGTTTCAAAAGAATAGACACAAAATGTAAACAATGTGTGTTAACATGATTTTAGTGTGATATAATCACTTACCATCACTTTTCTGTGTAAAGTCATAGCCAATTTTACAACTTCATTGCCATGACAATGTACTGTCAACAAACCCTAAAACCCTAAATCGATTGTAAAAAAAAAAAAAAAAAAAAAAAAAATGACGATATATACAACTTTACAGCTCAAATAATACACAAGTTTTACCAGAAGAATTAATGTAAGTGTTTTTATAAAATTATAAGCTTCACATTTCTGCCATTAAACCCTCCAAACATTAGCCCCATTCACTTCCATTGTAAGTGCCTCACTGTAACCTCGATTTTTGCTGTTTTTTAAAGAAAATAAGGGGCAAGTTGAAATTCTTTTTTTGTGGTATTTCAACATTATGCCACAAATGCTGTCGATGGAGCCTAACTTGTATTGAACCTGGAATATTCCTTTCAAACTTGACCTTGCATACGGGTGTGAGCAGCCCCTTACAAAAGAGAACTGTGGTGGTATTGTGCTGGTATAAAATGGTAATACCATAGTTCTTACAGTATATACCATGGTACAGAATGATTACCATATTCAGGTACTATAGAAGTTCCTTCAAGGTACTTTAAAGAAAACCATGGTGCTACCATGGTACATGTCCAAAAAAGCATGCTATTGCTATGGTCCAAAGAACTATGAGAGTACCATGATAATATTGAGTTCTTTTTTGTTAGTGGAGTGCTTGAGGATAAGCAATATTTTGAGTTAAAAATGTGTGCAGAACATTCAGAATCAGGAAGATGAGGACTCCTCCATTACTGACTGTGCTGTGACTCTGCGCAGAACGTCAGGGCAGCATATATGCACCTGTTAGCAGACTGCCACGCAGGTGGAAACTAAAGGTATCGACAAGCACAGAACCCCCTCCACAAACAGGAAAAAGCAGATTATGAACAGTTATGATGTCAGTCTTTCTATCTGACACACACACATACTGTACAATCCACACTATAAAACACTAAAGGCCCAGATATACTCATTACGAAATCGAAGAATGAGCAGGTGTGACATCATTTGGAACAAAATCTGGACAAAAGGACGGTGTTTTTGTGTTTGTTTCAGTGGTTCGTTACAGCTCTTTTAGGAAAACATCTAACCGGCTGCTAAACACCTTCTTACTGCCACTGGTCCATGTCATCGGTAGGTGTGAACTGGAGCGCCACCTACTACTTTGTTTACATTGTTCACTCTGTATTCAACGTGAACACACCGGCGTGTAGAGTTATTAGCCAGCTGGTTCACATTTACTCACATCAGCATGTTTGTTCACATAGAGACATTTTCCAAGAACATGTCACGCAATTTTTTTTATTTAATTAGTCTAAAAAAAGAAATCAAATCTACTCAAATACTCTAAATTGCCCTTTCACTCATGTGTCATCTGCTGCAAAAGCCATTCACACATCTGCCCAAAGTAAGATATGCCTCTATCATCATTCTTTTGTCTGTATTATGAACATTAACACTTTTATACACCTGTCGTTGCAGAAGTATCAGTGTCATCATAAATTACAATAACAGTGTAATCGCCGCAAGGAAATATTATGGCCGTGTATAGCGTGTAAGCGCATAAGCATCATGAATTAGCAATGTAAACAAGACAAATTAAACATTATCTACTGCATATATATATATATTACTTTAAATCATCATTGATTGGTTAAAACAGCTTCTTTTACTTACCGTGACTTCTATTCAAAGAATGAGGCAAAAAGTCATTGATAACACATTATAAAGGATTAACATGTAGCTTCCTCATATTTAAATGCTCCTCTAAATGCCTCCCACAGCAGCGTGGTGGGTGTCTGAATGTTCACAAACAGTATACCGTTGCTCAGCTGTTTAGAACTTCTTTACACCTGAACGAAGAAGAACTTCTCCGGAAGTAAATCAGGGCCTTAAGAATCCCCTCACCCCGTAATCTTATAGGGACAGGCAAACAGTATTTAAAACAGGTCACTCACTTGTACGGGTCATTGGGGTCTTGGGCATTACAGGCCTCTGCATGGCCATTACACACACATCTTCCTCCAATACTGAGGTCTTTAAGACTGTAATAATACTGAAGAATAAACACAGAGGGCATGTTAAAGATGGAACAATAATTTGTTGATTTAAAAGAGAACAGCACAAAGTTACTATGCTATTGCTTAGTTGTTCCTGTTCAAAGCTATAGTTAAAACTGTTATATTTTTCAGGAAAAGACTGAATGTAAGTGCAGTCTATCTTACTCGTCGTGTGACCGTGGGGTCTCTCAGGGCTTTGCCCATCAGGTGACCCAGCAGAGTGTTTGTCCGGAGGAAACGAAGGCGGATGTTGGTAGCCTTGGTGAACTCCCTCAGCATAGGAGAGTAGGAGAAGTTCATCGCACCTGGTCGCCCGTTCACCAGAGACACCACAATCTGAAAGTGTGTGTGAGAGAGACATAAACACAAACATGGAAGCACAATGACTTATCAAGACCACAATGAAGTCTTCTGTTAACTTCACTTCACAGACGCAAAGAAACTAAATGTGCCAACATTACTCTAAAAGACATTGAATAAAAGACTGAGCTTGCTAATATTGTCAGATTTGTGCATATCCGTGAGTGTTCATGAGTTTGTGTGTGTGTGTGTCCGTACCTCTCCATTCTCCAGAGGGACAATACGTGAATACTCTGTTGTGCAGATGACATCGTTGTCATGATTGATACGCTCGATAGTCCTCTGGCCAAACCGCTCAATACAGTCTCTCTTAGAGGCTAGAGCACAAACAGACAATGAACAAATACATTTTCAAAATGTAAACATAGAAAGATTTTGGACAGTAGCCAGGAAAATCTATTTGACAGTGAGAGGAAAGACTACAAAGGGTGTAATATTATGGGTTCTTTAATATTATGTACTTCTAGTGTAGTAAATAATGAAAAAGTCTAGATTTATTATTAAAATTGTTCAAATCATAACACACCCAGTATAACAGCACAGACATTTGAAGGTAACTCTATACTGTAGACCCCTTGAGTACTGAGTTTGCTATCTTCAGAGTAATGCAAGTAAGGTACAACTGGTCTGGATGCTTGCAATGGGTTGACCAAGCATTCGTAATTGCGTATTTGTGTAGAGCATGTTTCTGGAAAATAAGACATGCTGTCCTCTGTTACACTATGTTCTGTCTTCTCATCTCCATCTCTCTCAGGCGCTTTGCCTTTGGAGTCACAGAGCTGCTTGTGGGCTGATGGATTGCAAGTTTAGCTAAACAACTGAATATTTTGTTTCATAATGTTGAAAATGGCAGACCTCCATGTGCCAGCCAAGTCTATCTTTATTGTCTCTTATTATTGAATTTTTCCCCCTCAGCCCAACTATTGCCAGGATTGTGTTGCCACCTACAGTACTGATAGCCTTCAGTGGCAAAACAAAACACCAAAAATGTGTGTGTGTGTGTGTGTGTTTGTGAGCACAAACCCAAAACCCAGAGAACATGTAGAACTGTCCAAAATCTGACCTTTCTCAGTTAACCCACTGTGTCATTCCCATCATGCATTTCTCTCAATCTCTAAAGGGTATATAATGTTCATGAAACTCTGCTGAAACTCTGTTTTAGTACCTTGATGAAAATATAAAGTGAACACAAAACAGCACATCACAACATTAGATAAAAATAATTCTAATTTTGTTTGTACTCACAGGCAAAGAACTGCCATGGCTGGTAGGTTTTCCCAAAGTCAATGGAGCGCTCCAGCACCCACAGATCTGGCCGAGGGGAATTGGCAAACTTGATGAGCACATATGCGACATGGAAGAGCTGGGAATGGAATATAGAGGAAAATTCAATAGAGCCTATTAAAATATGAATAATGGCAAACAACTAGATATAAACTGTGACCAATATTCAGTTATTTTGATATTATCGTCTTCGATCAATGTCATTGCCGATGGCCACTGTCCCAAATCTTTCTATGTTTACTTGTTTTTAATGTATTTGCTCAATGTCAACTGTCAATGGACAGTACACACATTTGGTTTTAAATGTATATACTGTATATAGGTTTTTTGAGTAATTGTTATAATCTTTTTTTTTTTTTTTTAGCATTGTTTATCTGCATTGATACAGTTGATCATTCCATTTTAATCGAAACACTGAAGTGATGGGTGGGAATATCTGGGGTGTCTTTAGACTGGTTTGTTTCCAAATTGATGAATAGAAAATGTTTAGTCTGTTGGAGATGAGATGTCCTCCTCTTCAAAAATTAATTGTGGTGTTCCACAAGGATCCCTGTTAGGGCCAATATTGTTTTCACTATACTGTATATGTTACTGCTTGGTTCTGTGATTCGAAAATACAACATTAATTTTCATTGCAGATAACCCGCAATTGTATTTGTCGCTGAATCCCAATGATCTGACTAATTTAAATGTTATTCAAGTGTGTATAGAACATATAAAAAATTGGATGGCATGCAATTTTCTTCAGTTAAATACTGATAAAACAGAGGTTGTTATAATCTGTCCTTATTCTTAAAAAAGTCAGATTGAGTCAGCACTTAGACATGTGGTCCCAAATAATCAGCAGGTGGTGAACAAATTTGGGAGTCTACTTTGATACTAATGTAAATTTTGAATATCACATCCAGGAAGTTAATTCAAGCTTGTTTTTATCAGTTAAGGAACATTTCCCAGGTTAGACATGTCTTGAGTTTCATGGAGACAGAGAATCTTATACATGCTTTTATTTCGTCTTACCTTGATAATTGTAATGCCCTGTTTTTAGATTTAAATCAACGCACTTTCAAAGTCTTTTATTACTATGTGAATGTGTTGTGTTTTCCTGTGTGTGTTGATTTTATTTCTATGTGAATATGTTGTGTTTTACTGTGTGGGTTTTTGATTTTATGTTTTGTGAAGCACTTTTTGATTAATAGCTAAAAGATGCTATACAAATAAAATTATTATATTAATTATTATTATATCGGCCATCAGCAACCCTGCACTTTAGATTGATAAACCCATATCGAATTACCACTGGCTAATTCACCTACCTTAGAGCCAACACACTACCAAAACACTGTAAAATACTCTAGGAGTTAATTCTAAACCCTAATAACATATATTTAAACTACATAAATAATAGATATACAGTAGTTAGACATGTATCTAATGGAGGTGAAGACAATTAAACCAGCACATTTTCGAAGCCAATGCTACATAAAACCTTAAAATTCCCACAGCATTCTTTTCACAGAAATAATTCAAATATAAACTCATAGAGACAGAATAAATGCACTCATAATTGTGAATAGTCCTTTTATATCAATCCCGTTTCCCAGTCTGTTGGGATGTAACCATGTAATAAGCCAGTTATGACTGCAAGTTAATAAAATGTCACATTATTGTTTTTTTTAAATTATTGATGAATTGATTTAGTCACTTGGGGTTGACAGATGTTCTCCCACAATGACTTAATCAAAGACAATAATTGAATTAATTGACTTGCTCTGTTTTCCCTGAACAAACTCCATCAGCATTGCTCCATTAATACACAGTCATTCTGAGAGAAAGGAAGGATGGAGGAAGAAAGTGACATCATGGTAACTATTAAATAATCCCCCAAGAGGAGGTAATTCTGAGTTGATGTTGAAATTACAATCCTGAACAACTGCAATCATATAAATATTAATAACACCAAATGGCTGTGTGAACTGAACAACCTATTTGTTTCAGACATGTTTTTCTCTCAGACAAAGACTTTTTTCAAAATGGATCTTCTTTAGTGTAGATTATTAGAAAAGTATTTTATTTCATTCAAATGTATTTATATGGGCTCTGACACCAATCAAAATCAGTTGGTCAGCTCAAATCTACTTGATCCATTTTAGTTGTTTGCAGGGGCGGATCTAGGGGAGGGGCCACAGGGGCAATGGCCCCAGATGAAATCTGATTAGCCCCTTCAGTGCCCCTGTCCTGGAAAAGCATTCGTCACACACACACAAAAAATGTTTGTTTGCTCATTTGCATACTCGTATCACTAGCGCAAAGGCCGCATATCCAAGCAACATCATGTCTGCAGGTACAGCATACTGTTTTGACAGAAACTTTTGTGTGAATTACAGTAGATCTCGCGCTAAAATGTTGCATTTGTGCTTAGATTAAATATCAACTGTATCTGGGAGAAACAGCATGCCTGTTTTTGTCATGCTATCTTTTTTTCTTTTTTTTATCCCCTTTTCTCCCAATTTGGAATGCCCAATTCCCACTACTTAGTAGGTCCTCGTGGTGGCACGGTTATTCACCTCAATCCGGGACAAGTCTCAGTTGCCTCCGCTTCTGAGACCGTCAATCCGTGCATCTTATAACGTGGCTCGCTGTGCATGACCCCGCGGAGACTCCCAGCATGTGGAGGCTCATGCTACTCTCCGCGATCCATGCACAACTTACCACGCACCCCATTGAGAGCGAGAACTACTTAGAACCAAATGGTTTATTATCATGCAGTAACACACTGGCTTAGTGATTGATGTATTTCCTCATGAAAACTCCCCTCAAAATCCAAACACAAGTGGTCACAGGAGACGCATTTGAGCAACCAGGTTTCACAGATCTGTTGGACACAGCGCAGTTAGTTGACTACGTGGGGCTGCCTGCATCTTTGATGCATGCAACACGCTGAACTCAACAAAAGCACTTTGAAATGCGCTCGAAACCTATTTATCAACTCAACTGTTTGCAAAATAGGCGTTAATAAAGCAACGCAAAACAATGCAGTTAAAAGATGTCTTTTCCACTTGCATGTTTCCATCCAAGTTGCAAATTTAATTTAAAAATTAAAAATTAGAATATCACAAAACACCAGCACATGTCCTGGGAACGCTAGTGCACTTTCCTCCTTTTGCTGTGCGGATACATAAGATATTTTTCAAAAGTGTCAATTAACCTGCTCTTCTACACAGTTCAAGTTTGTGACCAACTTATTTTATCTGCAAACTCTACGCAGACCAGAGCAACATTTCAGATGCAATGACTTTGGTCCGATGGTTAGTCCAGTTATGATTTAATTACATTTACATCACATGACTTTTTGATGCACAACTTGTATTCCTATATAAATGATAGGAGTTTATTCATTAAATGTGTTTCCTTCACAGTTTATGGGGATATTTTCTTATCGAATAAAACATTTATCCACCTCAATCATGCTTAAATGTTTTTGGTAAGCATTTTGGAGATTTAATTCGCATCTTGGTGTTACCATTAGCCGTTTTTATGCAATATCCCAGAATGTGCATAAAAATAAGTTATGCTGACTGAATCCAGACAATATAAGAAGGTTATATTCTGCAAATTGTGTTTTGGGTTTTGTTCTATGTTAATTATGCCTTTTGAATGTAAATGTGGTATTCCTCCTCATGCAGAATAGATTTACTGATGGTTAAGTTTGAAATAGCCCGCAATGCCTCACTCCATTTTATTTAAATAATTTTTATTTTTACAATATAGATATCTGCGTTGGGAATCTGATAGCTTAAAGGGATAGTTCACCCAAAAATGAAAATTCTCTCATTATTTATTCACCCTCATGCCATCTCAGATGTGTATGACTTACTTTCTTACCTTACAAATTATGATTTTTAGACGTATATCTCAGCTCCGTAGGTCCATACAATGCAAGTGAATGGTGATCGAACTTCGTACCTCCAAAAATCACATTACGGCAGCATGAAAGTAATCCATTTCTTTAGAAGCAATAGAATAGGTGTGGGTGAGACACAAAACAATAATGAAGCCCTTTTTTACTATAAATCTCCACTTTAATTTTTACATCTAAAAGTCACATGTGGTGCCTGTTTAATTTCACTTCCACATCTGAAAGTAAAAGTGGAGTTTTACATTAAAAAATGACTTAAATATTGATCTGTTTCTCACCCACACCTATCATATCGTAAACATGGATTTAACTACTGTCGTATGGATTACTTGTATGTTGCCTTTATGTTATTTTTGGAGCTACAAATGTCTGGTCTCCATTCACTTGCATTGTATGTACCTACAGAGCTGAAATATTCTTTTAAAAAATTTTGTTTATGGCATGAGGGTGAGTAAATAATGAGAGAGTTTTCATTTTCAGGTGAACTATCCCTTTTAACTTTAAGTCAAATGAACGCATTTAACCAAATGTGACTGGCACACAGTCTGCCAGTTTCTACTCAGTAAATCTGACGGAATCCATGCAGACAATTTATATTTAGTTTATGTTAGATTTGTTTATATAGATTGATATTTAAATTATATTTTGGTTCTGTTCCATGTAAATGTATTATTAATTGGATGTAAATGTGGTCCTCCTCATGTAAATTAAATTTCACGATAACTATGTTTTCAATTGTTGTCAAAGAACCGCTACTGATAACTTCTGTAGAGTTGATAGTTATTAAATGAGTATGTAAAAGATATAACAAAATTATGTAATTAAGTATTTATAAGTTTGTTTTTACATTCCTTATGTATTAGGTCATGTGTTCAGATTTAAAGAGCATAGACTCATGTTAATCCGTTATTATAGGGGGCCACAGAGGGCCCCTCTCTGCACACTGTGGGCCCTCTGTGGCACCCTCCTTTAAAAATTTCTAGATCCTCCCCTGGTTGTTTGTGATAACCACCTGAACTGTAAGAATCTGTGTTGTTTCTGCTATCTCTACTGCTCTCAAAACACCATAATACACAGGGGTGCACATAACTGGTGCACAGGTGCGCAACGGAAATAGAAAATGCGCTGGGTTAATTTTTTTTAGATCGCTCATTTCTGTACCATCAACGTAATTGACAGGTGTTAATACACAGTTACCATCTTGGATCGAACAAATGTAAGACTGTGAGAGATGTCCAAAAAACAACAGACATTAAGTAACTTCTTTGGCATTCTGCCACCTCAAAAGAAACGTCAGACCGAGCCAGAGCAAAAGAAGAGAAGTGGCTCCAAGAAGTACCGTGGCTTGAATCCGACGATGAGTGCAGCCAAATGTGGTGTAAGATATGTCGTTCACACCCACATCTAGCAAACAAAACTAGTGCTTTCTATGCAGGGACAAAAAATGTCAGTCATCCGGCATTTGATAAACACGAAAAGAGTAAAGAGCATACAAATGTAGGCACATGCAATCGCTAACAGACATGCTAGTGAAGATGAAAAATCCAGTCGCCCACTTGACAGACGGTGAATGAAGAACAACGAAAAGCTCTTTGTAATGTTTTTTCTCCTGGCATTCCATAAGACTAAACACGCATGTCCTATGTCTTCGTATGCTGAGGATTTTGCATTATTGAAAAGGCTAGGAGTGAATGTCGGATTAGCATATAATTCACGTGAAGGCAGAACACGAATAATGCAAAGCATTGCACTGACTATCAGTACGGATTTTAAGTAAAAGTAAAAAAAGTAGAAATCAGTTCACGCTTTTGCTTGATGATGAAGGTCAGTACAGGAAAAACACTGTTTCCAATGCTGATGCTAACAGGGACAAAGTTCATTTACTTAGAGGTTTAATTGGAGAGTTTGAAAACCGATATGAATCTCTGAAGTCATGTGATCATTTTTTAGTTTTTGATCCTTCAACTTGGCCTCAAGAAATGCAAGACCTCCACAATTTTGGAAATAAAATGATCAGCATTGTTCTCCAGAAATATGAGGCCATCTTGCCTATTGACAAAGACTCCTCTATAAGAAAATGGATGCATTTAAAGCAAGCAGGAAAATGCTTGGCAGCTTCCTCTGTGTTTGATTTGGTCAAGGTAGTAAATACAAGCAATCCAGATAGTTGCTCCAACATCTACAAGATCCTTAAATTTTCCCTTACTCTTCCTTTGAGCAGTGTAGCTTGTGAGTGGGGTTTCTCACATCTCAATATAATAAATAACAAGTACAAATCCCGAATGTCACATACTCATCACTCAGCCCTGATGAGCATCTACTTGTCAAAGATGACCACAGAAACATTTGACCCAAAGCCAGCTGTAGACCTATGGATGTAAACAGCCCATTGCAGACTCAAACAGGGAAGTGCATCATCTTCCCCCATCCAGGAAGCAGCAAGTACATCATCCTGTACTATAATTGAAACTGAGGATAGTGAGGGAAACAGTGAGGAGGATGGCAGTGAGGAAGACAACGCTAGGGGTGAGTACCAAACATAATCTCCTATTGATCCTCTAAGAACTAGACTAAAAAAGTTATGTGCACCTCTGATGATACATTCTCATGGGAACGGCTGTTCTATTTAGCCATGAGAGGAAATATATTATGGGAAAATTGGGGTTATTAATCTTTGATGCACATCAGCACCTATAAAACTACAAAAGCGATCTACAGTTGAAGTCAGAAGTTTACATTCACTTAGGTTGAAATCATTAAAACAAATTTTTTAACCACTCCACAGATTTCATATTAGCAAACTATATTTTTGGCAAGTCATTTAGGACATCTACTTTGTGCATGACAAGAGTATTCCAACAATTGTTTACAGACAGATTGTTTCACTTTTAATTGACTATATCACAATTCCAATGGGTCAGAAGTTTACATACACTATGTTAACTGTGCCTTTTAGCAGCTTGGAAAATTCTAGAAAATGATGGTAGATCCTTTTTTAGACAATTAGCTTATTAGCTTCTGATAGGAGGTGTACTGAATTGGAGGTGTACCTGTGGATGTATTTTAGGGCCTACCTTCAAACTCAGTGCCACTTTGCTTGACATCATGGGAAAATCAAAAGAAATCAGCCAAGACCTCAGAAAGAAAATTGTGGACCTCCATAAGTCTGGTTCATCCTTGGGAGCAATCTCCAAATGCCTGAAGGTACCACATTCATCTGTACAAACAATAGCACACAAGTATAAACACCATGGGACCACGTAGCCATCATACCGCTCAGGAAGGTGACGCATTCTGTCTCCTAGAGATGAACGTAGTTTGGTGCGAAAAGTGCAAATCAATCCCAGAACAACAGCAAAAGACCTTGTGAAGATGCTGGCGGAAACAGGTAGACAAGTATCTATATCCACAGTAAAACGAGTCCTATATCGACATAACCTGAAAGGCTGCTCAGCAAGGAAGAAGCCACTGCTCCAAAACTGCCATAATAAAGCCAGACTGCAGTTTGCAAGTGCACATGGGGACAAAGATCTTACTTTATGGAGAAATTTCCTCTGATCTGATGAAACAAAAATGGAACTTTTGGCCATAATGAACATTGTTATGTTTGGAGGAAAAGGGTGGGGCTTGCAAGCTGAAGAACACCATCCCAGTCGTGAAGCATGGGGGTGGCAGTATCATGTTGTGGGGGTGCTTTGCTGCAGGAGGTACTGGTGCATTTCACAAAATAGATGGCATCATAAGGAAGGAAAATTATGTGGATATATTGAAGCAACATCTCAAGACATCAGCCAGGAAGTTAAAACTTGGTCGCAAATGGGTCTTCCAAATGGACAATGACCGCAAGCATACCTCCAAAGTTGTGGCAAAATGGCTTAAGGACAACAAAGTCAAGGTATTGGAGTGGCCATCACAAAGCCCTGACCTCAATCCGATAGAAAATTTGTGTGCAGAACTGAAAAAGCATGTGCGAGCAAGGAGGCCTACAAACCTGACTCAGTTGCACCAGTTCTGTCTGGAGGAATGGGCCAAAATTCCAACAACTTATTGTGAGAAGCTTGTGGAAGGCTACCCAAAAAGTTTGACCCAAGTTAAACAATTGAAAGGCATTGCTACCAAATACTTACAAAGTGTATGTAAACTTCTGACCCACTGGGAATGTGATGAAAGTAACAAAAGCTGAAATAAATAATTCTTTCTACTATTATTCTGACATTTCACATTCTTAAAATAAAGTAGTGATCCTAACTGACCTCATACATGGAATGTTTTCTACGATTAAATGTCAGGATTTGTGAAAAACTGAGTTTAAATGTATTTGGCTAAGGTTTATGTAAACTTCTGACTTCAACTGTATAGTGGAGCATCCGACAAGAAATATCAAGCATTCTTCTGCTAATCTCTCTGGAAATGTGTCTTCCTCAAGCAGGGCAAAAGCTTAATGCCACAACATACATTTAACTTCCTTTCTAAGCCCCTCAATGCTGACAAAATGGTTTCCCCCTTAACACACACACACACACATAAAAAAATCATCCCACACCCACTATACTAACTTCCACAACCCCTCAACGCAATGCAACCCCAAAGACCCTCTGCTACAAAGAAGCACTTCAGCCAAGTCAGGGGCTTTTGTCAACGCAAGCCTCTTCACAGATACGCAGAACAAAAACACATCTGTGGAAGAATCTGAGGGGAGTGGGGGAAAGGTGGGAGCTTTGAACTGGGGATCTGTTGCTCTTTCTTCCATCGGTCAGACGGGCGGCTGGCCACAGCGGTGTGGATGAACCTGAACTCCAGACAGAAGACTCAAAATCCCTGCAGACTGTGTGAGTCTGCACTTCACGAATAATAAGAACATGATGAGAAATGCAACATGTTCCTCACAACAGGCAGGAAGTTTTAGATGAGGATGAGATTACATCTAACCACTAGGTCCCATCCTGATTTTGGTTTGCTGCACCTTTCAAGTTAACAAAATGTGGCTTCATGTCATCAAGAAAATAGAGGCTCTCTGAGGTCATAAATAGGTGGTACATTCAAAATAAATAAAATTTTTGATTGAAAATTTCAATTGATTTTTAAATTTGAATTCAAAAATTCTTATTTTTAGAAGATTAAGAAAAAAAACTCTGGCCTGGCGGTAAGTGTATGTGTTACAATACATTGAACAGTGTTGCCCATGTGTGAAATGTGAGTTTGAATCTGTCCTGTGACACTACCCAATCCCATATCCCTCTATCTGCGTCCCCTTTAATCTCATTTTTTGTCCTCTCCCCACTGTGTATATATGAACAAAATTGGCAAATGGGAGAAAATAAAAAGAAATCAACCTAAAAGACTTTAAGATATTGAAGGCAAACTACTGTAAATAAAATGTCTCTGTTCTTTCCTTTCTCTTTCATTCTCATTCTGACACAATGATATAACAGAAGGTTTAGAGAGAGAGATGGAGCGTGTGCGATCACCTGTTGATGATGCTGTAGTCTGTTAGTCAGCTTTCTGAAGATAATGTAATTTTGGTGAATGCATCCTATTTTCTCAGTGGAAAAATAGCCGTCCAAGTGGGAGTATTCCTCCCTATTTCACGGTAGCCAGTGCGCAAGAGTCTTTCACTACAGAAACCACAATCTCCTCCGCCATTTTGAACAGTACATCCTCTCCAATATGGAAACTCTGGTAACAGGTAAGTGCCTAGAGTTAGTGTAATTAATCAGTCTGTTGTGTCTCTCAGCTGTGATAAGCCTTAATGCTGAAGTTGTTAGTTTAACGCCATATAAAGCTATTTCCTAGCTTTAGTAGTGTAATAGCAATAAGAGCAACCACGGAGCACTGTTGAATGTAAACCCTGACTGACGCTGACTTCACATCATCAACTGGCTCATATTACACACAAAAATGGTCTTTTGCCTCCACCTGCTGGCTAAAATATGTAATGTCACAAAATTAAATGTAAAGAGACAGATAGCTCTTAAAACATCTGCACTGCTCTTACACTTTAGTTTAGAATGGCGCGAACACAAGCGGAGTGATACAAACAGTGAAGCGTCCGAGTGCTGATGGTGTGAGACCATCAGGTCTCATGGAACATCTCTCGTCCAATCAGATTTGAGGACCGGAACTAACTGATGTATATTAGGCAATAAACTCACAGCATCACATCTTCGTTTCTATGTGAAACTGCACTTGTCACAAATACAAGACGACACGTCAACCCTTCATGTTGAACTTATAATAATGGACACATTGTGATTTAGTTCCACATATACTCTATATTGCCACATGGATTTCTGGAAAATCCCTTATAAACTCTAAATAAACTTGCGCAGGTCATTTTTCCACTGAGGTAAATGTCGTAAGAAGACGTGATTCGCAACAGATGTTTTTCGTTGAGGGTTAGGCTATTTGTCATTTGATCTGCTCACGTCTCTCTTACATCGTCAGTGAGCATCATATTATCATTCTTACATTACAAATTAAACCATGTATGCAGTGCCAACTAAAGTTAGCGGCCAAATGGCAAGTAATTCTATTTCATTCCCTTATCTCCGTTTTTGTTCCTACCTTGCTAAATCATGTCTACAGAGGCAGAACATCTTGACGAATGAAGAGAGGCAGAGCTACAGTCTGTTAAGCTACTAAATATTTGCTATTATTATTCATTATAATTTGAATTCATCTTTACAATACATTTTATATACAGTTACATTGTATTTATTTATCTTTTTATTTTACTATGTGAATATATCATCATTCTCTCCACCCCCCTTGACATGCTCTAGGCCCCCTCTAGGGAGGCATGCTTCCCAGTTTTAAAAATGCTGTTCTATACAAACCTCTTTCAGATATGAATGCATAGTGTAGGTGAGGTTATCCATGCATGTTTAAACACGCCCTAGGGTGACAGAAGATCTGGTATGCAGGGGAAGGTCGCATGTTCACGTCTTCCCCTTTACCCTTCTTTACACTCTTTACGTGCTCATCCTTCCAACTTTTTCTTTCTTTCCTGTTCACTACTTCATTTAGTATTCCACTTTAAAAAGTTTTACACATAAAGATAAGAATAGTACTTTGGCTAATATATACTGTATAATGTCATATCAGCTTTTGCATCAGCTCCCTCACAGAGTGTTGGGCTCGGAAGACCGTGGTTCGAGACCAGTCAAGCACACAAGCTGACACGTGAGATGAGAGTGTCAAGAAGCTACACGAGATGACATTGTTGCTTCAGAAAATATGCTTTTCAGTTCTCATTTTGTTTTTGGACACTATTGGATAGGTTTAGGTTAAAGTTTTAGGTTAGGGAGGTAAATTCTCATTAAAACCTCCATCTAACATTCACATTTAAAACATTGTCTGATTATGACATCATTTCACTCACTTTTGGCACCCCCCGCTGGACATTTCACTAGGAACCTGCAGCAAAATGTGTAATAAGGCAGGTCATTTCATTATGCAAACATTTTCCCACAGTCACGTAATTTTCATGAGACCAGGTTGCAATGGGTTGGGATGTTGTCGGTTACTATAAACTGTACTTAACTGCAGGGATGGATTACTGACCGGGCCAATGGGGCCAGTGCCCAGGGGCCCTTGACTACCAGGGGCCCTTGACTGCCTGGGGGGGCCCTGGGCTTTAAGGTTGCGCGATCCAGTTTGGCGAGCCCCCCCGCTCAAAAACCCATCAACAATGAAAATGACCGCCCCCCCCCCCCCCCCAACAACTTTTGGCCCAGTTGCTATGTAAAAAAAATGGTGGGAGGGGGGCCCTTGGAGATAATTGGCCCCAGGGCCTTTGCAAGTCATAATCCGTCCCTGCTTAACTGTTACTGTAGACTGCGTAATCTGCGTATAGTGAACTGCGGAACTGCAACTTTGTACATATCGTAATGGGTCATTCCTACAATTCGGTGACATTCCGGCTTTGAAACTTTTGAAAAATAAAACATACTTTTAAAAGTTTCTTCATGTTTCATCATTACAGAGACATATTAAAGATTGTATTAGTCATACAAGCTAAATTACAAAAAAAATTCAGATGTTCATCCAGTTAAATGGGCAGCATCAATAACAGGTGGACAATAACAGGGTGGACATTCAGTGGATAAATGAGCCACTACATGGTATGTGATTGATATCTAGGAAACATATTTGTAAACTAATATTTATGATTTTATTTCTGTTAACATAAATATTGTACATTGAAATATTTTATATTAATATTAATATATATGTATTAATTTCCCATATATCTTCCCATAATAGGGTGGACATGTTATGCTTGACCACATATGACTAACACCACAAAATAAAGGCAAACATAAATAAAACAATAGAGTTATAAACTTCAAATAACTCAAATTTTGCAAAATGGCTGATGTCCACCTCCAGTGTGTGTGATGTCATTTCCTAACATACATCTTCAATGAAAGCCCTGGGAAAAAAGAGAGCATATGGCATATACATGCATATGGCCCCAACTACACTACTGCTCTTGATGTAAAGTGATTGAAAAGGCATGGGTGTTGCTCTGCAGGGATTCAGGGGAATGGTGGGAATTGATCCTCTGCAGGCCTTCTGCCACCTCGCAGTTCATACTCCAAAGTGCCAGACAGGCTCGGGTATAATGGCCTGCTTATGAGGAGAGCAGGAGGAGGAGGGTTTACCATAGAAACTGGGGATGCCATAACAGCTGCGAGAGTACGTTCACACCCGGAGTGCGGGCACATGTCATAAATCCATATATATGTGTGTGTGTGTGCAAACTGTAACATCGGCACTCGAGTGGTGTGAACAAGGGTGGGTGAAATGGACCTACAATGGGTCACACCAGAGATAGAAAGATTGAAAGCTCAAAGACAGCTGCTGCTCCCCAGAGACAGAATCTGATCGAGGTGCTGGATCAAAACTTCCCACCTTAAAGACCATTCCAGACATGCCTTTGAAAGCTGTGTTTACTGCTCTTAATTCACTGCCACAGACAGTAGAGGATCTGCTTACTGACCAATCACTACTGATAGGCCTCTCAAAGCAAACACACCTTACAACACCTGTATATTTAACCACAGGGCTAGAGTCACTGGATCCTTTTTCACTTTAAAAACCCTTAAGGGGTATTCACACTAGACCAAGGCTACTCAATTTTGGAAAGTTCAGGGGCCACAAAAATGATTAACCCTAATAATGACAACGTTTTTGCTCTATTCCTCACACAAATCTATTGTATGGCTTAAAAAGAATAGGAATACAGCAAAAAAAAAAAAAAAAAAAAAATTATATGGACTACATAAGCTGTACTTTTATGATGCTTTATTTTGTTTCTTGGAGCTTGGCAGCCCCAGTTCTCAATCACTTTTGACACATAGATAGAGCAAAATAGTGAGTTATGGTAAGGAATAGAAAGGAAAAGTAATGGAGAGAAGAAAGAAGGCATGCATGAGAGACCAGAGCATATTGAAAAAGCTAAATATGTGTCCTAGCCAGGTCATTGAAGATAAATGAATACATGTGCATAAGTGTGCGTCCTGGCATCCCACTCGACACATTTAGTTGTTAAACACTATTATTCACAGCTGAGCTCCAGCTACTGTAAGCATCAGAGCAAGTTTGAACATGAGCCGACCTTCTCTCAAAATACTGCACCGTGACAAACCATAGAGTGCTAGAGAAAAGGCCTGCATAACTTTCCGCTATGCTAATAGGAAACTTTGCAGACAGCACAAAGAGGAGGAGAGAATGCAGCTGTCATAGCCCGATTGCAACAACACGCATCTTCGCGATGTGTTAAGTTTTAATTACAACAACTCAAGAAGCTTAAGTCATCATTAATTTCCATTCATGCATCTTTTTTCCATACAATGCAAGTGAATTGTGACTGAGACTAACATTCTGCCTAACATCTCATTTTGTGCTCTACGGGAGAAATAAAATCAAATGTCTTTGGAACAACATGAGGGTGAGTGAATTATGACAGAATTTTCATTTTTAGTTGCACTGTCACTTTAACAGTCAGCTCCTAAATACCAAGTTTAAACTGCTTAACCACATGCTACAAATGTGTCGAGAGATGTGTATACACTAAATAAAAAATACCATTCACAAACAGGTGTTCCTCAACAACCAAATGCGGGAATGTTCATGAAAACTCAGTGACACTGAAAAGGCATTAATACTGCAATAAGCCCACATAGACAAGAGCGCACTTGTGGTTATGTGAGCTTACCTCATTCCTTGAGACTTTTGTAATGTATGGAAAAAAGACGTGTTGTTCATCAGTTCTCAGCTTCTAGACAAAGGGATGTCACCGATGACATGTAGAATCACACTTCATTTCCTAAGAATGCTGGATGGGCAGCTTAGATACACTGGCGGCCAAAAGTTTGGAACATGTACAGATTTAGATTGGTACTTATTAAGTGGCATTCAGCTGATCACAAAGTATAGTCAGGACATTACTGATGTAAAAAAAAAACAGCACCAATGCTTTTGAAAAAAGTCATTTTTGATCAAATCTAGACAGACCCCATTTCCAGCAGCCATCACTCCAATACCTTATCCTTGAGTAATCATGATAAATTGCTAATTTGGTACTAGAAAATCACTTGCCATTATATCAAACATAGTTGAAAGCTATTTGGTTCATTAAATGAAGCTTAACATTGTCTTTGTATTTGTTTTTGAGTTGCCACAGTATACAATAGACTGGCATGTCTTAAGATCAATATTAGGTCAAAAATGGCAACAAAAAAAAAAACAGCTTTCTCTAGAAATTCATCAGTCAGTCATTGTTTTGAGGAATGAAGGCTATACAATGCTTGAAATTGCCAAAAAACTGAAGATTTCATACAAAGGTGTATACTACAGTCTTCAAAGACAAAGGACAACTGGCTCTAACAAGGACAGAAAGAGATGTGGAAGGCCAGATGTACAACTAAACAAGAGGATAAGTACAGCAGAGTCTCTAGTGTGAGAAATAGATGCCTCACATCTCCTCAGCTGACAGCTTCATTGAATTCTACCCGCTCAACTCCAGTTTCATGTACAACAGTAAAGAGAAGACTCAGGGGTGCAGGCCTTATGGGAAGAATTGCAAAGAAAAAGCCACTTTTGAAACAGAAAAACAAAAAGAAAAGGTTAGAGTGGGCAAAGAAACACAGACATTGGACAACAGATAATTGGAAAAGAGTGTTATGGATCATAACCCCATTGAGCTTTTGTGGGATCAGCTAGACTGTAAGGTGTGTGAGAAGTGCCCGACAAGACAGCCACATTTATGGCAAGTGCTACAGGAAGCGTGGGGTAAAATATTTTAAGAAGTTCTGAACATTTTTTTCAAATTGTAATAGTAATTTTTCACGTTATTAATGTCCTGGCTATACATTGTGATCAGTTGAATGCCACTTTGGTGAATAAAAGTACCAATTTCTTTCCCTAAGAGCAAAATATGTACATTATTCCAAATTTTTGGTCGCCAATGTATGTGTGCATTTTATCAGCCCTGAGGCATGTATAGAGTCTAAGAAGGGGTT
This sequence comes from Myxocyprinus asiaticus, assembly GCF_019703515.2. NCBI lineage: Eukaryota > Metazoa > Chordata > Actinopteri > Cypriniformes > Catostomidae > Myxocyprinus > Myxocyprinus asiaticus. The sequence continues at coordinate 31,980,339 of NC_059372.1, forward strand.
TGAAGGGTGGTCATCTGTTCACACCTGCTCTGCATGCCTGAATCTTGTCCTCCTATCAGTCTGGGATAATTTGAGCATTCCAGAAACACTGATTAGAGGGTCCTCTGAGGACCAGGACTGGGTTTGGTTATTCTGGCGGTATCAGAGGGTATCAGTAATAATAATATCTCATTAAAAATTTTAAAATATATTGTCTACTTTCCTGCAACAATACAATTTTCAGCTTTGATAAATGTATCCTTTGAATTGAGCCAAGAGTTCAGCGTGTGAATTTTCCATCTTCTACTGGTCACGGGTCCTCTCGTCGTACGAATTCACGGTTCAGAGTTCACCAAGCTTGAACTTTGGTACACAGTGGAGAACAAAATTTCTTCACATGAACTTGCGTTTACGGTCTGCTGCATTCGGATGCATTTGAATGGAAGTGAATGGAGTGCGAAGTGTAGTGTGACTGCCTCTTTAACCTGACTTTCTCCTTACCTCATTGTGTTTACTCAACTTTAACTTAAATGCTTTTGTTTGCTCCATTCAACTTCATCCTCTGTTTCCTGACTGAGGCCAGATCCACACTAATGCGTTATCATTTGAAAAGTCTGTTTTCAGTTTCCTAATGTCATTGTTTTCCAAATTATGCGGCAATGGAAAGCATTTTCAAAGAAATGGTGAAAGAAAAAGCTGTTCTAGTGTGGATGAGAGGGCTGAACAATTGATCAAATTAAACAAAATAGCAGTATGTAGCAGTGTGATTATCAAACCACAAAGGCTGCAATTTAATTTAATAAATAAATAGTCTGGATGCACGTCTTGCTGCACTTACTGTAAGTGCACAACTTTGTTCCCAGTATTATTACACATACTCAAAGCAAGTGTGAGACTAATTAGCTGAGCACTTTATATTTATAGTGCTTTAGATTCACTAATTGCACATTTGTGTAATTCCAAATATGCTTGGCTGCTAAAAGTTACTATTTAAATCTACATATGTACCATCATAACACCAGGTTTTTGTGGACAAAAGAGTAGATGAGAGCATTTCTCTGCAGAAATGTCTTCCTTCAGTATACCATTAAAATAAAGGCCCGAATAGCTATGCAACAGCCGACTAACAGTAGTTAGTCCAATTGAGCCTTTTCCTATTCCGTCCGTTACTCATTCTCACCACTTCCGGCACAACAAGTGGAAGGATTAGGTTTTTCAGAACCAACTATGCTTAACGAACTCAGAATCCCATGCTGCATTGTAGAGCCCGACTGATATGGGATTTTGGAGACCGATACCGATTTTAGAGGGGGGAAATTTACTGATTACCGATATGGTGGCCGATATAGTTAATTTTTGAGCTGGAATGAAAACAGACATTTTCTACATGGATTGTGCACCGGTACTATGCAAAGGTACTCAGAAGGCTGCTTTCTTAAACAAATATTTTATCAAAGAATATTTTACATTATTATTATACATTGTAAACCAATTGACAACCAGAAATGAACACTGAGAAAATAAAGAATAAATAAAAATACAACAAATAGCTCAATAAACATAAGTACTGTATGTTCAGTATCAGTCAGTGCTGACCATTTAAATAAAGAATAAATTAAAATTATAGCTAAATAAAAATCAGTACTGTATGTTTAGTATCAGTCAATGGCTGACCATTAAAATAAAAAATAAATTAAAATAAAATAAATAGCTAAATAAACATCAGTACTGTTTAGTATCAGTCAATTGCTGACCATTTAAATAAAGAATAAATACAAATTAAATAAATAGCTAAATAAACATCAGTAGTACTGTTTAGTATCAGTCAAATGCTGACTATTTTAATACTGCCAGTCAATTAGGGGCAGGCTGTAAAACAAGAAGCACGGCTTCTCGGCATTTACACCTGCTGAGTCAAGAGATAAACAGCGTCAGCGGTGTTACACCGTATTCTGCTATACAAGTTTAGGGGAAACTTTCAACGGTGGAAAACCAGACTTTTAAATGTTATATTTTGTAAATGCAACGACTGGAATTGTTCGGTTGAAGGGGGTACCAAACTGCAAATTCTGAACAAAATAGTTTGGTGAATACATGTTTACACATTCGCTTCCACACAGCTGACAAGGTATGAAGGTAGCTACGTGGTTAGCTAGTTAGCTATAAGCTCGATGTCACGGAGAGTAAAAGATGGACGTTGGTTATTTACTTTCCAGCATTGCATCTCACCAACTAGGTAACAACGTAGCGTGAAATCAACACTCAACAGGCACAATCCCCCACCGCACCATTGTCTGCTGAGCTGCAAAAAGATGCTCTGATGCTTACCTTTCTATCTGCTACGTTACTGACTGCACTGACAAACTATAGCTGGCTAACAGCAAACAGATGTGATAAACATGAGCGACATGGTTTTCAGGGACAGGGTTAACATTATATTAGTTATATTGAAAAGGGAAATGATGGGGTCATTGTTTATTAACTTTCCAGTATGTATTTCACAAACTAGTTAGCAACTTACTGTGAAGACACCACTTAACTCTGCACTGTCAGCAGAACCACCGTCAGCTCAACTCTGTAAACAATGGAGTCGGAGTGCACTCTGCTGGACAAGCTACATTATGACACCAATTCTAAATCACACCAAGTATTGTTTTCTGCGTTATTTGTTCTGAAAAAAAGTTTTCATATCTGCGCATATCGGAAAACATATACGCCGTTACTGATATATCTGTGAAAGGCTAATATCAGACGATAATATCTACTGCACTACTGCATTGTGATGTAAACAACATGGCGGTGTGTGCTTATAAGTGCCTTTCTTTTCTAAACTAGATGGTAGGGTGGTTATTTAATAGCTGGTAGTTCACTTGTCAACCTGCTGGTTCTGCTCTTGACATCTCCTGTGAGTCTGGGAAAGAGCGGTGGGTGTTTCCTGTATTCCAGATGCTGTCCAGACTCCACTAATTAGATATCCCTGCCGGATTATCTTATCTGTGCTTCTCCCATCTGCTCTAACACACATACACACACAGAGCATGGACTCAATGGGGTTCTAAAGACTCTCAAGAACAATTCCAAACAGTGAAACAAAATGTGATTTTTAGGAACTTCCGTGTGAGGATTTGCAGTTACTTAAAGTAACAAAAGAGCATGAAGGAAAATGAGTATGCTGGAGTGCTAAGCATTCAGAAAGGAAAGCATGAGAGCAAAACTAGAGAAAGAGTGGGTAATGGGATAAAGAGTGAGACTGGAAAGGGACCCAACCAGACAGAAGGCAAAGCCAGCAAAAGATGATTAGAGACAAAGAGAGAACAGAAAGTTTGAGAACAGGAATAAAACTAGTCACACTCCGGCACTTATCCAAAATCTTGTTATGTCACACGCAGTTCTCTGTAACCCAACAGTTCAATTAAACACACACACACACAAACACAGGAACACCTCACATAACCTTGAAACATGCATCTTCGGTAAAACATCACCAAATGCAGAGGCATAACCATTAGAAATGCTTAAGTTCTTCTTAAATTTCTGAAGTTCGGCTTTTTGGAAGACAATAATTAGCTACATTTTAATGTGTTTTTTGAAGGTCAAGGTGCAAAGAAACCCATTGCAATAGACTTTGGTATAGTAAAGCATAATTACACAAAGTCATACAGAAATAAATAAAAATGGCAAGAAAGCAACTCGTGAACTTAAGTCTCTCTCTCACTGAGACAAAACCTGCCTTGCTCAATGAAGTGTTTGAATAAAAGTGCATGTATAGGCTCTGTGTATAGCCCAGATCAAGCATTAAGAACCTTGAATCATTGGTGGACTGGACTCCCACCTCTTATGCCATTGAAAAGTCCTGAATGAGAAAGTTGAAAACAAGAGCCAGCGCCCTCCTGCCCAGTGCAGCCGGAAAGTCTTTTGTGTTCCTCTGGGAACTCTCTGAGAGGTTAGATGTGGTGAAGGCAGGTGCCCTCTCATTCAGCATCATGAATCAACACTAGAACTACATTAGACATGGTCCACTCTCAGCTGTGGTCAGTTTCAAGTGTGGTCTTTGAATCTAAACCTACATCAAGTGGAAGCAGCTGTGACTGACAACTCAAATTATACAGAAGGAAGATCTCAAGTCGAGTGTCAAGAAAATATACAGAAAGCAGTTCTTACTGTTCTTGCTCTATGTTTTTACTTTGTCATACCTGTTCAACATAACTGCTATTTCAGTGAATACAGATGAGACGTAACCTTCATGTTGTAATTTGCTCTACCTCAAATAACATTCAACTCAAGTACAGTTAAAATTATATCAGCAACTTTGGTGATATCAGTTAAACTGCCCAACACACTCTGACAGGGAATGTCATTCTGGAGATATTTTAACATTATTTTAGAGGATTTTTTTTTTTTTTTTTTTTGAGGATCTTTTGATCTCTTTGTTGGCTCTGGCTTTCAACATGATTTTGTTTTATTGTTGCACAAGAAAAACTGGTGCTTTTTGTGAAAATTAAAGAAAAACTTCAGTGTTTGAGGGGTGATGGGCCTTGACAAGAATCTACTCCCATGTCAACTTCAGGAATAGTTGAATCTGTGCTTGGAGCCCTCCTCTGAACTTTGAACTGAACTTTGGTTGAATATGGTTTCTTCCATGGATGGTAATGACTTCCTGTGCAGAGCCTTCCATAAGACTTTTAGAGAGTCTCATTATCAATTTTCTCTGCTGCCCAGTTTCTCTGGGTCTTGATTAAAAGTGGGGCCTTAAGGAGGGGAAGGCCAGTGAAAACACTCCCCTTCAGGACAAAAGGAGGGGGAAAGGTATTTATATGCCTCTTTTTGCCCCCTTAACTAAAGTGATCCCCCTCTCTGTAACAAACAGACTTCCCCTCTCAGGGCAAACCCAACCAATGAGCCACTGAATGGATGAAAGACTTCAACAACAGCTCTTGTTGACCCGGCAAAAACAAACATTTACACTCTCATTAACGAGGCCAGCTCTCAGTTCTCTCATTCACTTCATCCCTCGCCATTTTTTCAGCAGCTTGTGATTTAAAATCCAAAAAAACACTATAATCTATCATTGTTGAGATGGGGAAAACAAGAGAACAAAAGGATAGAATGAGGGAAAGACGAAACGGAAAGAGTTTGCGAGGGACAGACTAAGAATTTAGTGCATTCAGGCAAGTGGGGAATAAATTCTGTTTCTACGTAATGAATCACAGCATACTTGTTGTTACAGTCATCGGTGGTGGTTAAAGCTGCCAGCTCAACTAAGTGAGAATTCACATCTATTCATCGAAGCGTGTTACAGGAAAGAATATTTGACATTGGGCCCTAAACCTCAGACTGAACTCTACGCCAATGTGCCTAATGTGTAAAACGGAACTTTTGTGCGTGGACCCGATCACATTAGCATTAACTATTAATAGCCTGACTTCATAATGTCAATTCATTCAAATGAGAGCTGCTGAGAAATGAAATATTTTATGTTGGAAAATTCTGATGAAATGCAAAGCCAGTTATCTCACAATAAAAGGTCCTAAGAGGAAAGCCCTTGTCAACCAATGCAACCAAAAAAATACCAGCTAAAACCAGCTCCTGATGGTAGATGGTTTTATATGGTTTCTAGCTGGTAGAAGCTGGCCATTGACAGCCATTAGACAGTCCAAGCTGATTTAGGTAGTTAATCTGCTGGACTACCAGTTTGTGGGACTAAGGTCAATCTGTTTAGGGCTGGTAAACCACCTTGGCTAAGCTAATAGTATGGTGCCTTGATCCCACCATGGAAGAAAAAAATAAAAATAGAATTATGGTCGCGTAGTGATTTGCCTCAGTCCGGGCGGCAGAGGACAAATCCCAGTTGCCTCTGTGTCTGAGATCGTCAATCTGTGCATCTTATCACGTGGCTTGTTGAGTGCGTTGCCACAGAGACATAGCGCATGTGGAGGCTTTCACACCATCCACTGCGGCAACCATGCTCAACTCACCATGCACCCCACTGAGAACGACATTATGGTGACCACGAGGAGGTTACCCCATGTGACTCTACCCTCCCTAGCAACCAGGCCAATTTGGTTGCTTAGGAGACCTGGCTGGAGTCACTAAGCATGCCCTGGGATTTGAACTAGTGAACTCCAGGGGTGGTAGCCAGCGTATTTTACCCCTGAGCTACCCAGGCCCCCTAGTTCTAACAATTGTGACTTTATATCTCGCAATTACGACATTATTTCCCATAATTACAAGATATAAACTCACAGTTATGAGAAGTAAAATTGTAATTACGAGATATAATGACACAATTACCAGAAATAAAGTATTTTCTATGTAAAATAAATAAAGTTGCAATTTGCAAGATATACAGTAAACTCGCAATTATGAGAAATAAAGTCACAATTGCGAGATATAATGTCACAATAAAAAGAAAACAATTTGCAATTATGAGAAATAAACTGAGCAGAAGATTTCACGTCACTAAAATACAGTAAACCACCTTGCCTATATTCACAGTTTTGGGGCAAGCAGCCATAGCAACATTTATTTAGAGGCTGCCAAAGTAATCCGATATGCAAAGATCAGCTTGAACACCAGGTTCTGGAATCCTACACCCAAGAAACAAAAGTCAGGGCATGGCCGGGTCTAAGGGGGGGCCTTGTGCCCCCCAAGAAACTTCTGGTTACCCCCATCCTGATTGACCTTTCAGTTACACCAGCCTACTTTGCTTTGCAAGTGATAGGTATTCAGCAGACATAAGAAGAAGCGATAGGTTTCAAAGCCTAATCTGTAGACATGTCGCCTGTGAAAGAACGCTATCTTGCATGCAGGGCTGAGATAAGCCGGGTCACACTGCAGGGGCGGCATACCTATCCACTGAATAGCTGCAGGACTTTCCTTTTGTTTCAATTCCCAAACACAGACTTGGAGAGGTGGAGGTGGGTTTCTTTCTCTACAGCATCAAGGGACATGTCTCGACAGGTATCAGGGGGCATTGCTGAACTCTACCACATTTCTGTTTGAAACCACGATCACAGCCCCCACAACAGGCCATCTCAGATTCTCCCACCACAGTCATCTCATTTTGGGGGTCAACTGCTCGTTTGGGTTTGACAATTTTTCTTGAAGGCTACCTCCTGGACGTAAGATTAAGGAACCCTGTGGGGATGTGAATTTTTCTCTTTGTTTGGATGACTGAAAATGATTAATTACAGGTATTAACCAATAACATTAAGGCAAGCAAGTCTTATAACAAAGTGTTCACTCATGAATTTCTGAGCTTACAATGGTAAATGACTCTGAAGTTCAAACAACGTCTCTGCATATTTTTGAATTCTAACACACTCTTCCGTTTGATGGTTCTGTAGATTCTGTGATATCTTATGTTCCACTATTCTTGTTTTATGTTGTGTTGACCTCTTTAATTCATGAACTCCCTCATCATGAACTCCTCAAAGTAAGTGGATTGAACTGGAGGAATTATTTGAGGTTCATGTTTGGCTGATTAGAATTTAGCAGGTTAAGCTGGCTTCAGGCCTGTATTATTTTCAAAATATCTTGAAGGATGTCTTTGTGCAGCTCCCTGTGTGGTACACTTGTTTGATTTTGAGGCTATGTTCACTCCATTTCTTCTGGATAAAGGTTTCCACAGAGTAGATAAACAAGCTCTACAGATTAGACACTTCCAGCCTAATTGTTGTTTACTCACTAGACCTAATCACCCTTCCATTGGGGGGCAACCATGTGTGTAAGCACATGTGCGGTGTGCAGAGTCTTAAATAATAGAGATGCCATCAAGAATGATCTAATTTCAACAGATTACTAATTGTACAATAGCAGATACAAACTCCATATGCAGTCCTTCACTCTCTTCTTTGATAATAATTAACCAATGTGAGTTTCTTATTGACATGTTCTATTCATTCCTTTTTTTTATTTTTTATTTTTAATTTTTTTGTCAGTCATGTGTTCAGGTTACACTACAGGATGTCTATAGGTCTCAGATCCATAAACTTCATCTAATCATGCACTCTCTGGACTTGTTAACCAGTTGCGCTTATTTCCTGATCCCTTTCCTTCCAACCTTTAACAGACAGGTCTTATCTCCTTTATTGCCGTAACTGCCGCAGGGCAAATTTCCTCCACTCTTCTCTCAAATATTAGCTGAGCATTTCAACAGGATTTTTTGAAAGTTTGAGATGTTTAAGATGTTTGAAAATGAAGCTGTCTCTTCATGTCCTCTTTAGTAACTTTGGTGCATGAAGCCCAGAGTTTCGTACAAACTCTATAACTCAAGTGTTTCTAGTAGATTAGTGAACTACACAAATACGCACATTGGGAGATTCTTACAAAACCAAATGATTTGTAAAATATTTAACCACAAATCAATGCAAAAAAATATGAAATTATAAGAAAATGAAAGTGACCATTTTTTGCATTGCGAGTGACATTATTTTCAGGACACTTAAACAAATTTTACCCCCATTTCTCATTACCGTAACACATCTGGACATTTTACTTTTACTATTCCCATTGTTTACCATAAAACAGTCATCATTTTTTATTTAAAAAGATACTGTTGTACAATGATTTTTAAAATTAAGATCAATTATAAATTAAAGACAGTACTATGGGAGTCCTACTATGATGAATAAATACTTAACCATTTAAATAGTATTTCATTTTTTCACACTGCATTAATGAGAATAAGATAATGGCCATCTTTTTTTGCATTGTGTTAATGAGAATTGTGGGGGTAAAATGTGCGTAACTGTAAAATAATGTCACAAATTAAAAAAAATGTTAATGGCCCTAAAATTAGGCTTAATTTTCTATATGCAAAATTGAATTTATTACTTGCTTATTTTGATTTTTGGAGTAAAATTCGAACAAGATATTTTCTTGACAGGTTTTGTGACAGAGGTCACTTACATAGAAAAGTCGAAGCAGCCATTTACAGCCTGTTTAACTCTAATGGTAAGAGACTGGGTGCAAAATTATAAAAACTAAATTATGACTATTTTTGGTGCTAGAAACAAGGGGTAAAAATTATACAAAAGTGTAGAAGTGTATAATGTTTGCCCCTTTAATAATAAGAGATGAGCAGAGGTCAGCTCTGATTAACGTGTCAGTAAAGATAAATGCATCTGAGGTATAAATGGGGCCACCAACAACAGGTATGCTGTGGGAAAAGGGCTGCCTCCATAAAAACCTCCATCATGATTGATGGCTAAAGTCGAAGTAGAGGGTTCTGAAGGGTCTGGGGTGGGGGTGCAGATCCCTGCTGTTTCTGAATTACAACCTGCATTTTGTAATGGGGGAACCGTTTATACCATCTCATGCTCAATGAGATATTCTCATAGTTCCCTATCTGTCACTCACTCGACATTGTGTCGATGTAGTGACACTAGGGGTCACTCTTGGGAGCCCGAGACACCTCTGGTCTTTGATAAAAGGCCAATGAAAACTGGCGAGTGGTATTTACATATAAAAGGAGCTGGTTTGCAACCACTCATTCAGATTTTCTCTTCGGAGCCGAACCGTCATGCTCATTGAGCTGAATCCTACTGTTCATTCACCTCTGCTGGATCTGACGGCGCATTTCAGCGGCTTCTCTCTCCTCTGCACTGGTGCACTGCAGAGAACGCCCCTGGTCGCTTCGGCAGAAAAACAAGAGAGTATATTTTCTTAAAGAGCTTTTTTTCCTCTAAAAGAGTATATATTTCTCTAAAAGAGCGGCACACACGGAACGTCTTTTTAAAGACGTGCCTTTTTATAGATGCCTTTCCGACTGTGTGTTATTCCTGGTTGCGGTCGTTATCTCTCAACTTCGGATCGTCATGATCGCTGTCTTTCGTGTCTGGGTGCGATCCACACAGAGGCAGCGTTTGTGGATGGTTCATGTTCTCACTGCGAGAACATGACCATGGCCACCCCAGTGGCTCCCCGCTTCGGTCCTTCTACCTACGGGTATGAGGCCTGCGCGGCTAGCACTGGGGGCGATTTGGGGACACCAATGGGATCGTCTCTGCTGGATATCCCCCCGCGGACCTCCCATTCCCCAGCACTCTCATCTGCCCCAATCGGGCTTCCGGATGAGTTCGCTCGTCTCACGGCAAGTCTGGCTTCTTGTTCAGAGCCCGCAAAGATGATGAGCTCTTGAGCACAGCATCGGAGAGCGGGCTTGTCCAGTCAGACGCAGAAGCCTCAGCTGGGCTTCCCCCTTCTGGGACGATTGCCCAGTCACAGGCCGATGCTGAAATGACGGACATGCTTTCCCGGGCGGCCGCGAGCGTCGGGTTAGAGTGGAACCCTCCGCTCTTCCCTGAACCCTCGCGGCTTAATGATTGGTTCCTGGGCTCACGGCGCCGCTCAAAGCAGCCATGCCCCGCTCCAGTGCCATTCTTCCAGGAAGTACACGAGGAGCTGACGAAACCTTTTACTGCCCGGCCCCGATTCCGCAGTTCCCCCGCTCTCACTACCCTCGATGGCGATTCCCCCGGTGGATAAGGCGCTCGAGGTGCACCTATGCCCGCAGAGCACCGCCACCTGGCGCGGACGCCCTAAGCTCCCGTCCAAGCCCTGTAGGCTCACATCGTCCCTGACAGCTAAAGCCTACAGCACTGCTGGACAAGCCGCCTCTGCCCTGCACACCATGGCTCTCTTGCAGGTCCACCAAGCCAAGGTGTTGAAAGAACTGCACGAGGGTAGTTCCACCCCAGATTTGATGCAGGAACTGCGCTCGGCGACCAACCTTGCTCTCCGAGCGACAAAACGAGGGAACCCACTCACTTGGAGCTGGTAAAAAGACCACTCCATCCCCCGGTGGAGGGCCGGGTGGAAAATCTTTTGTTGCCTTTTTGTTTGATTTCTTCCTCCCCCGTCCCAGGCTGTTCCGGGGGTGGTCACAAGGAGCCAGGTAAGTGCTTCAATGTCCCTAGACTCAGCATAGCCATGACGTGGTGTGGCAACTCGAGCTCCGCCCTGCCGTGAGGCCCCACCTGCCGGTATGTCCGACGACGTTGTCCACTTGATCCCCCTTGCACGGAACTTGGACGCGTGGCTCGTGCTTTCCAATCTGTTGTGATGGCTGATCCGGACCATCCGACTCGGCTACGCGATTCAGTTCGCCAGGCGCCCACCCAGGTTCAGCGGTATTCACTTCACCTTGGTCAAGAGCGAAAACACTGCTACCTTGCGCGCGGAGATCGCTACCTTCCTACGGAAGGGTGCGATAGAACCTGTCCCTCCAGCCGAGATGAAGAAGGGGTTTTACAGCCCCTACTTCATCGTACCGAAAAAAGGCGGTGGGTTGCGGCCAATCTTGGACCTGCGAGTACTGAACTGGGCCTTACACAGACTCCCGTTCAAGATGCTGACGCAAAAACGCATTCTGGCGAGCGTCCGGCATCAAGATTGGTTCGTGGCGGTAGACCTGAAGGATGCGTACTTCCACGTCTTGATCCTTCCTCGACACAGACCCTTCCTTCGGTTTGCATTCGAGGGTCAGGCATATCAGTACAAAGTCCTCCCTTTCGGCTTTTCCCTTTCTCCTCGCGTCTTCACGAAGGTCGCAGAGGCTGCCCTTGCCCCATTAAGGTTGGTGGGCATTTGCATTCTCAACTATCTCGACGAATGGCTAATCCTAACTCACTCTCGGGACATGTTGTGCGCACACAGGGATCTGGTGCTCTCACACCTCAGCCGACTAGGGCTTCGGGTCAGCTGGGAAAAGAGCAAGCTCCTCCCGGTTCAGAGCATCTCTTTTCTCGGTTTGGAGTTGGACTCAGTCTCCTTGACGGCGCACCTTACGAACGAAACGGCCTGTTTGAAGGTGGTGAACATGCAAGCGCTGCCCCAGGAGGAGGCAGACCCAGCCCTGTCGTTGCTGTGTCCAGTGCGCGCTTTACGCATCTATTTGGATCGCACGCAGAGCTTTAGAATCTCTGAGCAGCTCTTTGTCTGCTTTGGTGCACAGTGGAAAGGAAGCGCTGTCTCCAAGCAGAGGATCGCCCACTGGCTCATTGACACCATAACTAAGGCATATCTCGCCCAGGACATGCCGCCCGCGGTAGGGCTATGAGCCCATTCTACCAGGGGTGTAGCGGCTTCCTGGGCCCTGGCCAGAGGTGCCTCTCTAACAGACATTTGCAGAGCAGCGGGCTGGGCAACACCCAACACCTTTGCAAGGTTCTACAACCTCCGGGTGGAACCGGTTTCATCCCAGGTAGTGGCACGCAACACAAGCAGATAAGCCCGGGATAGCCGGCCGGGTGTATCACTTACACACAGCGCCTTCCACCTCCTTTTGAGCTGAAGACGTGCGCCATTAATTCCCAGTAGTGTTCACAAGTTTGTTCCCTGGTTGACTTCCTCCGAGCCCTGTGGCAGTTGAGTTTTCGGAGAGATTCGCTGCCGGCCCAGTACACGTGCTAACTAAGAGTCCTGTTCTGGGGTAGGTGCTCCGCATGTGGCGGTTCCCTGTAAGGCTAACCCCATGCGATATATATCTTCCGCTAATTCGTTTCCCTGTTGGCAAACTGCGTCTTCCTTGGGCAGAGCCCCTCTGCCCCAGTCTCCATGTTTGTAGTAACTCCTCCCCCATTGGGCAGGATCTACCTTGAAGACTCTCCACACGGTAGGAAAGACCATGTGACATATCCTTCCACTTAAATATCCCCCCATCTCTTTGGGCGAGGTGTGGTCTCCGCTGTGTTTTCCCCTTGGGAGGGACACCCCCCGACTAGACCTGGCGGCCCAGTCAGATAATCCCCCTTCTTTTTTAGGGAGTGGAAAAAAGAGAAGGGGAAAAGAGGCCACGACTGGGTTAAGCCTGTCTCTATCTCTTGGGTAGTTGACTTGTTCGACACTCATCACTATGTTGGGGGAGGTTACGTGTCGACCTGGTGTGCTGGCTATGAGGCACACAGTAGTCTTCCCACCACACACCGCCAGTACACGAAACACAGTTCAGCCAATTGTGGCGTTTCGTATAGGCCCAGTCGACACAACATCGAGTGAGTGACAGATAGGGAACGTCATGATTACTTGTGTAACCTCCGTTCCTTGATGGAAGGAAGAGACGTTGTGTCCCTCCTGCCACAACCCTGAACTACCCGCTGAAATGGCCGGACCTTATATCGGCTCCTCAGCATAAAACCTGAATGAGTGGTTGCATACCAGCTCGTTTTATACCCGTATGTCCGGGGGAGTGGCATGCAAATACCACTCGCCAATTTTCATTGGCCTTTTATCAAAGACCAGAGGTGTCTCGGGCTCCCAAGTGTGACCCCTAGTGTCACTACATTGACACAATGTCTCGTTCCCTCCATCAGGGAATGGAGGTTACACAAGTAACCATGAAGATTTCCATTATTTACAAGTTTGCTCATATTGAAGTACAGAAGGGAAGTTTTAGGAAGACTGATTTGGGCTCTGACAAGCAGAAAAGACAACATAATATTAAGTGTTTCTTTTTCATTTTATCTAAATTGTTCTCTCATTAAGGTACGATTTTGCTCATCTCTCCCTCCTTCTCTCCAATTTTCTTTCTCTCTTTCATTAACAGGCCCATTTACCTGCCCAGTAAACACCATGAAAGCCAGGGGAAGAAGGGCAGAAGTGTGTGCATGTTAGCATGTGTATCTGAGGCAGCATAAGACTGCTAATGGAAAACTGCCATAATTGGTGGTGTTTGCTAATCACTAATACTATAACTCATATTTAAGGTTGGAGGTTTGACCAAACTCTTAACTTCTTAACATCCGGCCTCTTTTTGTGCACGAGCTTGAAAACGACATACCCAAAGTAAAACTCTTCCAGTTCTTGAACCCTTTGATCTACAAACACAAACTTGGGCTCGTTTGAAAGTAGACAATTAGACATTTGTTATTCAAGAGTAAATATGTTTCACAATAAAAAAGACACCGTATGCCTATCATACATTACGTGGCAGTCAACTAATAATACCAACTGACATTTTAAAAACATGTCCACGCATGAAGGCCAGAACCAAGGAAGTCTAATACCAAGAAAAGCTCTCTAATAATATTTGAGATTTAAATTTTGCTCGAAATAAATTTTGTTTCATCAGGGTACACAGTTACTTTTCAAAACTTGAGCCGACTCTGAATGCTCCAGCAGCCTAATTTACACATAGAAAATTCCCGATGTTGCTATAACAATGCAAAAAGCACTTACCAATTTGCTTGAAGTGAAAATCAGTCCTCCTTTCCTGTTTAATTAATCAATTGCATCATGCAGAACATCTCAGGTTTTTAAATCTCACGCTCTTCACTTTCAAATTACATACATCACTTAAAACGTGATTGCGTCACTCAAGGCCAGCTAGAAGGCCTGGACTGGGACATGTCCTAAAGACCAAACCAACCAAGAACAAATAAATCTATCTGATTGGCTGATGAATCTGACAATCTGACTTTAGATGCCTATTCACTTACACTGTTGAGGGATTCTGTGGAAATTCTGAAGGCCTGACGGGGTGGAGCTCAGACACACGCGTTGCTTCGGCTAAGGAGCGTGGCTTCGGGCATGCGATTTGTGAAACAGTTGTCACACTTTGCTTGTAAGCATCGAGAAATAAATTCTGATTGGATAAACTTTTTTTTTTTTTGCTATTGGTTTGTAAATGAATTAGGAGTGGAAAGCGATTGAAAATACATAGGCAAGAAGGTCATTAAGAATGAAAGGATGAAAAAATATTTATTTATTAGGCATGTTACGCCAGCAGAGAAGGCTTTGCTGGCCCTGAGAAATCGTCACTGGTTAAACCTAGGAGTTAAACTTTGGCATGTTACTTGTTTTGTGTTACAGACATATCTTAAATCAGGTGGCTTTTATTGAAGAGAGGTGTGCAATTACTTTTCTAAGCAACCAGCTATTCAGATTTTCTCTTGGTGGATGGTAAAATGGGCACAAAAATCACATAGACTTACATTGATGGAGGGACCTAAACCATATCTAGGAACCAGAATATCATAGAGACATGGAGGTGGGCTCTTTTGACTCATAAAGAAGAGCAACTGACTGCTGTAAATGAAAAAGAGTGAGGGGTAGAAACATCCAAATAACTTTTTCTACTGCTTTCCTATTGGTAAAACCCAGCCCTGAGAATAAGAAAGTGAGGAAGAGACTTGCTCAATGGGAGGAAAACTTCAGTTATGTATGGCTCTCACAGCTGGCATCATGCCCATCTCTGTGCATAGCACACAATGGGGCACTTTAGCAAGGAGTCAGGAGTTCCACTCAACCCCACAACACACACACACACATGCACACAGTGTACAGTTCAGCTCTGGATTAGACATCATCTATTTTTAACTATTGTTTCACCTGCAATAAAAGGGCATGGCATGCCCACTATAGGGTTTAGAAGAGGAATATTTTTGGGATATCAACATTTTTGGTGCCACAAACTTGCAATATATTTTATCGTTAGGTGCAAACTTGAGTACATGAATGGTGGGTAATTGAGAAAGAGAGAAAGATGAAAAATATACAACCTTGTATCTTTAATAATATGATAAATGTCACCCTGACAGCCATGATTATTTTTTTGAGTCAGTGTGGGCTGTAATTTAGACATGTTTCCTGATGCGATGGGATCTATTCTGATCTTCCTCAAATGATTACAGGTTGACAACTGAATACTTTAGAAAAAGCTTTAAGTAATGAGTCATCTATTTTAAGCTTAGCTAAGTACATTGGTGTGGTTATTTTCCAGGTACTTATGTGCTTTTAGCAGTGAGTTTTGCCTCTTTGTCTCTTACGTAAGCTCTTAGCAATATTAAGCTAATGTGTCCTGAGGGATCACACAAACAATTAGGTAAAAACAAAAACAAAAAACAGATTTTGGCTATACGAGGTGGGACAGTAAAATGGGTAATAATTTTCAGCTTAAAGTAAACTTGCTCACATGAGAGATGAGTTAGAGCCTGCACAATCACTAGCCAGTGGTGTGCACAAAAGGGGGGGTGCAGGGTAAAACAGGTTTTAAAGGATTTTAACCAAAGTAAAATGCTTCATTTGATCATTTGATAAATTGTTGCCATGATGGATAGAAAATGTACACAAATTTTATATTCTTTTTTTCCTTCAGTTTATTGCCTGATTTCCATAGGCGTTGCAATGTTCATTGCGGCAGACATTTTGTGAATCAATGCAATTTATACTAAGTCTAATTTACATCGAGAGGATGCGTTTTTGTGCAGAAAAAATTACAATGACTTAATTTAAATATGTAACGTTTCAGGAAAGAGGCAAGAAGGAGGATCTATGTGCAGGCTTTGTAAATAAAACTAAATAAACACAACAGAACAAACCGTTACATCCATGAAAGCTTAACAACTGACAAAGACAGAGAGAACACGAGGGCAATATATACACAA
Organism: Myxocyprinus asiaticus; assembly: GCF_019703515.2. NCBI lineage: Eukaryota > Metazoa > Chordata > Actinopteri > Cypriniformes > Catostomidae > Myxocyprinus > Myxocyprinus asiaticus. The sequence continues at coordinate 31,996,703 of NC_059372.1, forward strand.
GAAATAACAAGGTTAACAAGACACAGCTGGGATCAATCAAGGGGAACACAGAGAACAGAGAAACAACAAAAACTAAAACCAATCTTCAAACTAAAATCTTAATCCTTCAAGCGACCTCTAGTGGCTGCTAGGGAGAATGTCCCAAGTGTTACAAAATACTCAGGACGCAGAGCTATTTCAGTGCATTTAGCACCTGGTTAATTTGAATTGCTGGTGGTTATTGAAGAAGACCAGAGACTATTTAGCCCAAGATGGAGCACTTCCAATATGGCGCTAATAGAAGTCACACCTTACAGTTAAAAGAGACAATCTTCTTTTAGATAAGGACATCAAGAACATGCATGCGCATTAGCTGGAACGGAAGGGGGGGGGGGACGGGTCTTTTATCTGAGCAAAAGAAAAATAGCTGGGGGGGTTTCCATTAATCTTAGCAAAAGAAGCACAATTTATGATACCATTGTAGTCGCTTATATTGCTTATATCCATAGATATAAGCCACTTATATCCATAGAAAATAGCTGCCTGGGACCGTTACAAAGATAGCAGCCGAGTAGACTGACTTACCTTGAAAGGGACTTTGATAAGACTCATATTTTTGCAATAAAAATACTGTGTGCAAAAGTGCCGCAACTGTTGAGTGACTTTCGCCCTGTAGTCTTTATGAGGTGAGGTGTTTCACAAAAAGAAAAAGAGAGAGAGAGAGAGAGAGAGAGAGAGAGCAAGATGAACTATGGTTGTGACAGAGGGGGTCGTTTTTGTCCCTGAACAGGTTGAGACAGATATTGGGTTAACTAACATTCCAATATAATTCTTCTGCTCTAGGGTTTTAAATGGAGCACCATACCTGAAAAGAAAGTCTCAAAGGCAAGCATCTCTATTACTATTGCTCATTCTTTTGAACAAACCCCTCACCATAAGTTCATTCATTCCAACCTGTCAGAGGAGGAGTTGGAATGAGATTAATATACAGTTGTTCTCTCTGTTTCTCTCTGCTCAGTGATGTATGTATGTATAGCTCTTGTATTGGTTTTTAACAAGCTGGCTTAAGTGACGCTGAAAATACACCATCCACATAAAAGAGCACATACACAAAGCCAGTCACTGCTCTCGGACTCCATTCATACAGGGATAGGAAAAAGAGAGAGAGAAAGAAAAGTGGGTAGTACAGGGCTTAGTTTGCCACATGTTACGGCCTTGTTCAGTTGAATTGGCCACCACAAAATGATATACCAACCATACACATACATGGACCTTTTTCTTAGATTCTTGACAGGAATGACAATGAGGCTGTGAGGGATAGACATACAGTCTCTTCAATGAGCTGTACTGCATTTAAAGTGTTTTTGGATCGTTCCTTGGACAAAACATTGAAAAAACATCTTTTCAAAATCATTCAGTAGACAAAAATCTCCAGACAGCATGAGTTTTTTTTTACAGCTTTATACCATGCATGCCATTGAAGAGATGTAAGTCTATCTCTCACAGCCTAGTTGTCTTTCCCATTAAAAATCAAAGATGGCACTACCATGAATAAGGTATGCTGTCTTTCACATATTTTGATATTGTTTTATATTCCTAGAGTGAGATATAGGTAAACTCATTTAACTGGCTGTTCATGATGTAGAGTTCAGAACAAGACTCAACTCAAGCTCTGATTTTCTCCCAGAATATTGATTTAATGATAATGTAATAGAAATTAATAGAAATAAAGGTGATGTTGGGATGGTGAAGAGATTCTGGAAGAACTGTCAGAGGAGTTAGGTGAGCATCTGCTTTATATACTGTGCTGCACTGTGATTAACATATTAACAAGCTCCTAACAAATGTTTGTTTTAAGCTATAAAAATATAATTTATACATTAGGGCCGGGAAATTCATTTTCTTTCTAACAGTTGACAGTTTAACACACACACACACAAAAATTAACACAATTAATGCAGTATACCTTTTTTTTTTTTACTTCCTGAAACTTCACTAGTGTTTTTCTAGACTTTCTGTGACTAAAACTGCTCAATTCGACTGCACATCCTAGCACAGAAACTGATTGTGTGGAGTACTGCATGCTTATTCATTACGTGCAAAACATGTCCTAGGCATAATAAACACGGGAGCAGATTTACTGTACAGAGAATGGAGACTTCACCCGCAAGTGGTGAGCCAGGTGTGGAAGAGATACGGGCAAGCTGTTGTATCTCTTCGCATTGCCCGAAAACACTCACTGTTATCTGAACCAGTCAGTTTGTTTTATATCTGTATGTATAGTGTCTAATAATACATTGGCAATGTACACATACATTTATCTTGCCAACAAAGCTAAACATAAATTGAATCTGCCCATTTGATCCTATTATTAAAAAAGCCCACTGGAAAACGCTAGAAGATTTTGCCCAACTTTTATTAACAGCATGTCCACTGATTTTATGACATGTAAACAAAAACTTGTATCAGATAAGGTATAAGATTTATACCTGTAAAAAGTGTCTAATTAACTCTATTTGCCAAAAAACAAACTAACAAAAAAACTGAACATTTTAACATGTTTATATTTATATAATTAAAATAAATGATGACTAACCAATTTATTGCAAGTTCTTTGAGAAAGTATAAAGTAAATATATTTATGATAATATTTTAATGGTTGTTTTAATATACCATGATTAATCAGAAAACTATGCGCTTAATTATTGAATTAAATGATTCACAGCCCTAAAATACATATATGAGTAGTTTACAAATAACATGGACATAAAACTTTTTTATCTATTTTTAGATGCTGTAACTGGCTTCTTTTAAGGCTACGTCCACATTAATCCAGATACATTTAAAAACTGCGTTTTCGTTTTCGAAACACTCTCCGTCCACACTGCTGTTTTTAAGTGTTTTCCAAAAGTTTCTCACTCCACTAAAATGTATGAAAACTCTTAAATACCCATAAAAATTTACAGTCTGAAACGCAATTGTCCTCTTTTTGAAGAGGTTAAACTTCCCATCGCCTTTGAAGGAATGCAATGTGAAGGTTGTACAAAGTAACTATCAATCTGAATATCAGGCACAACAACGCAGCTAAAACATGGGCCACTATCTTGATTGTTTTGGGTTCAATGGATCACATGACTGAGTCACATGACAACAAATATATCATCGTTTTCAGATATCTACATTTCCCTTGTCCACACTACAACGCGAAGATGGTGTTTTCATATTTATCCACTTGGGAGAGCATTTTCGAACAGCTCTGTTTTTGCTGTCAAAAACGCAGTCTCGGTGTGGACGGAAGGCCAAAGTAAAAGATGCGTTTTCAAACGAAAGCCAGAGTTTTTCACCAAGCTTAATAGGGATCACTGGAAAATGGTAATTTTGGTGTTAAGGTAAGTTGCACAACGTCAGTGCACTCCTGCAGCTAACTTCTCTGTTTTTCTCTCCCTCAGGCTGTCTGTTTATGTAGAAGCCACTGGGAGTACTGGAAGACTTTAGGAGGAGAATATATGTGGGAGAGTGTGAGTATTTTTTTTACAATAAAAAAAGCTTTAGAAAGTAACATTCCTAAATGGCTCCTGGCTATTCAGCTTTTCAACAACAACAGCTTAATAAACATGGTCTTGACGTAAAGTGTTCAGAGCACCAAAAAAATCTTTAAGAACTCAAGATGAAATCCTGCCTCCAGTATGAATGGATGAGATTCTACTTGGGGTCCACCCTTGAAATTCTACACTCGAGCAATCCACAAAAGCGCCTGCTGTAGCCTGGAGTATCAGATGGCTCTACTGTATGCTGAATAATATTAACATGATATGCATGTGTGTGTGTGTGTGTGTGTGTGTGTGTGTGTGTGATACAGAAAGAGTTCATCTAAAGGATGAGTAAGACAGATGTAAGGAATGCAGGGACATACCTGTCCAAGATCCAGGGTGACATTGACCTCATTGTATTTTGTACTGCGGGAGAGCGGAGGGCTCTGCCACCATCGTTCAGTGCCATCAATGGCGTTGCTGATTGGGTGGGCTCTGTTAGTGTCTTCTGACGTGCAGATGTCACAGTATTGGCCCTAACAATATAGGAAGAAACAATGATAGCCTGAAAGGTTTCTCTTTATGTGCTGCAATTTTGTTAACTTGGCAAAAAAAAAAAAAAATGCAAAAATAATCCATTATTCTTAAAAGAAAGTGTTGAACATTATGAACAGTAAATGCATAATGAAGTTAAATGCATCAAACAATGACCACGTTTGAAAATTCCATCTTATATCGAACTTTGATCATTTTGGTCCTAATATGCAACATGTACATTTATTACTAGCCTATAACATGATTGCCTGTGTGTGCTGTTGTCAAGGAAATGAATGAAAATGAAATATTTTATTAAAATACTGTGCAGAATTGCTAAAATGCAGAGAGGTTGCATGCATTTAATATTTGATTACATGTATAAAGGGATATTTCAATAGCTGGAAACATCTTTTTCAGAAACTAAACCAGAATACGGTCTGTAATTGGAATATGATGTGCATGTAAAAATGCTAAATAACTTGAGACTTTGCATGCAGGTATAAAGCTTTAGTAAGTCACGTTAATAGGATTTGCAGATGATTTATCAGTTCAACATGTTTGTTGACCTGTATTGTTCTTCTCTTTTAATCCTGGCTGTGAGAAGCCTCTACCACAAGAAAATACTCTGGTAAATGAAGAGTTAGCCTACTTTTTGCTAACGTTTCAATCGTCAATTTAACAACTTCTGTTTTGAAAAGCTCAGTTTAGACAAATTGAAAAGGTTGAAAAAGACTAATCCCTCTAAGGTCAAAAGGTTCAAATATTCACACTCTCAGTTTCCCTTGCCTTTTTTTCACCAGGTTTTTGTTCTGATAATACAGTCTGGAGGACAAAGCCAAAACTTATCTTTGTTATATTGTTATTGTTATAATCTAGGCTGTACCAACTGTGACCAAATACAAAGATGTACTACAGACATTACGCACATTTAAACAATGAACAATACATTTTTTACAGCATTTATTAACCTTTGTTAATGTTTTTAATAAAAATACAATTGTTCATTGTTAGTTTGTTTTAGTTTATAGGGCATATATAACTTTTTTAATTAGCATTAACCAAAATTAATAAATGCTGTAAAAGTATTGTCCATTGTTAGTTCACGTTAACAAATGTTGTTAACTGATGTTAACAAATGGAAACTTATTGTAAAATGTTACCATTACCCTGCAGTAATCAAGTGTGACTGCAGTTAGCAAATAGCTTAAGACACTTGTTGCTTGTGAACACTGAGGATTGTTGGGGTTTAGTCTTCAGGAAATTCATTGAAAACATCCTACGAAACTGAGGAGTAATTTACTCCCTTCATTATCCAAATGCTTGCAACCCAGATCGCTTTTAATACCAGGAAAAATAAATTAATTTACAAGAGTATAAATTAACGAATTAATAAGAGATCGAAATTACGGGGAATCAAACAGCATTCACTCAAAACAGGTTGGGACCACCCACGTATAAAGGTTTCAGAGACCGATAAGAAAAGAATTTTAACAGCAATAAATCTAATCCTTTATAGGTAGTATAATCTGAACAAAACACGTATTACCACAGTACCCATTGTTTCAGGTCAGGTCAGTTTCGGGTCAGACTTTAAGAATCTGCCATTCTTTTAATATTTCTTTCTTTGATGTAGTGCAAACATGTTTTGGCTATCTTGTAACATCTAAATTAACTAGTTTTAAGGTCAATAAGATCAATAGATTTTAATTTGACTGAATTAACCTGACTACATCAGATGTTTACTCATCAAAGGTAATGTTATGCATCAGGTCAGGTAGAAATACAGTAGCAAGTGATGCCGAGTCTTGAGAGCATGACCACAGGAGGTGTCTTCAAGCAGGTCACAACATTATATTAACATATTCTTTGAAGTGTGGTGCAAATCTGTGTGTATATGTGTGTGGGTGGGTTTGGGTGGTTTACGAGGACATTTTTTTTACTGGTAATTACAAGGGTATTATGCTATAAAGGACATTTCTAGTGTCCCCATAATTCAGATCGCTTAAAAAACATACTAAACAATGTTTTATTGAAAATGTAAAAATGTAGAACGTTTTTTTTTTTTGTGAGGGTTAGGTTTAGGGGTTGGGTTAGGGTTAGGGGATAGAATCTATAGTTAGTACAGTATAAAAATAATTATGTCTATGGAGAGTCCTCATAATGATAGCTGCACCAACATGTGTGTGTGTGTGTGTGTGTGTGTGTGTGGGGCAGGTTTAAGTGGTTTATGAGGACTTTTTTTAGGTTATAAACTGGTAATTACAAAGGTATTCTGCTATAAATGTGGTTTAGCTGCACCAGCATATGTGTGTGAGTGTGTGTGTGTGTGTGTGTGTGTGTGTGTGTGTGTGTGTGTGTGTGTGTCTCAAGGTCTTCTATGAGAATGCCACACATTCCTCCAGGAAAATCCCAGTAGCAATGCTACACGAGGGCTACATTTTTACTCTTTACAATGTTTGAACATTTCACTCTCTCGCCAACAAGCTGAGTCATGCCTGCTGAGACTCCTGCTTTTTAAACTTTTGTGGGGGTCTTTTAGTGCTTCATACGAGTCTTTGGCTTTTTCACATTGAGAAGGTGGTCTCAAAGAGATCAAGATGTTGCACTCTATCTCAAGCCCATGTCTTGGCTTGTTTTCCTGTTGATATATAAATGTTTACATACTCTAAAAAATAAAAAAGAACCATGTATTACCATGTTTTTTTAAGATGGTACCATGGTAATTCTGTGGTATTCTTTGAAGTATATTGGAGTACCACACTATAGTATTATAAATGCCATAGTATTACCATCTAATACCATAACTGTACCATGGTACCACCATAGTCATTTTTATAATAAGGTATTTTGTGTAAACGAATAATGCATTGCACACAGTAAAAAATATATAAATAAATAAATAAATAAAGTAGGTTACAATGGGGCAAAAGGCCAACCTTAAGGAATATTTGCTTTTTTTCTGGTCACAAAGTGTCTCACGTTTTAAGAAATATATTTATTTTATTGAATATTGATGGAACAATATAATTTGAGTGAAAAGAAGATTGATTTGAATACAATTCAATTGTTTAAAAAAGGTGGTGAGGGAGCCTTTTACCCCACACCTGGTGTAGCTCCCTCACTTGGGGGAAAAGGCCCCTAGGGGGGGTTAAAGTGATATAGTGTAGATACTGGGGCAATAGTTATAGTGCACAATTTGTCAACTTACGCAAATAATTTTGAGATAGTAAGATGACTTGTTGAGTAACAAATTAAGATAATGCTTTTTCAGAATAACTACTTCAGAAAAGGGTGCACCATTTCTGTTCATTTCAATCACATTTGGCATTTCATAACATCTCAAGTATTCTATAAACAAATTATTCTTCATTGTGATTGGATCAGTCAATGTGAGCCCACTTTGAACATTTTTCAAAATAAATCTATTCCCCCCACTTAAGAAAAACTTCTTTAGTCCCTGCATCAGGGGGGCTTTTTTACCCCAAATACTATCCTTTCACTTATTGGACAGTTATTAAAAAACTTTAGATTTAATCACCTTGAACAAAACTGAAAATGACAAATAAGTATTTATTTATTTTCAAAATAAATGTGATAATTTCCAGGATATTCACATAAATTTACAACATTTTAACAAAATATAAAAAATGAGATAAAATTGCCTCAAAATGAACCTTAAGATATTATAGCCTATGCAATCTCAAACAGGTGTTTAGGAAAGTACTGTGGTAGTTTTTGGTGCTATTTAGTGTTTTGGGAGAACATAAAATCAAAGGAGCCTTTTGCCCCGTTGTAGGCTACCCTAATGTAACTTTACTGTAAAAGTTAACAATCTTTGGAATCGCACTAAAACATTTATTATTAGCAATTTTTAAATAATAATATCCATCCTGCACAGCAAACACAGTAGTGAACGTAATCTGGTCCATATCTTTACCTGAATCGTTTGACTAGGGTCCCCCAACACGGGCCCCCCGACCAGTTTGCAGTACAGGTCTTGAATCGGTTGTCCGTTCTCGTCCACTCCGCAGGTTGCTGTCGCCGTGATTTTTGTCCCCTCCGCTAGATTGAAATAAGGTGGGTGCAAACTAAATCCGTTGACACCGTTAATGGCCAATTCCTGCGCCGATAAACCACCGAGAAAAACGAGCGGCAGCGACAGAAACACAAGCACCGGTGCGCCGAGCGATATTCCCCGTGACGGTCCCCTCGCCATCTTCACCTGTGATGCACACTCACTCAGTACTATTAAAACGTATCAAAATATCCACTGAGAGTTCGTTAAGGCGTTAGTGACGGACATTTGGAGAGACTGAATAAACGAAAGGTTGTTGCGGTTTCTTTCTTGGAGTAATTCACAATGATAGGCTGGAATGCAGTTCGGTGGGCACCTTCTACTCTCCGTCTGTCTCTCTCCACTGCTGAGTTTAGAGAGGGCAGTGCATGTGCAGTTCTGTCTCACTCTTCACCCTGTAAGGTCCAATGAAAAGGTGATGCGTCAGTCCTGGTGACCCCCATCCCTGCGCATTTAGATCGCATAACTAACTTGCTAAATTACCTTCATGGAAAATATGAAACAAACTTAGTACATAGCTATGAATATTCAGTTGTTAATTATGTGGTTAAAGGTATGAGCCACTATGCAAGTTATAATATAACCTCATCCAGAGAATCGACTTTAAGGAAGACCAAGCCTTTCAGTATATTTCAGTCCATCCCATACAGAAATCTGATATATGGTAATATATTTAAAATGCATAATCAGAAGTGGACTGGCCATCGGGAGAACCGTGACTTTTCCCGGTGGGCCATCCGCGAAACATATGCCGAATTTTGTTCCCAGTCCGCCCATGATGCACATATAATACACTGTATATCTTCATGTAGCCTATGTTTTTCACTGATATATGAAACATATTTTTCAAATACTCCAAAAATGGCCGTTTCCATATACAGTATGTAATTCAAAATAACCTTTCTTTTGGTGCAGCTTAGTAGGACAGTTAGAATGTCTTTTAAAAACACTAAAGTAATTTGTGATGTAGGCTAGCCTACTTGTGATATGTTAAGCTAATGACAGTACTTATGTTTTGTCGATGTTCTGTCCATTATTGATTCTAACGGAAAGCTCTCGACCAAATAGATTTTTGTTCGCGAGCATTTGTTCTGGGCCGGGTAAAAATATGCACGCTAAATTGTAATCGAACTTTGGTTACCGAAATGCTGTTTGAAAACACTTCGGCCTATGTAATATGTAGGATTAATACTATTTAGGATACTTTTTAAGCCCCAAATGTAAGTCACTTTGGACAAATGTGTCTTTTAAAATGTTTATTTATTATTTTTAATGATTAACTTTGGGACTATTTTTTTGTCCGTTGGCTTTTAGAAATATTTCCCTTTTTAACTATTTAATTCTTTGGCGGTATGGTACAGTGATGTATTGGACGGTAATGTATATGCTAATACTAAATATTATATGTTGTGATATCATTGTACTGGATGATTACCATTCTTGTACCATGGTAGTTGGATGATATTCCAGGGTACTCGAAAAATGCCATGGTGTTACCGTGGTTCCATATTCAAACATGGTAAAATGATTGTACCTTTTTGTTACTTTATAAATACTGGTAATGTTTTCACAGCTTAGAATAAAGCTGTCATGCATGTATAGTTTAAAATATACAACATTAAAGGTGCAGATTCTTGCTGCTTGTTCAGTTTACTTAATTAAAATGAACTGAAGCAAGAAAATTCTAGAACATTTTGTCACAACTTCATTTCATTGCATTCCATCCATTTAAATTTGTAAAATGGAAGTTTACTTAATTAATTTGAGTTGGGACTACATGTATATTGTTTGTGGTATTAATGGAGCATTGATGAAACTGGGCAAGAGGTTTCCATTTCCCAGCATGCTTTGCATGGGTCTCGATAGGAAGCGTAAATGTTAAAATTAAGTGTTATTGTATGTTTTTATGCAAGATGAATATAAAGGGGGATTCTTGTTAGTGTTTTATGTTTTGTTATGTTGAAATTTAGCAAAGTTTCTGTTATGGTGGAGTTTTGGGGGTTACCATTATGGAGAGTGGAGCTTGAGCTAATGATGAGGACAGGTAGATGTTCTACATGAAATTGATTGCTTACTTTGTTGAGCAAATGCTGTGCTTACCATTTCATAGTTACTAGACTACACTCTGTAGTGCTTTCAACCAGCATGTATTTTGCATGCTAACATTCACTTTCACTATATAGTGCATAAAGAAATAAAAGAGATTTTTTTGAGTTACACTGACACATCTAATTTGGTTGGGTTTACACAGTTCAACTAGGATCTTTCTACTCAAAGTGTTTATGTTGAGATTACATAGTAATTTTAAGTGAAGAAAACTCATTTCAAACATGGTGAACCACTGTCTACGACTGAATCAAATGTAGCCAAATAGCTATTTTTTCAGTGTGCACTCAGCAAATTGTATTTTATTTGTTTTGCTAATCAATTTATTTTTAAATAGAAAGGTACAGTAATAATAGAATAGTATTTCTGAACATGAGGCTCTAGGGGGGAGTAAACATAAACAAAAATTATCCTGAAATTTTACTCTTTTTGAAACACTATTGTGGGTGGTGGGTTTATCTTCATTCCTGCATTTTAAAAATACAGCTCAGAGACTTTAAGTGAAACAGAAAACAAATGACATGACAGCAACTCCTGGTAGTCTCAGTAAACTCCAAAAATCATCTACAAAATTTTAAAAGAATACTTTGATATTCCAAAAGTTATTTTACTGCAACACAATACATGCCAATAGATATTGTAAAGTGCTGCAAATATAAAAATTTTTGCATAGAGTGCATAAAACAAATTGTGTCACAATAGACAAGCAATATATGTTGTAGTAAGCAGAAACCTCTCTGAGCTTTCCCACTAGCTCATTCACATTCCTCCACACCTCATAGAGTCTCATGCTTTCATTTTCCAGTCTACAGCACCTGAGGTTTAATTAAATGGCTGCGCTCCAGAGATTAAAGAGAGAGAGAGAGAGAGGGAAAAAAAAGGGGTTGAGAGGGAGGAAAGAAGCAGGTGTTTTCTTCTCTCATCATTTTGGCAACCTAAACGTAGCCAGCAATGAGGCACCCATCTGATTAGTCATGAAACACACACACAGATTCACACATATATAAAGACCAAAAAGTTTATTCTTATTTGCTGTAGTAGGTTCCTTCATATTTTAGACAAAAGTAGTAATGTTAAAAGAATAGTTCACCCAACTGAAAATTCATCTTTCACTTTCGCTCATGCTGTTCCAAATTGCACAGAAAAAGCAACTTAAAACTAGTCCATACAATGTTTGCATGACAGTTAAAGCTTTCAAATCTCATTTGAGTTTTTTTTTTTTCTTAGAGATAGTTTTTAAATTCCTATTATACTTCTATTAATGTCTAAGATGACTTACTTTCATTGATAAAAACAGACAAACATGCCCTTTTCCTTCTTGTTCTTAACACTCCTGCTGACTCATGTCATGTTTTAATGAATGAAGCTCAAGGCTGATACACTAATGTGCTCTTCATCACTGTCTGTCCTACACATGTTGACCTCTGAACTTCATTCTCAGAAGGGTATTGCAACAAACTGGCAGGGGTTAGCTCAGTGTTTGATTTAGGAAGTCTAGAGTCATCTTGCTAATGCAACCAAACTCCCATTCTCTTTTAAACAAGAACATATTCCACATGGCTGAAAAACTGAAAGAAGAGGGTAGAGACAAATCTCCCAACAGAAAGATGAAGGAAATGCCATGCAGCTGTCATATACTTCCTTTATGGAGAGGAGAGTCAACTAAAAGACAAGAGAGGGAGGTTCACTCCTTTTTTCTCGTAAGTGGCTTTGTGAGTGTATTCGTCCTCTTGAGTTTCTGGTTGCCAGGGATTTCTTTTGAAGAGTTGAGTTAGTCATTGAAACACATATGACTCACACAACAATATGCCTTAATTATTTGTATTTTTTTGGATAATTTCACCGACCCGGCAGCTAATAATTCCCAGCACAATAACATTTGAGGTCAGCACAAACAATGTTCATTCTGATTGCAATTCAACAAGTAGAGTCTGGATCGTATTTTCTTTTACCTTGTGTAGTTTTGTTTAATGTTTTTTGAGTCATCCAACCAGTCCATGTTGGTATTGTCCTAATTTAGCTAGATTCCACCAAATGATATATGAATTTACGTTCAAACAGACTTAGGAACTTCCACCTTACACACAAAAGATTGTGATCTTTTATCCAAACTAAAGAGCAATTTGAAACAGCATGTACATTTTCAGTGTACATAATGAGAAATGAAAGCATAGCTATCCCAAGATGCATTTGTTCTAGTCAAATATTATTATTCTTCAGACAAACTGTGATTACCTGACTTGTGAGTGTCTGTGAGATTGTTTGATAAAGTTCAGAGGAAGCCATGTTGTGTCTAAAACACAGCTCTGATGTGGCATCTTAATACACCTCAAAAACAGAAGGCCACAGACGTGATCGGGCAGGCCTGAAGCTTAGATCTTATCTTAGTAGTTATTTTAGAAGTTTTCCACCTGCCAAAGCTGTACTTTTAGGGGTAAACCGAGTGTTTGTGCTCATGAGAGACACAGTGACAAGAGGAGAAAAAAAAGTGAATGTAGGGGGAACTAGATTTGTTAATTTAAAAAAAAAAAAAAAACATTTGAGTGATGCATGTCCGAGCATGTTGTTGCCATGATGCTAGTGTTGTGGGTGGTTGTCAGGGCATTTTTGTGCTGTTGCTAAAATGTCCATAGTAGTTTTTAGCATGTTGGGATGCAGTCGCTAGGGTGTTGTGGGTTTTTGCTAGGGAGTTGCTAGGTGGTTGCTTACAAATCAAAAGAGCCTACGCCCAAATCTCTATAGCTGTGCATTTACAGAATACACTATGCACTCAGCCATGTAGTGTGTGAATTTTCAAAGTGTATTATCATCCCAAATGGAACACTTCACATTTTTTTACTACACGGAAGCATTCGCTGTTTTACAGCTGACAGAAGTGACATTTCAAACGCATGTGATGTGTTGCCACTCAGTTTTACTTATATCTAAAATAGTAAACATATCCACACAGTGTGGGGTGATCAGTAAAGCATTCAACTCACATTTGTAAGGTGCTGTCTTCACCGAAGTTTCATTAGTTGCCACAATCTCCATTATTTACAGTTGTTTTTTCAGAACAGCAACACAGCAAGGTAACTCCGTCTACTTTTTTCTTCTTTTTTTTTTTTGCAATTTCAGTAAAAACATACTACTCGCACTACTTACACTTCAAACTGGTGCAGAATAATGTAGAAGTGTGCGGTTTGGGATGTACTCAGCTCTGTAAGTGAATGGTGACCAGAACTTTCAAGCTCCAAAAATTACAAAGGCAGAATAAAAGTAATCCATATGACTCCAGTGGTTAATTATATGTCTTTTGAAGTGATGCAATTGCTTTGGGTGGGAAACAGATCATTATCTCAATCTTTTTTACTCTAAATCTTCACTTTTACTTTCATGTTTTAAATCATATGAAAATGAAAGTGGAGATTTATAGTAAAAAACAAAAGACAATTACCTATCATATTGCTTCTGAAGACATGGATTTAACCACTGGGTAGATTACTTTTATACTGCCTTTATGTGATTTTTGGAGCTTGAAAGGTCTGGTCCCCATTTGCTTGCATTGTATGGACCTACAGAGCTGAGATATTCTTCTAAAATCTTTGTTTGTGTTCTGCAGAAGAAAGAAAGTCACGCATTTTCATTTTTGGGTAAACTATCCCTTTAAGGATTTGTATAATAGCAAGCGCCATAAATAAAAAAAGGAGACAGTGAGGTACGGAAAGTCGACCTTGCCCCACACACAAACAAAGACCACCTGCTCAACCTGTCTGTCCCATCAACCCACATGTTAATAATCCCTGCATGATCTCAACACCTGTAATTCTCCATTAATACAAAAAAACAGAAGGGTGGACTTTGGAAATCCTACGTTAGACATCCACCAACATCCTGTGCAGAAAATCCTCTTGAAACCAAACTTATATTAACGGAAATAGCAGAAGATAAGACTTCATCTTGCCTCTAGCAAAGACACGTGTAAGGAGTGAGCCATGAAAGTTTCAACAACAAACTTGGTTCCAGTTGAACTCTTAAACACATGTAGTTTTAGTCCTAATCCCTAAGTCATAGAGGCATGATGAATACTGGAAAAGTCTCTCCAGCAGACTATGCTATTGTACAGATTTTACTATTGTACTATGCTATAGTAATTTTAGCAAAGAGTAGCTGGAACCATTCCCAATGATGTAAGAATTAAAGCCTAAAGACACATGGTTATCAGCTTCTATTGTACTGGAATCTTGCCCAGAGAGGTTATCGCTTGTGCAGGTGAGTGCATGCATGTGTGTTTGTAGGAAAACATACCTATAGTTGTCTGATTGAATAGCAAGTACCTACAAGTTTGTGCCATCTTTCATACCCCCTTAAATTTCTCATCCAATTTAACAAAACATTACTTCCTCCCACATTTGTTAAGGTCACATACTTTGAAGTTCAGTTTGTTTGACAAGATGCAGAATCGGTGAACTCACGTGCATACAAGGAACAAAAGGCCGGAGGTCCCTCTGAGTGAGCAGTGAAGCACACTCTATTCCCTTTAGAATGAGAGAGTATATGCAATGTCCAAAATTTTGAGATCACTTTTGAAAATGCTTCTATTTCACAATTTTCTAAAATAATACTTTTGTTTTTTCATTACATATGTTATCATCAGCATAATGACTTAATTGAAATGTTAAATTGAAAAATGAATGTGAACGATAATTAGTATTTGGTATGTTTTAAAAATAGATGTTCTGTGGTTCATTATGACACAAATGTTAATTAGTCTTGCACAGAATGAATGCCAGTGTATCCACTACATCAACTATTAAGATCTATGTTTTGTATCTGCTCAAATAGAGAGTTTACGTTTAAGATCTTTCTTTCTTTTTGAGAAAATGTAATTTTGTGACCTTACTAACTGAAAGAAAGATAAATAACTTCTCCGTGTAAGCTGGGTGTCCACTGGGTTTAACACAACAGACAAGAAAGATGGCAGACTGTCAAACCAAAGTGTCTGAAAATAGCAATCATTTTGACAAACAACAGACTGACAGCAGCTGTGTAAAAGAAGGGTAGAGAGAGAGAGAGAGAGGGACAGAGAGACTAAACGGCTGCAGCAGGTGAAATCACATTCAACAGTTGACACAAATGCAGGGTTGTAAAAAAAACTAATTATATTTACCGGTACGCTAAAGTATGGGTATTTTGTCAAAATTGTTCTCAGTTAAAATTCAACATATCCAGCAAAAACATACTTGGAATCTGAAAGTAAATTTACTGTTTGTACTTTAAGTATTAAAAGTAGGGTGGCCAGATGTCCTGTTTTTCCCGGGACAGTCCTGTATTTAAGCACTTTTTCTAGTGTCCTGACTTATTCTGAAAAAAACATGTTTTGTCCCATATTTCCCCTCACCTAAAATTTCTCTATCGCCTATGCGGCTTTCTCTGTCACGTGAGTATTCTAATCAAAGGTATCCAAAGATACAGCTTGTAAAACCAATAAAATCACACTGTGTTATTTGAAGTACATGATTGGATTAAACATCCAATCACAATCCCCTATTAATAGACATCCAGTTAGTGAACTGATTGAAGAGTCAGTTTGAAAGAACACATAGATGAAATTGCGGCTGGAATAATGTCAAGGAAGCGTGCATGTACATTTAATGAGGATCTTCAGAAAGAGTTTAAATTTCTAAAAAAGGAGTCACAGACAGAGCCTAGTAAAGTGAGGTGTGAGATTTGTGGAGCTCACTTTTCCATTGCCCATGGAAACCACACCGACATCACGTAGCATGTTCATACAAAAGCATGTGGATGCGGCTAAAAGTAAGTGTACCACACCGAGTGTTAGCGATTTTTTGGTGAAGTAAAGTTCCAAATCTGACAAGGTGCACTCAAGTGAAGGACTTTTTGCTTATCACTGTTGTGCACAGCCATAGCTTTGCACATTCATGACCTGAGAAAAGTTTTACAGGCCAGGCTGGAGGAATCATTCATACCCAGCAGTTGGATGCCCTGGTTGAAGCTGGTGACATGTGAGTGGATGATTTCTTTTGTGCAGTGAGAAACTTTTATTCAGCATCGATAGATTACCTCCAAAATTGGAGCCGCTCATTGGAGAACACAGAAAAACTTGAGTGGGCCCTAATGAGAGACATCCCAGAGTGGAAAGACATTCAGAGCAGCCTTGAACACTTCTACTCCAGAATCCCCACTCTCAGTTTGACTGATGAAATCACGCTCTTTGATGAGGGGGCTTGGAAATATTTTCACTCGTCGCATCACTGAGTGGAACATGAACAAGACGGCTGTGTCTGAGAGACGGACAGACGATTTTCGTAAGCTGGAGAGCAAGACCATCAACTTCAGAGTCTTAGTCAAGATCGTGGAGTTTGTTTTATGCCTGCCTGGGACATCTGTATCTGTGGAGCGTGTGTTCTCATTAATGAACGCAGCATGGACACCGGATAAATCTCAACTCAGTGTTACAGTCATGAAGGAAATGCTGTTCATACGTCTTAATTTTGGACTGGACTGCTCTGCATTTTACAATAAACTCTTGAAAGAGAAAAATTGCTGCCAGCGAAAAGTACAAGGTTACAAAGACAACAGTTACTGATGTGAATGCACCCTCTACTTCGCATTGATCTGCGCCTAAGGATACGTCAATTTCAATTTTGCTGGGAGGGGGCTGTCCCATTTTCCACAAGCAGGAATCTGGTCACCCTAATGACAAAAAGTCTTTTTTAATTTTTCAAAGTATATTAGCTCTATCGGCAGCTAATTTTTTTAGGCCATGTCCACATTATAGGAAAAGTTCACCCAAAAATGAAAATTCTCTCATCATTTACTCTCCCTCATGCCATCTAAGATGTGTAAGACTTTCTCTCTTCTGCTGAACACAAACAAAGATTTTTAGAAGAATATCTCAGCTCTGTAGGTCCATACAATGCAAGTGAATGGTGACCAGACATTTGAAGCTCCAAAAAGTAGATAAAGTCAGTATAAAAGTAATCCATAACAGTCCTCTGTAGCGATTCAGTTGGTTTTGGGTGAGAACTGACCAAAATATACTGTATCTCCTTTTTCATTGTACATCTTGCTATTGTAGTCTATAGGCACGATCATGATTTCAAGCTTGATTATACTTACTAGTGCTTGACACATGCACTGAGTGCTAGATGGCACTATAGGAATTGTAATCGAGCTTGAAATCATGATCACCAAGGAGACTGCAGTCAAGATGTACAGTGAAAAAGGAGTTATATTTTGGTCTGTTCTTATCCAAAACCAACTGGATCGCTTCAGAAGACATTGATTAAATCACTGGAGTCATATGGATTACTTTTATGCTGACTTTATCTCCTTCAAAGTTCTGGTCACCATTCACTTGCATTATATAGACCTAAAGAGCTGAGATATTCTTCTAAAATCTTTGTTTGTGTTCTGCAGAAGAAAGAAAGTCATACACATCTGGGATGGTATGAGGGTGAGTTAATGATGAAAGAATTTTTATTTTTGGGTGAACTATCCCTTAAATAAGTTTTCATTTGAAAAGTGATTTCAATATGTTTACCCTTTCTTACACTGGAAATGGAGCAACAATGCTCACAACTACTTCATACTTTGGAAAACATTGACATTAAGAAACTGACTTTTACTAATAATGTGGTGACTCTTCACAAGTTTGAATGACCATAGCCGTGTCCAAATACATTTCATATTGAAATTAATTTTAGTCTATTTAAATATGAAGAAAAAAAAATTTAAATTATAGTGCAAAACAGTGTGACCTGATTGTCTTAGAAGCTTAGTAAGTGGAAAAAATACAGACCCCAATATACATTTTTTATTAAAAGGAGATATAAGTCATGATGACCTAAAAAAAATATTGTATATATGAGTACTTTCAAGGTCTAAATGAAATTATAAGGATTAACAGTTTTTCTTGAAAAGGATGCTTACTGGCTATGAGACATGTAAGAGCAGGAATTTGAGACACAAATAACCAGGTTTTCTTCCTAAATGTATCATGTCATAGTAGGGCAGTAAAACTTCAGCATTCCACCAACACAAATACTGGTTCACAGGAGATAGAACAGACATGATGACAGAGTAAAACAGCACATCTGTTTCAGAGGTGTGTGAAACGCTCGTATATGGTCCCACGCAGTTATTATGGTTCTACACTGAGAAAGGGAGGGCTGTAATCTCCCACACATTCTTTAATATTGGACCAACACTCTCATGATCCTGAAGAGAAGAGAGGGGAGGGAGAGAGAGAGAGAGAGAGAGAGAGAGAGAGGTAAAAAGAGGGAAGGTTGTGTGTGCTTTAAGAAAGTTGAATGAATTCATTGAATGAATGAAATAGTTTTTTATATAAAGCAAAATGCTCATAGAGGGGAAATAAAATAACATCTGGGCTGGAACAAAATAGACTTTTGTAGAAAGTTTTTCCCAGTTTGTTTTACACAGATGACTGACTATAAATAAGACATGTGTTGGTTGATTTCCCTGAAAAATTAGTGTTTGACTACCTGTTTGTTCAAACAATGGAAGAAGAGGGCACTATGAGTTTTTCAGGAATTAATAATTATGTTTGCTATTTTGTTTAATGTCACTAGAAATTACACACTGCACCTTTAAATGATAATCACTCCTAATGTATCACCTGAGATTTCTCAGGTAATGATTGCTTAAAACAGCTGTCTTTCCCACGCCTAGCAAACCTGAGAGAGAGAGAGAGAGAGAGAGAGAGAGAGAGAGAGAGAGAGAGAGAGAGAGAGAGAGAGCGCCACCTCTCTGGCGCAGGATTACTTCTCATTTTAGTATTTTTACTCCACATCCACTACTGCCACCTAGTGGTGAAATGTGCCCTGTCTGCACACCAAGAAGACTTAGAATATAGCACAGAAGTTGTATGGACTACTTTATGGTTCCTTTTGACCCCGTTTACACCTGGTATTAAGATACGTCTGGGCTGGGGTGATTTGATCATGTGGTCAGGCGAGACACATCGCTATTTACACCTGGTTGCTAAATGCGTCTCTTGTGGCCACTTGTGCTTGGATTTCGAGGGGAGGGGCTTTGATTTCATGATGACATACATCAGTCACTATGTCAGTAATAAACTGCCAAAAAAGTAATAAAAGTCAAAGAAAGTGTGAAAAATGGCACATTGTTTCTCCCAGATGCAGTTGAAATTTAAGCACAAATGCAACATTTCGAGCAGAATCATTCCGTTATTTTAGTGAAGTACCTGTATTAGCAGAGCTTCAGATGTGTGTACTTGTCGTCTGTGTCTCTGCATGTTGATATCAGACACACTGAAGAAGATCTGTGAAGTTCTCATGCTTGTATTTGCATTTTCAAATTTTCAGATCGGACGGTCATTTCCTTCTAAAGCCACTCATAACTGCCAAAGTTTAAACTCTTGGTGGTGCTTCGCTGCTGTCTGGGATGCATTCAGGACTGATAGTGTTTACACCTCAAATGTGATGTGGTCACATGCATTTTTGACAACCTCTGTATGTGGTTTTTGTGATATGATAACAAAACATTTTGCACCCCATTTATCCCTGTATTGAATGCTGACTAGTGCTCAGAAAACCAAAAATGCATTTTAACACCGGGTGTAAACGGGGTCTTTCAATCCTTTGTACTTTGTGAACCATTAATTAGGGGGTTGTTTAAACTCACTCTCTCTCTCTCTCTCTTACAGACTCTGTCTTTCACAGTCATCAAGAGCATTGCTCCAGGACATTTTCCTTGAAGTGATCCTTGGAAAAGGAGACGCTGCCTATCTGTACCTAGCGTTGCTGCTCATAGAATAAGGGATATAGTATGGGATCAAAGTTCCAGCTTTGTATCCAGGATATTGCAGTTGGTTGTGGTGAATGTTCATACTTTGCATACACTTAACATACATGAATGCTGCTTGTGGTGTTATTTAGTGAATGCTTATACTGTAAATAGGGGGGTAAAAATATTGTGTTAATACTTTTGTTGATATTGTGTTAAATAAAAAGTCTTTAAATGGATTGGCACCTTTTCATCTTTCAGAATTCTGTGTATAAATAAACCTGTTAGATGTCTAAGGTCAACTGATCAGAGACTTTTGACGGTTCCCAGGTCAAGACTAAAGATGAGGGGCGACCATGCCTTTGTGATAGCCAGCCCAAAGCTATGGAAGAGACCAGTCTTCCAGTGTCCCTCAGATCTGCCTCCACAATAGATGATTTTAAGTCAAAGCTAAATACATTTTCTTTGACCTTGATTATAATCAACCAAAGAGCGTATTGTGTGTTGTATGTGTTTTAAATCTCTGTTATCATGTCCTCGTGTATTGTGGTTGTACAGCACAGTGGTCAGTGATCTAGTTGTTTTTATTGTGCTTTATAAATAAAATGGATTGAAATAAAATTGATACTTGATTGTTAATTTTTGTGTAATGCAGTCATTCACACATGGGTATGAATTAAGTACGACGTCTTACACAAATTAAGTCAAAGGTGACAAGAACATGTTAAAGTCGTAAAGAAAGATTAAATATGCAACCATTAACATGAAGTCCGTATTTTGCTGACAACCGTTTCACAAACCGCCAACTTGCTGAGCAAGTTCCTCCCTTGGATGTCTACAGTCTGCAACATACTTGGATAATGGTGACTCAGTCATAAGTTAACACATTACAAACATTTGTCGCCACCTACTAGCGTAAAGATGTAACATGAAATGGTTGCTTGTTGAACGCATCATTGCAAGAATCTCAAAACTGGAGCTAGTGAGATGAATTAACGTTGTGGTAATATGGCGCCCCCTAAGAAAAACCCTTGAAACAATCTCTCACAGGCTCGTGGTTTTCATTCGTTAAAAGTCAAGGATGGCGCTATCTATATGTGTACATTTTGTGTGTGTGTGTGTGTGTGTGTGTGTGTGTGTGTGTGTATATATATATATATATATATATATATATATGCTTCCTTATACAAATCCACAAAAGCAGAAATAAAGACAACAACAGAAAGACATGTAAATACTGTTTTACTGTAAGAAATGTACTTCAGCAATAGTTAAAAATGTTCAACTCTTAACAGCCTGCAAGTACAAAAACAGAGAGACAGTTTGGTAATGGTACTGGACCCACAATGTACCTTTCCTACAGATTGTTCTGAAAGGCCAAAGCACTGAACGGAAGGGTGAATCACTGCATTTCAAAGACATTACCTGCTTTGACACTACTTCCACTTATTTTAACTTGCATCCACCTTCTGCCAATAAACCAGCAAAAATTGAGCTTGGCTCCTTAAATTAGTCTATCTTTGCCATTCGTAAACTTAAGCTCAAAAATGAGTGACTTGTTTTGCTTTCTCTCTTGTTGAGAACAGATCCAGCTCTGTTACATCCACACAACTACAGCATAAGTTCTAAACCAATGATCCAAAACAACCCAGCAGAGCCTTTACTAGCACAAAGTGCTTTTAAGTTCTTAAAAGTCAAGGTATTTTATAGCACCAATAAAAACTCTGATTGCCAGTTTTGCATGTGCTACCTATTTAAAATGCAACATTAAGAACTAAACACAGAAAAAACTTCATATTGGCACAAAGTCAGTATCATAATGAATTTTTCCCAAACACAACCCTACTGATCAAACATGACATAACTTGAGTGGTCACTGTTTAGAAAGAGGCAACTTATATAGATCAATTCAGAACACAGGCATCCTATGGCATGCAGGTCTTCTAGAAATTGAGAAAAAAGGAACTTACATATTGAGTAAGGACAAGTAAAGCTTTCATGTTTCCAAAAAGCTCCTTTAGTCAATATTATTTTACTTAAAACAAGGCAATCATCTTTTAATGTAGTGTTGCACACACATTTGAAACAGCCTAACAATATGGCTAATTTGGGGAACGGTCTTAAAAGAGTGCCATATTTTGAAACAAGTCAAAAGATTTAAACTTTGTCTATTTGGAAAGTCTCTGTCTGGAATATCCAGTATTCTGCTGCTACTTCTACAAATAATAAAAGAGCAAAAGAAAACATTTAACCTTTAATTTGAATTACAAACACTTGCCGAGAGAGTGCGAATGAAAGGATAGAAAAATGCATTAAATATAAGGCAGTAAAAACAGGTAGAAAACTCGGCATCGCCCATGCAGAGATGGGCAGTGTTTGTCTTGTCAACTCTTGTCAAATTTTGGCCTCGTGTCCACCAATGTTGTGGCTAGTAAGTTCATATGGATATAATTTCTTTAAAGCAAACAAATAAAAAATAATAATAAAAAAAATAGATAAGACTTTTTGCTCATGCAACTGTGGTGCTACAATACAGTAGAGTCCTGTTGACTGCAAACCACAGAGCATGGCTGAGTGTTAGTACAGACATTTACCTCACAGCAAAAACAGACTCGTGCTGGATCGTAATCAACACATCACTACATCCATAAAACAAACAAAAGACAAACATCCGACTGGGTCCACTCCCTCCAGACAGTCTGTATAAGGCATAGTCACTGAGGATAGACTGGAGCGGTGGTGACTGCTACCTGCCTTGCACTAAAGCAAGCACCAAAAACATGAGTGGAAACTAGGAAGAGGGTGCTCAGGCTGCAGGGTTTGTGTAAAGAATTGTACACGTCTTTGCTATGAACTAACAATTTTGCTATTTCATCCCTCAGTTTTGAGTCAGTGTAAAATATGGTTCTGAATAAGACATCACAGTTATGTACCATAGCAGTGTGGAAGGAGATGCAACCAAAAAAAAATCACTACAGACAAAGTGGCTAAGACATTTCTGAGACATTTAAAATAAGATAAATATATTTGCAGGTGTCTGAAGTTGCTAAAGGAGGAAAGCAATATTAGAGATTGTATTTTACAGTCAGAAAACAGGAGTATTGTGTCAGTCATCTCATAACAGGTATGTCTAAGGGCATTAAAACAGTTCTTCCAATATGATGCGTGTTTATGCACGCTTCAGCAGACGCAACGGTTTCGATATGGAGTTTGTTCGGAAAAGTCCAAATGCATAACATGGTGTGGGAGGCCTTTGAGGATGGGGTGGGGGTGACTGTGGAGAGGGGACGAATGGAGAGGGTGAGAGGAAGGTAAAACTGCAACAAGTCACGAGTATTAGAACTCCTCCTGGTCTTCTGACTCAGCGTCTGGTATGACAAATCCCTCCTGAGACAGGGAGAGGGCAGTTAGTCATCTGATAAGAAAACTATTGCAAAACAAAGCCTTATAAAGACTGTTCCATCAATGTGTTTTTCTGGACTCATTTTAAGGGGTACAAATCTTTGGCCTGTGCCAGTAGAAGTGCAATTCCAGTTTACTCTAAGGACACATCAAGTTTTAATTAAGCTTTGACATGCAGTGATGGTTGCTGATAGAGGACATTTCCTAACAGTTTTCACAAATTTAGAGCCTTCCACTTGTAACTGTGGCTAACAGACATTTATACAGGGAAAATTCCCCAGAGCACTCTAGTGTCTCAACCATTGGCATTTATTTGTCTGTCTTTAGTAGTTTATTGAAATGTTTATTATGCTTTTGGAGCATCTTACATAGTTTATTTCTCATCTCACTAGTTTTTATTCGTGTCTCCATTCAAAAGCGCTGTGTCTTTAGGATGCTGCGTCAAGTTAAAGTTTAAAAACATGTTCCGTGATCCCTGCATGATTCTGTTGTGCACGGTCCACCATTTTGTGAGCGCAAGAGCGTGTAATTTGTATAAGGCTTTGCTCCCTACTGCCACATATTTGTAAAAACACCAAAGATGTTAATCAAGCTTGAATTGCTCTGATGGTAGGAACTTCCCTTATTACGGTCGGGGGCATGATTAATTGCATTCATTTTTGAACACATTATTTTTCATAAAATTAAAATCGCACCAAATTCACGCATTGAATCGACAGCCCAAATTAGAAGACACATTTTTACAAAATCTATTATTTATTACCATGTTCTTTGTTGTGATTGGTGTGTTTCTTTAGTTGAGCTGAGATTGTGACTGTGTTGAACTCACATCAGTGGCATAGAGAATATCCACAATCCTCTGCAGGGTGGGGTCTCCCTCACCCTCCTTCTCCTGACAGATCAGCTCAATGTTCCTCAGTTTGCCAAAATAAAAGTCTCGCTCCTTCTCCATGTCCTGGATCGTAGACTTTAACATGTTTAACTGAAAAGAGAGCCAACAAACATTTTAGTCTAGGAAGGTGGCTATACAGCCTAATGCACTGATACAAGAGTGGTATAAACCTTTTGGAAAATAATACCTCCTGAATAAGTTCCGCTCTTTCCTCATCACCACCAGCACCAGGTTTCCGTGCAGAGCTAGGTGCCATCTTAGGTGTTACCTTGGCAACGGCTGCTCTCTGGGGTGCTGTTGGGAACAAGCAATCAATAGTAAGAGAATGACAAATGAGTGTGAAACTAAAGAGAAATGTGGACTACAGCTTAACGACTTTAATGACCCCAAGTGTAATAGAGCTTCATTGAATCTGGGCTCAAAATCAACTGAATTTAAGTGCAAGTGAAACAAATGTGTTCAGAAGTCTTTAACTGGAATGACAAAGTAAAAAATGCTTGGGAATAACACTTTCTTACAGAATAGGGTCTGAATATAGAAACTCAACTAACCCCTAAAACAAGGGGTTTTAGGTTAAGTCAACATGAAATCAAACTTGACCTTATTTTCTTTAATGCACTTCATGCTCATATTGCACACAATTAATTGCCGTGCGTTATTTCCCCACCCCCAAAAAAAAGTTTTTTCCCCAAAATGTGTAAACACGAATTTACCAATCCCTATTTTTCAAAACCCCCTTTACAACAAACAGGCTTGATTCTGGTTTTAGCAACCCCGACTTTTATTACACAATCAATTGCTGATGGAAAAATCAAGTCCCATCGTCCTACATTTTTCTCCCTCACTGAATATCCAGTTTCACTCACACTTGGAAAAGCAAAAAATTATAGAAGTAAAATTGGTTGCGAATGCAGATTCATGTTGACTTCAAGCCTAAACATCAGCATATTAAACTTAACCAATTTATGTTTGATTTTATATTCAGTCATTTTGCCTTGTTTCCCTGAAATGTTTCAGTCAAGCACTTTTCCTTGAGATGGGTTAGTTGACAGAAAACTAACCATGTTGTGATTCTGTCGCTTTAAATTTTCACTACAACTGATCTGACAGCAACAAGGTAAACTTTCCCAGCAACAGCAGCCATAATGTAGGTATTTCTTACCTTGAAAATAGGGATATTACTAAATAATCGATTATTCGCTGTTAATAATTTGATTAAGCTTATCAATTGTCGATTACTCAATTTCAGCACAAATGCATTCAATAATAGAGAAAGACTGTCTACAGAATCATCAGCTAGAGGGTGCAATGCTGCTTGCACGCTGCATGTCACATACTGCCAAGACCAGGAGAGCATGCAGGTCCATTCGCCTGAAATCTCATCATCACCAGCGTAGAGGTATGTTATTAGCTGCATTTACACAATGTGTTTTATTTGACTTAATTTTAAATAAACAAGGTCTGAAATATCCCATGATCTACAACTGGAAGTTTTAATGAACACAAATCTGTATCTTCTATATAAGTTATTATTAACAGTAATATATAAACAGTAAATTAAACCACTCACAAGTTCATACTAAACAGCCTGAATGTATTAAAAATACACTGAACTGAAAATATATTAAGAGTAAAATACCAATACTCGCATTTCTTAAGTGTATTTATTTCAAATATATTTAAACAGAAGGTTATATGCACTTGGTTCGCTGTTTCATGTTTTCACGTTTCCTTCAACAGCAAGGCATTTTTCTCAGAAGTTGATGTTTTCAAGTTTGCATTAGGACAGTCAAAAATCAAACTTTGTATAAGTAAATCTTGTGTATTTTTTTTTTTTTTTTTTGCTTCAAGCTGTTCTTCACTTAGAGTTTCATTGTTGTTAATGATTAATCCATTTTCATTCATTGAAGTTAATGATTGTCGATTAAGAAAATTTCTTAAAATTTGAAATCCTAGTTGAAAATGAAGCAGGGTCAATATCAAAGGAGGAGTTTCACCGAACTTGCCAGGCTGTGTATCCAGCACACTACAGTACAGGTTCGGGAAAATGTTAAAAATTGAGGGTTCAGTACAAATTCGTTAAAAAAGTGGAAAAAGTGGTGCCCAAAGAAAGAATCTTCCATAGTTCGTGATCATGGATGGTGTGCTGGGACATTGTCCTGCTGTTAGTGGAGAGAGACCACTTGGGACACCATGGCAGTTACAGTCGGTGAGTTGTCAATGCTAACTTATCTTGCTAGCTAGATAATGTTCACAAAGACATAAACTTGATATTGTAGAAAATTAGATAACATGATACTTCAGCTTGAGCTTCCCTCTCGCTTGCGAAATGAGTGGGGTGTGACACTGGCACCAGGGCAACGTGTTAAGGGTGGGTTTTAGGGCAACGCAGTGGGGCTATTGGCTCGATAGTGGGAATGCTGATCAATTTTGGTCTCACGGCTTGAGGTCAGAGGCTATTGGCCCCGGCTGGCCAGTTGATAGCCCTCACACTGGCCCGATAGTGGAAAAGCGGCTCCTGTCTATATTAAGTAGACTGCAGATAGCAGAAAATAACTGGTCTATACAGACTTCTAATTTAGACTGAAAGGTTTCAACAGAAACAGGAGCAGACTGAAACTGTGCCACAAAATTAATCGTAGACACATGAGATACACAGAATGTGGAAAAGACTTAAACACCACATGATCATCACCCATGTGAGAAGTGAAAGATAGTGTTTTGATCCACATTTGAATCCTCTACACAAGACATCAAAGACCCCAATTGCCAGTGATACACCTTCATACCGATTACAGCAGCTGGTTTGACTGTCTTACAAGGAGTGGAGTTATGCACTGTCAATGAACAGGAACGTGCTTGTTAAATCAAACAGTGATCAGTTCTCTTTATATTTTGGGTGTAATAGGACATTATTATTATTTAAAACAAATAATCTCCTGGACATGAAATGGGGGACTAAAAAGAAAGAATGACAAACACATAGTGACCTACCTGCATTTATGATCTTTTTGGGCTTGCTGAGGGCAGGCATGGATGGGGTGGGTGCAGGCATGGTGTCCTGGCCCTGTCGTGCCTCCACTGGATCATAATCTTTACCATCATAGTTGGCGTCAAAGAACTTCTTAAACCACTGAACAAATTCAAAGTTGTCTTGGAACTTGCCCTTCACCAATTTGTCAACCGGGATTATCTAAGGGGAAAAAACACACCCAAAAATTATTTAATTGACTTATCAGTGATGTTAAAGTGAGTAACAAAAAGGGGACAATTTAACCAAAAGATTCGGAGTTACATTTGCACTGGCTATATTCTGCATCACTAAGAATTAAAACTGGTTTTAGGACAATGGCTATAGGTTTATGTTAAATAACAACCTAAATCAAACCCAGGCCACTGACCACTGACAAATCAAGGTTAATTTTTTATTTTTGGACAAAAACTCAAGGACTAATTGGATTCCATTTCCGATTCCAAAAGACAACAAGACATCAAGGTGCATTGCTTACATACAAGACATGCAATATACACTCACTGAGCACTTTATTAGGTACACTAGAACACCTACTTATTCATGCGATTATCAAATCAGCCAATCGTGTGACACCAGCGCAATGCAGATGGGCTGGTTTGAGCATTTCTGTAACTGCTGATCTCCTAGGATTTTCACGCACAACAACAGTCTCTAGAGTTTACTCGGAATGGTACCAAAAACAAAAAACATCCAGTGAGTGGCAGTTCTGTGGACGGAAATGTCTTATTGATGAGAGAGGTCAACGGAGAATGGCCAGTCTGGTTCGAGCTGACAGAAAGGCTACGGTAACTCTGATATCCAATCTGTACAATTGTAGCGAGCAGAATAGCATCTCAGAATGCACAAAATGTCAAACCATGAGGCGGATGAGCTACAATAGCAGAATACCACGTCGTGAACTTTATTAGGACCATAGTGTTCCTAATAAAATGCTAAGTGAGCGTATACTTACTCCAGTCAGACTGCAATGCACCACTGCATCATCATGGTCAAAGGATGAACTACACTCTTAAAATGGAATACATAGATGATAAAATAATGCAGACTATAGCCTTCATCTGCCAAATAACAAAGGACAATGCATCTGTGTGCGCTTCCACAGTTAATTCAGGGTGGACTTCAAAGACTTGTCATTCATCTTACAGATCTTTTTGTTTGAACATTGGTCTCTAATACTTACTTAGTTTACTCATTTTAAACCATGACTTGTACTACACATAAATACCTAATACTGGCATTATATTCATGCTGTTAAGCCAGAGGGGAACTGGCCCCTCACAGTGAGCTTGGTTTCCCCCCAAGGTTATTTTTCTCCATTAACCAACATCTTATGGAGTTTTGTGTTCCTTGCCACAGTCGCCTTTAGCTTGCTCACTGGGGGCCATAAGACAAATAATTTATTAACGCATTATCTCCTATCATATTATTCAATTAAACCACTCAATGAGGACTTTAAGAAAATACTGATTCATCTTCTTTTAGAGCATGATTTTCTGTAAAGCTGCTTTGAATCAATGCGTGTTGTGAAGAGCGCTATACAAATAAAAATGAATTGACATACTGGTGAACACATAACACTTGTGATAAAATGGGGATGAATACAGAAAGGAGAAGCCTACTGACTCCTGCTCTACTCAACAGAACCAGACAAACAGTGAGGAAGAGAAATTACCAGACAAACAACTCACTTTATCAACTCCCATTCTCTTGAAAGCAGCTTGCAATATCTTAAAATTGTGAATGTATTCATGCTCTAATTTTGCACCAAATTTAACTTTCTTCAAAGGTATGCAGCCAGGGAAAAGCATGTCCATGAACTGGCAGTAGGCTGCACCTGTGGGGAAATTATGACAAAAAGATCAGATTATACAAAAAAAAAAAAAAAAAACTTCACAATCATCATCGTGCAATATAAAGAAAAAGGCCTAATAACAACTCACCTGAACATAAAAGCTCAATCTTGGTAAAGTTCATCTGTAGAGACTCATTGATCCATGCGAGCATGTCATGGCGACTCAGATTGTCGCTGGTCACTGAGGTGGAATATACGTTCACAGCCATGTCCTAGAATGCAGCAGAGAATAAAGGAT
The DNA here is from genome assembly GCF_019703515.2 of Myxocyprinus asiaticus. NCBI lineage: Eukaryota > Metazoa > Chordata > Actinopteri > Cypriniformes > Catostomidae > Myxocyprinus > Myxocyprinus asiaticus. Next base: position 32,026,119 of record NC_059372.1, read on the forward strand.
TTCTTAACAATCTGCCTTAACACAACAAACATACATCACAACTAAAAACCCTAAGCTTCTTTTTAAGAAACAGTTTGACATTGTTCAATCTTTTCAGTGACAAACTCATGAGAACTGACCACTATGAAGGCAGTAATGTGATAAACACAGATACTGTAAATCACTGTAGAAAATGGGGCTGCTATGGATGTTCTGCACTAACGGCAGAAAACAGCAGTAATATTAGTCACACTGGTCTCCAAACCGAATGAGCTGCCCCATCTGGACAGCATTTATAGGCAGCATAGGCACGTTCAGAATGTTCAACAGCATTTGGGGCATTTAATACCCAAAATGTTGTCTAAACAGGCGAGGTTTTGAGACACAGCCCCTGAGTCATACAGCTGCTCATCCATATCCAGGCCTCGCATTCCCCGCTATATATCGACCGTTTAAACAACAAGAAGTCCGAATTCATTCAAACAGCAATACCCGTCCACAGAGAAAAACAGACCGGCGAAATATTACACAAGCCCCTCAAATTCTTTGTCCCATAAAACCTCAGCACACAACAGCATCAGCTTCCGTTAGCGGCTTTGGAGCTAACTGCTCTTATAAGACGCAACCGTTTCAAATAAAACATGTTCAATGAGAATATTGTTTTTAAAAAGCATATAACAAAATAACAGCTGTATATTTATGATATAAGAGAATAAAACAGTATAAAACGGAATTTCAGGCGTCTCGAGCGAGTTTTACCTCTTTCTCTCAGTTCATGCGTCGGTTTGTTCTCCGAACGTCTTACGTCATGACGTAGCGTTTCGTGGAGGAACGTATGAACTGTGGGGAAACAGCTGACAAGTTAAGAGTCTTTCCGTCTGATTGCTTATATTGGATTTTGTATCGTAATACGATTTAAATCTAAATCGTAATCGGATTGCAAAGTAATAGATTACTGTAAACGAATTACTTTTAGGCACAAAAAGTTGTGTAACGCATTACATTTTAAATGCTTGTAATCAGATTACAGTCACTGACTTTCAATGAAAGTAATTACTTTTAACCAGGGCTTGGAGGGTTACTTTTAAAAAGTTTTCCACTACAGATTACAGAATACATGCTGTAAAATGTAATTTGTAACGTGTCCCGTTAGATTACTCAAAGTCAGTAACATAATCTGAATACTGTGGAATACTTCTTCAGCACAGGTAGATTTTTTTCACTTATTTTGACAATAAACAAGTTAATAACAACTGAAAAAACATCTGCCAGTACAGTAGGGCAAAATACACTTATATTAAAAATATATATATATATATTAAAAAAAGCCTAAATATCTTATGTAAAGTAAATGTATTTTGTTTTAAACTTATATATATATAGATATAGATATAGATATTGTCACGGATCCTTCTGACCCACCTACCAATTTCACTCAACCCTCTCACTCTCCTGAGTACTGATCACCCACACCTGCCTCCAATCATTGCATCAATCAACACATCTATATAAACCTCACTCCCCTTCCATTCTGTGTCTGGTCTCAACTTTGTGTACAGACTCACTTACCTCTATCGCCAGCATTAAATGCCATCACGTTTTCTCTCCAGCGACTATTCTACTCCTAACATATCCAGCGAATCCAGTGTTCATCTCCTCAACGCAAGCTTTGTTGTTGCAAACCCTCCACCTCAAGGAAAGTCACCATCTCTATCAGCATTAGTCTTCATCATATAAACTATCACCACTGCAACCCAGTACTGTCATGTCAACACTTACCTGCTATGTTTGTGTGTCAATAAATACCTGCTTAGGTTCAAACATCATCCTCGAGTCTGAGTATACATTACAGAAGACCAGACCGACAAGAATCATGACCCCAGCAGGTCCGGATCCCATCCAGGAGCTGGTTGACACTACGGCGTGCACTCACTCAACCCGCTAATCCCTCTGCTTCACCTGCTCCCAGCATTTCCGCAATTTCTTCACCAGTCTACTCCGCCAGTCCCGTGGTCAATCCAGCTCCCTCCTCAGGATCGGAGGAAGACTGTGGTGGTTTCCTACTCCAATGTTCGCTTGCCCTTGAGATGCAGCCGCATCGATTCCCCACTGAATGGTCGAAGGTGGCCTACATCACCTCCTTGCTGTTGGGAAGAGCACTTCAGTGGGCCAATTCACTCTGGGAACAGAAAAGTCCAGTAATACAGTATCTTGATAGCTTCGTTCAGCACTTTATGGAGGTGTTTGGAAGTTCTGAGGTTGACACATCAACTGCTGAACAGCTTCTCAAACTTCATCAAGGTCAGTCCTCTATTAATGACTATACTCTAAAGTTCCATACTCTGGCAGCATCTAGTGGCTGGAATGAGTCCGCTCTACTGACCACTTATCGCCATGGACTCGATCCCAAGCTGCGGCTGCATCTCTCATCATATGACAACACCATGGGGCTGGAGCGCTTCATTCAATTCTCCATCAGGGTAGCCAAACGGATGAAGAGCTGCCTCAATGAATTACCCACCTTGCAGTCCCACTCGACCTCCCCGTCCTCAGGTGAGCCGCCTGATCACAACTATGGTCAGTACTTCTCCTTTAGTAACCTGTGTAACGCTTACAACTCCTGATATCTTTCTTTCAGTATCCGCACTGCTCGACTCAGGCTCAGCCAGCAATTTCATCTCTGATGCGCTGTGGTTCTGGAGAATTCCACCGCAGACATCGTATTAGGGCGTCCCTGGCTTATACAACATTGTCCAGTCATCTCCTGGGTTTCCGGCGACATCCTGAAATGGGGGTCCTCAGTGTTTCCCCTGCTTCCCAAACCGACTCGCACACAGACCCTGCATGCCCATCAGAAACTCTTCCCCTCTCAATGTCAACACCACCACCATTGAAAGCCCTGCCAGTACAACCCCTCTGGAGATCCCTTCCTGTTATTCACACTTCCAGGACGTCTTCTGCCCTTTACATGCCTCGCAACTACCACCTCATCGACCATGGGACTGTGCGATAGACCTCCTCCCTGGTGAGCCAGTGCCCCATGGCAAAGTCTACCCACTTTCCATTCCTGAGCAGAAGGCCATGGAGGTTTATATCAAGGAGGCTCTAAGCCAAGGTTACATCTGACCTTCCACTTCCCCTGCTGCTTCGAGTTCCTCCTTCGTGGCTAAGAAGGACGGAGGCCTACGCCCTTGCATTGATTACCGCTCCCTCAACAGGATTACGGTTAAGTTCCGGTATCCACTTCCCCTCGTCCCAGCTGCCTTGGAACTGTTGAGAGGAGCCACTGTTTTCACCAAGCTGGACCTTCACAGCGCTTACAACTTCATTCGAATACGGAGGGGAGAAGAGTGGAAGACAGCCTTCGTGACCCCTACAGGCCACTACGAGTACCGGGTGATGCCGTATGGCCTGGTCAACGCCCCCTCCGTGTTCCAAGGTTTCATGAATGAGGTGTTCAGTGAGTTTCTCCAACAATTCGTCCTCTTCTACATTGATGACATACCGGTGTACTCTCGGAACACGACCGACCATCGTCATCACGTAGCGCTCGTGTTGGAAAAGCTGAGGGAATACCACCTGTACCACAAGGCTAAGAAGTGTTCTTTCCACCAGACATCCCTCCAGTTCCTTGGCTACATCATCAGCCCGGGAGGCATTCGGATGGACAAGGGGAAGGTAACAGCAGTGCAATCCTGGCCCACTCCAACCGCCATCGAGGAGCTCCAGTGATTCCTGGAATTTGCCAACTTCTACCGCCGCTTCATCATGAACTACAGTACCCTCACATCCCCGCTGACCTCTTCTCCGATCCAAACCCAAATCTCTCTCCCGGACCTCCGAAGCTTCACACACCTTCAAACTCCTGAAGGATGCCTTCACCTCCGCTCCACTCCTTGTACACCCTGATCCGAATAAACCATTTATCATTGAGGTAGATGCCTCCACCAGCGGCATAGGAGCAGTCTTGTATCAGCAGCAGGGGAAACCACCGCTACTTCATCCATGTGCCTTCTTCTCCAGGAAACTCTCCCCGACGGAGCAGAACTGACATCGGAACCGAGAGCTGTTGGCAATTAAACTGGCCTTGGAGTAGTGGTGGCATTGGCTGGAGGAAGCGCAACATCCATTTCTGGTGCTCACAGACCACAAGAACCTCGAGTATCTCAGAGAGGCTCGTTGCTTAAACCCCCTCCAGGTGAGATGGGCCCTCTCCTTCACTCGCTTTAACTTTACATCTCCTATCGTCCAGGTGACAAGAACTCCAAGGCAGATGTCCTTTCCCGCCTTTACGCTCCAGAGGAAGGCTCAGAGGAACCGCATACCATTTTACCCCCACATGTCATAGTAAGTCCCATTCAATGGTCCCTGGACGATAGCATCCGCAAAGCCTCCGCCACTGAACCAGCTCCGTCGGGATGCCCTACCAACAAGACCTATGTACCCTCTCAACGTCTCGCACTCATCGACTCCGTACACTCCTCCTTGGGCACTGGCCACCCTGGGACCAATAGGGCCCTCTCGCTTATCCAGGACTGGTTCTGGTGGCCCCACATGGTTCGAGATGTCAGAAGGTTCTTCCAAGGATGCCCAGAATGTGCTATATCCAGAACACCACGACAACTACCGGCTGGCAAACTCCTTCCGTTGCCCGTTCCTCGCCGACCCTGGTCACATCTAGGGGTTGACTATATCACTGACCTTCCTCCTTCTGAGGGTTATACCTGTGTGCTGGTAGCTATAGACCGTTTCTCCAAAGCCTGCAAACTGATCCCCCTCAAGGGTCTGCCCACCACTCTGGAGACCGCAGAGTACCTCTTCAACCACGTGTTTCGGAACTATGGGATCCCTGAAGACATCGTTTCCGACCATGGTCCCCAATTCATCTCAAGAGTCTGGAGAGCCTTCTCTCTCTCTTGGGAGTGTCCATCAGCCTCTCATCTGGTTACCACCCGCAGAGTAATGGGCAGACAGCGTGGAAGATTCAGGAGGTAAGCCGTTTCCTTAGAACCTTCTGTCATCACCGCCAGAACCGCTGGAGTCACTTCCTGTCCTGGGCCGAGTATGCACAGAACTCCCTTCGTCAACCCTCCATCAACCTCACACCCTTCCAGTGCATACTCCATTACCAACCGCCTCTCTTCCCCTGGTCCAGTGAACCATCTGACGTCCCAGCAGTCGACTATTGGTTCAGAGAAAGTGAGAGGGTCTGGGACTTAGCTCACCACCACCTGCAATGGGCAGTCCACCAGAGATTCCACACCGATGCCTGAAGATCTTCTCCTCCCACCTACCAACCTGGGCAGAAGGTGTGGCTCTCCACAAGAGACATCAGGCTGCATCTCCCCTGCAAAAAGCTAAGTCCCCGTTACATTGGTCCCTTCACAATCACCAGACAGATCAACCCAGTCACTTACCAGCTCCAACTCCCTCCCCAATATCGCATACATCCCACCTTCCACGTTTCACTGTTAAAACCTTACCACCTCTCCCCCCCAGCCGCTTGTCTTGGAGGACGGATCGATCTATGCAGTCCGAGACATTTTGGACTTCCGACGCCACAGGGGTCATCTCGAATACTTCATAGATTGGGAAGGTTATGGTCCAGACGAGAGATCTTGGATTCCTCGAGACGACATCCTGGACCCGACCCTACTCTCCAACTTCCATGACGCACATCCTGATCATCCAGCTCTGCGTGGACTGGGTCGGCCATGGCGTCGGGAAGCATGTCCCTCTGGAGCGGTCCGTGGACAGGGGGTAATGTCACTGATCCTTTTGACCCACCTACAAATTTCACTCAAACCTCTCACTCTCCTGAGTACTGATCACCCACGCCTGCCTCCAATCATTGCATCAATCAACCCCTCTATATAAACCTCACTCCCCTTCCATTCTGTGTCTGTCTCAACTTTGTGTACAGACTCACTTACCTGTATCTCCAGCATTAAATGCCATCACAATTCCTCACTTCTACTCCTAACATTTCCTCTCCAGTGTTCATCTTCTCAACACAAGCTTTGTTGTTGCAAACCCTCCACCTCGAAGAAAGTTACCATCTCTATAAGCATTAGTCTTCATCACGTAAACTATCACCACTGCAACCCAGTACTGCCACGTCAACACTTACCTGCTGTCTTTGTTTGTTTGTCAAATACCTGCTTAGGTTCAAACATCATCCGAGTCGGAGTATACATTTTATTTTTATATATATAAAACATTTTTAACAGAAACAGTTCAAAAATTCTCATCAAGAATATGATATTTTGCAGTAGGTTATGTCTTTGCCCTAATATTAAAGGTCTTACTAGACAAAAAGAAAATATGTTTGACTGAACGTGGATTTTTTTTTTTTTTTTTTTTTTTTAAATAAATAATTTTGGCTGGTAATGTGCATTTAAAAGGGTTAGAAATAACATTTTAGCTTAGCATAAAGCTAAAGGTTCATAACTAGCTAAATCTACATGACATTAACTATATCTGCTGCTCCACTTCAAAACCCCACAGAGTGTACACAACCACATCTTTTTCCTCAGTTGTATTCACATTTCACTCATAACAGTGTAAAAGCGCTCTGTCTGCTTGAATGAATGTAAAAGATAAGAAAGTGTTTCACTGCTGTTCAAACGCTCCTCAGATTGCATCATTTATACACATAAACATCTTCCAACTGAATACACTAAATATTAAATGAAATAAAATATAATAAAATGCAAAGTAATTTCATCAGTCATCAAAATACTTTTTGAATGTAACTGTATTCTGATTACTTGGGTTACAAATACTACTAACATATTATTTGTGTAATACAATTAAAATGTGAATATGTTCATTTGTACGTCTGTTTGCGTTTCTCTGAGAGCTGAAGGGTGTGCGACAAAAACAAGGAGAAAATAGATATTATTTTGAATTTCTTGAGTGTTTTAGAAAGTAACTTAGAAGTCATTAGAAATTTGATTACTGATTATTTCATTGAAAAGTAAAGTAATCTGATTATAATTTTTTAGAGAAGTAGTTAGTAATTTGTAGTGGATTAGTTTTTTGGGTAATTTACCCAACACTGACAATTCCTACACTAATAAAATTCCTACACTGTTTTGGTACACATGTACCATTGTAATAACCTACTTTTGGACACGTACCAAACATGCCTTGGTTATTTCATGACATTCTTAGACGTACCTTTAAATACTATGTAAACACCATTGTGTTACCATCAGTGTACCTCTGCAATTGCATCTCCACTACTTTTTGTTATATCAAAAATATATCAGAAACCAGAAATGTAACTGGAATTAGTCGTAATGTCAAGATAACTACATGAATCCCTTTGGTAATCTTGTATTTTTACAGTGCATCCGGAAAGTATTCACAGCGCTTCACTTTTTCCACATTTTGTTATGTTACAGCCTTATTCCAAAATGGATTAAATTAATTTTCCTCAAAATTCTACAAACAATACCCCATAATGACAACATGAAAGAAGTTTGTTTGAAATCTTTGCAAATGTATTAAAAATAAACGAGAAAAAAACAAAAAAACAAAAAAAAACTCACGTACATAAGTATTCACAGCCTTTGCTCAGTACTTCGTTGAAGCACCTTTGGCACCAATTACAGCCTCAAGTCTTTTTGAGTATGATGCTACAAGCTTGGCACAGCTATTTTTGGGCAGTTTCTCCCATTCTTCTTTGCAGGACCTCTCAAGCTCCATCAGGTTGGATGGGGAGCGTCGGTGCACAGCCATTTTCAGATCTCTCCAGAGATGTTCAATCGCATTCACAGAGTTGTCCTGTAGCCACTCCTTTGTTATCCTGGCTGTGTGCTTAGGTTCATCTTCCAACAGGACAACGGCCCTTCACCCCAGTCTGAGGTCCAGAGTGCTCTGGAGCAGGTTTTCATCAAGGATGTCTCTGTACATTGCTGCATTCATCTTTCCCTTGATCCTGACTAGTCTCCCAGTTCCTGCCACTGAAAAACATCTCCACAGCATGATGCTGCCACCACCATGCTTCACTGTAGGGATGGTATTGGCCAGGTGATCAGCGGTGCCTGGTTTCCTCCAGACATGACGCTTGCCATTCAGGCCAAAGAGTTCAATCTTTGTTTCATCAGACCAGAGAATTTTGTTTCTCATGGTCTGAGAGTCCTTCAGGTGCCTTTTGGCAAACTCCAGGCGGGCTGTCATGTGCCTTTTACTGAGGAGTGGCTTCCGTCTGGCCACTCTACCATACAGGCCTGATTGGTGGAGTGCTGCAGAGATGGTTGTTCTTCTGGAAGGTTCTCCTCTCTCCACAGAGAAATACTGGAGCTCTGTCAGAGTGACCATCGGGTTCTTGGTCACCTCCCTGACTAAGGCCCTTCTCCCACGATCGCTCAGTTTGGCTGGGCGGCCAGCTCTAGGAAGAGTCCTGGTGGTTCCAAACTTCTTCCATTTACAGATGATGGAGGCCACTGTGCTCATTGGGACCTTCAATGCTGCAGAAATGTTTCTGTACCCTTCCCCAGATCTATGCCTCGATACAATCCTGTCTCGGAGGTCTACAGACAATTCCTTGGACTTCATGGCTTGGTTTGTGCTCTGACATGCACTGTTAACTGTGGGACCTTATATAGACAGGTGTGTGCCTTTCCAAATCATGTCCAATCGACTGAATTTACCACAGGTGGACTCCAATCAAGTTGTAGAAACACCTTAAGGATGATCAGTGGAAACAGGATGCACCTGAGCTCAATTTTGAGTGTCATGGCAAAGGCTGTGAATACTTATGTACATGTGATTTTTTTTATTTTTTATCATTTTTTATTTTAATACATTTGCAAAGATTTCAAACAAACTTCTTTCACGTTGTTATTATGGGGTATTGTTTGTAGAATTGAGTAAAATAATGAATTTAATCCATTTTGGAATAAGGCTGTAACATAACATAAAATGTTGAAAAAGTGAAGCACTGTGAATACTTTCCGGATGCACTGTATGTCACCAGTACTCTGTAAAAATGACAACATACATACACTTGGCATATACTAAATGAGATAACTGAAATCAATTGAAAAATAAATTAACATCATGCTGGATTCAGAATAAACAAGGAATATTTAGATAAATGATGAAAAGATGAGAAGTAGGGCCTGACGAATCACATGTGCATTTATAGTAAAGCTATTCTAATTAATTCTTAATAGTTGGTAGATGCATTTGCTCTGCATTCTGCGGTTTTCTAATCCAAAAATCATGTTCACATCCAACACTGCTTTATGTTGAACCAAAATCTTTTTTCTTTTTGTTTTGTCAAACACATGAAAGAATGTGCAAGGAAAAAGTTTGAACATAAATTCTTGATACAACTGCATAAGAAAGCATACCAGAGCATCCAGAGTTTTGTGTCTCACTGAAGACTTTATTTTTCGTACAGATATCATCTCTGCTTATTCTTTTTTTATTTACATTATGTAAACAAGATAGTCCACAAGACAGGAGAAAAAAAAAACAAAAAAAAAAAACACGCCCACAATAAGTATAATCTTTTCCTTTGCATCTGTAAATTTGTTTTTGCTTATTTTTTTAATCAAGAATCTTTTCACGGATGAAAGATATGTGGAGAATAAATCTTTGAATCTTTCCAGAAACTTAGTGACAATTCATGAGTACTAACAATCATATTCCATAAAAGTTTTTGAACTTCTACAAACGCGCTCTTCATTCGCGATTACCTTTGTATAAAGTGAACCGACCCTTCCAGAGGCACTTCTAAGTGCATCTTTCACATTTAGAGAAAAAAATAATAATGATATAGACCAAACACATTTGTTTGTTTTTGAAGTTTACAAAAGTTGATATGTATAAAAAAAAAAAAAGGACAACAGTATTACGGTTGCAAATTTCATATCAAAGGACGTCTCTGTCTTTGTACTAAACAAGTCACAAATACAAATACGAAATGACAATGTACATAGAAATGAATCAAATCTTTATAGGCATTATCCTAATGTTGTTTGATGTAGTGAACAGGTGAGGGAAGTGTGCCAACATCATTTCATGACCACACTTGAAAAGAAAATCTCTAAACCTCTGTTGAAAATGAGTCAATGTCCTTTGGTCTTAACCGCTGACTCAACTCTGAAATGGCACCGTTTTGATGATTAAAAAAAATAAAAATGATCTCAGTAACTGTGGTTATGAGACAGCAACTGAGGAACTGGCTTTAGTGTTGTCTGTGGAGGGGGAGGGTCCTCGGTTTGCAGGTGAAGTTTTGTCTGCAGTTGGTGAAGGTTGGGTTTTAGGGGACTGTCCTACAGGTTTTGTTGGGTCTGAACTAGCTTCTGCTTCCGTCTCCTGTTGAGATGATGTGGCTGAGGAAAAAGAAAAACAATTGTTTATAAATGCAAAGGAAGAAAGAGAGTGGTTATGTTAAGAATGGAATACTAGCTTACTACTTACTGAATTTTGCGTGGTGAATACTGTATACTGCCTACTATTTTCTTTTAAAAGAGTAAGTGAAACAGTAGGCATTATTCCTTGAAAAACATTTCAAACAGTAGTATGCTATATTGTTGTCACATGACCTCATCATGTTGGTCATGTGTGTGGTGTCCAGTTATCATCTTGGAAAAACTGTAATTTAGCATTTTTAATTCATTTTGAGTAAAAATGTCTTAACTTTTTGTAGTCTGCTGAAATAATAATAATAAAAGAAATGTATAAACCATGGCTGATATTATTTCCGTTTCACTTGTTTCACTGGAAATTAAGTGAAACTAATTTTCTGTATTCTATGCATACAGTATACTGAGTACAGTATACATATGATATTTTGCAGAAATAGACAAGAGTAGTAAGACAGAATGCGATTACCTACATAGCCAGTCAGAGTCTCACATTTCGTTCACATGTGCTGACATATTGAGCTGTGGTGCTCATGTGGGCGATGCAAGTTCGATTCTTGCATGTGACATTTCCCATTCCCTTGTCCCCCACGTTTCCTGTCCTATCTCTACTATCCTTTCAATACAAGTGGTAGAAGTCCAAAAAAGTAAGAACAGAATGAAAGAACATAATAGATACCTGACTGTGTGCAGGATTTCATGTGTTCGGGCCAGTGTGCTTGCTGGCAAGGGTAGTCACAGTAACTAGTGTTCCAGCAGCAGTAGAAGATGGCCTCTTTCTTACAGTTGGCACACCACTGCTTCTTTTTGGTCTCATCCACCGCCTGCTGCTTCTCCACCTCCATCTGTTTCTTCACCTCTGACACCAATCTCTCTCTCTCCTGCTCCAGACTCTGCCTCATCTCTGCCATGGTTAACTCTACATACAGACACAGAGTGGTGGTAATGTAAACTAGTGGCTAAAGCTCTAGCCTGGTCATCTAGACCATATAGGTTTAAACCCATGAAGGTGTGATTCATGATCTACCACTATTGTGCTCTTGAGCTAGACACTTTAACCCAGATTGAGCTCGTTTACATGGACACCAGAAAGCCGTTTATTGCGAGTAAGCTGCTTAAGGCTGGAAAGTGGTGTTCCCGTTTATGTGCACCATGTTCGCAGCTTTTTTCTTTACTCCCGTATACATGTGGCTTGGTCAATAAGCAGCTTTCTCCACAGTAACATAATTTCCCAGCAACACTTGTGTAAATAACAAACATGGTATCCGAGGAATACTTTTTTGGAGGAATGCTATTTTATTCTCTGTTGCTTTGCTTTTTTCCCCCCAGATATTCCAGAGTTGTTGGTGTGTTTGTTTTCTTAACTTTCCATTGCGACCAGCAGTGGAATTGCGCGGCAATAGTGGGGTTTCCCTCTTATGTTAAACTCTGGGATTCCCCCAGCGTACTTGAGTGCATATACGCAAACATGAGGGACAGTCGATATTTCAAATGGGTGTGTATAAATGGATATATTTTATAGGGTATTTGCTTTTCCAACTGTACTCCCAGAAATGTTGAATTTCGCTGTGTTGACTTGTTGTTGGGCTCCATCCTATGACGTTAGGAATGCAGTCTGTTCCAAGCACGTGCAGTCTTCAAAAAACTTGTAAGAATGGCACTAATGCTTTTACTTGACCACATAAAATGCGTTCTCTGGGAGAAACCTGGGAGTGTTAAACTGCTTTCTCTTAATCCCTTTAACGGCATTCTCATTTAATTGACATGTTAAAAGAACACTGCTTTCTGCAAAAACCCTGCAATAAACAAGTGCATGTAAATGTGGTCATTGTCTCTGTAGTAAGTGTGCTGCAAGTCATATTGGATAACAAAAATGTCAGCTAAAGGACACACTAGCACAAGCATAAAATTGAATAGTCAGAATGCTTGATTTGGTTTACATGTTCATATTTACACATTACACATGTTGATTTACAAAAGTTGGACATGTTCCTGGATTAGGACAATGATTGGATGTCAGGAATGTTGTTCCAGGAACAAAAAAAGATGTTACATGAACCAAGTTTGCAGCACTATTTTATGTTGTAAAGTGAGTTACCAAGGTTATGTTTCATCTCCGACAGCTCCTGCTGATGCAGCCACTGCAGTTTCTCAATTTCAATCCTCAACCGCCTTATCTGCACCAAACAACAGAAATCCACAGAGCATGTCACATGAGAGCAGTTCTAATTGCAAATTCAATCAGTCCAATTTGCAGCCTATACAAGTGTCCTTGGCCAATAAACCACATTTCCAGAAACAACATGAATTGTAAAAAGTAACAAAGAGAAATGGCATGATGCACAAAAATTACAAACCTCTGCAATGGTGTTCCCTGTCGTGCTCTTGGAGAGATCATTGTATATCTCCGTCATTGTTCCTTTGATCACATCCATCATCTGAAATCATAAAGGAAACAGACAACAAAGAAAATCAAGGCTAAATGAATTATCCACTTTTAAAAAGTTTAGTCATAACTTGAGTTGATCTTGAATTTTGGACAGGTTGATTTATAATCGTATTAAACAAGCTTTTTTTTGTTATTCAAAGTGACTAATTCTTCAGTGGACATCTGGCTCACCTTGGTGGTGTACTTTGCGATGTCTGCGGCCACATCAGCGGATGCAGGAGGGTTAAGGAAGTCTCCAGCCAGACTGGCGGTAGAGGTACCAGACGCTGTGTTAACAGGTGCGGTGTCTTTCTGTTGAACAGCTGGTGAAACAACAGAAAAGATTAATATTACTTTAAAACCTCACATCAGTGGACAATAGATGAACCATGATGTCCAAATTGTGTGGCTGGTCGCCTTGATGCCTTACTGCTTATATCATTTCTGTAGAGCTAAGCATTCTGGATAACTTTACGGAGCAATAGGTTTATGCATACCCTTTCTCCATGATTTTGTCACACAAATTCTAGTCATTAGATGGAATGGAGATTGTCAGAATGTCAGATCAGGGGTTTATGAGATAGGATCAGAGCTTGGCATGTTTTTACCCTTGACTGACTGTCTGGTCTGGTAGCGGGTGCTGGAGTTGTTTGCTGGCATCTTGGGCTGTGATTGGTTCTGCACCGGCGTCGGAGGAACCTGTCCACCCTGTTGCTGCTGTCTCTGCACCTTCTGCATGTGCCACTTCTGAGACGACGTCTGGAATTTACTGCCCGGCTGATTCCAGCCCGCAGGCCGCTGAGCCGGCTGTGTGCTCTCCTTGGGCAGCAGAGGGCGCTGTTTCTTCACCACATTGGCAGTGGCTGGGGCTGCAGGAACAGGGGGAACAGCTGAGGTGGAGGTGGCTTGAGTTGTAGATACAGTTGTGACAGCAGGTGGCGGCTTGATGGCTGATGCAGTTGCGTCTTTTGAACCAGGGTTGGGGGAAGATGAAGTGTTATCTGTGGATGGAGGAGCTGATATGCTGGAAGATGCAGGAGCTTTACCTGAATATGGGAAAGAATGCAACTCACAATCAGAGTATGACCCTTTTTACACCTGGTATTAACATCAAATTCAGGCGATTCAGTCATAAGAGGACAGTGCTAAATACAGGTGTAAATGGGGTTCAAAATGTTTTGTGATCTGATCACTTAAACCAGTAACTGAAAACACTTGATCACATTGCACTTGCAGTTAAACAATAATCTGTCCTTATGTGTCCCAAACAAGAAATAATGGAATAGAAAGGAATAGCCTTCAGAGGACTTGAAATACTTGAAATCACATGGACAACATTTATGACACTTTTGGGTGCTTTATTAAGCATTAAATTGAGTCTCTATGTACTGCCATTCTATTGAATTTAGCCAATGAGACTATGTGTGGCTTTTAAAGGAAAATTACCACCCCTAATGAAACATTTGGAGAAGCCCATATGCATACATGCATAAAACTGAACAGCACTTTTTTTACTTCAGTTTGCCTGACTCAACATGCAACACAGATCACGTTAAGCATGCACATCTAAAGGACGATTAATATAGAAGCTTGACTAAAATAATACAGCATATTATTCCACACCAATCATCACACTTGCAGCAAGATTAAAATTTGAAAGTATATATGGAAACAACAACAAAAAAAAAAGTGTTCTTTTTCAACATGCATTAACTACACAACATTAGTTTATATAGGATTTGTTTAGTGTATACAATATTTGAAGGGTTTTCTGAAAAGAAACTACATTAAAGACACAAAACCCCAGACTGATTTGATTATCATTCACAGTGCTTAATGGAATGAGTAGTTCATTCCTTTACAAAAGACATTAAAGGTGCTGTAAGCCATTTTAGCCATTCTAGAATTTCCACAAGATGAACCGTTGGATTAGCCACACCCCCTCTTTCAAAACCCCACACTCCAAAGATACCAAATGAGCTTTGAGACCGACACAAGCAGAAGTGGTTGTCAAAAACAACAGCAGCAAAATAGCATCTTAAACTGACAACTGTTATGAACAACATGGCATAAAAATGACTTTAAGCCTCAATAATTCGCAGCAACTACAATATTATGAGAACGCGCACAATGATTGACAGGCAGAAAGTGTAAGAGACTGCAGTCCTCAGACACATTTTTGTTTGCTGTTTACAGAGTCTAGTGTTGTCACAGAGATGGTGAGATATCTCACGACACTTATTTCATTCATATCTTTTAGGGAGTAGCACCTTTAAATATGTTTTTCAAATAGCTTCGAATCAAATGTTGTAGTGCTGTAATTCATCTTAGGGCCGGTTGGTTTGGCTCAAGGCTCAGAACTCAAGGCAAGAACTCTTTATTTATTTTTTTTATCCCCTTTTTTCCCAATTTGGAATGCCCAATTCCCACTACTTAGTAGGTCCTCGTGATGGCGCAGTTACTCACCTCAATCCGGGTGGCGGAGGACAAGACTCAGTTGCCTCCGCTTCTGAGACAATCAATCCGTGCATCTTATCACGTGGCTCGTTGTGCATGACATCACGGAGACTCACAGCATGTGGAGGCTCATGCTACTCTCTGCGATCCATGCACAACTTACCACATGCCCCATTGAGAGCGAGAACCACTAATCGCAACCACAAGGAGATTACCCCATGCAACTCTACCCTCCCTAGCAAACAGGCCAATTTGGTTGCTTAGGAGACCTGGCTGGAGTCACTCACCAAGCCCTGGATTCGAACTCGCGACTCCAGGGGTGGTAGTCAGCGTCAATACCCGCTGAGATACACAGGCCCCCTCAGAACTCTTGACTGAAGATTTTTCCTAAATGCTAATAAAGAAAATAAATGGGAAAAAATACTTCCGGAACAAAGACTGCTGTAAAAGTGGGCGGTCAATTGTTAATCATCATTTCTGTGTGTGCGTGTGTGTTCAGTACAACATGCAGCGATACACTGACATAGTGAGTGATGTATGTGGTCACAAAATTTAGAGACCCTCCCCTCAGAGTCCAATTACAGGTGGTCACAGGAGATGCATTTGAGACGCTTGTTAATACCAGGTGTAAACAGGGCCTATACATGTTTACAAATATAATCAGAAAGAAAATCCAAAAATAGCAAAATACCTACCATCTGTCTTAACGCCTGTCTGGTCTTTAGGTGTAGAGATGGGGGCTGATGCAATCTCTCGCTTGGCTTTCTTCTTTTCCCTTCCTCCTGATTCCTCGCCGAGGTCTATCACAAGCTCCCGTTCAGAGTCCGAGTCCATATCCACCTCTGGGCCTGCAGGCCTTCCTTCCTGCCCAGGCTTTGACCTCTCCCTCTGTGTCTCCTGTGGTGTTTTAGGCTTCTCCTGAGAGTCTTTCTCCACACCACCGCTTAACTTCTCTTTAGTCTGGGGTTCTGCAGGTTTCTTGTCCCCGCTGGTTGTCCCTCCACCAGTTGAAGGAACAGTATCTTGATTTTGTCCTTGGGAGGACAGCGGTCTGGGTCTTTTTTTGGAGTCTTTGTGGACACTGTTGTTGTGGTTAGTGTTCTTGGGTTTCTGTTCATCATCAGACATGAATTCACTGTCACTGGAGTCAGATTTGTCTGAGTCGTCCGAGTCGCTATGCTCCACACCGCGGTACACATCGTCTGAGATCTCATCGATTCCTGTGCAAAGAGGAAGAACCGCTTTAAGTTTATGTCTGATTTACAAGTGGATGCAATCGATGACACCTGCACAATTTACTGATATTTAAAAAAATCAGTCCATGTTCTAAATTTTACAGAATGCACATGAGTGAATACAGTTAGAGCTCAACAGCAGGTTTTCGAAGTTAGAGTGGCATTTAAAATCTCCATAGCAAAACTGATTTTTATGACACATCTACCTCACACCGCAGCTGAATTAATCTGATTCTTTGTAAGGTTGTTCACATGACATATGAAATGTAGCCCATATCAGACACTAGTCTATACAGCCGACGCTTGTTAACTGACCCGTATGCGTTTAACAAACCCAGACAAGTTCATTATTTTAATATGTATAATTAATTAACTTATAACCATTTTAATAAGCAGTTATTGTTTTTTATTTTTATTTTTTTTTAACCAGAATAGGACACTTAATGACTATCTAAAATAAATATCAGCAAGTGATGGAAGAACAGATGGATAAAGTTATTTTAAAGAAAGTAATTTGCAGTCATATGGTAGATTTTAATTACCATTGAAGCTCAAGAATGTAATATGAGCAAGACAAAATAAAATCAAAGGACAGCAGGAAAAACAATATTATATACACTGGCAGCCAAACGTTTGGAATAATGTACAGATTTTGCTCTTATGGAAAGAAATTGGTACTTTTATTCACCAAAGTGGCATTCAACTGATCACAATGTATAGTCAGGACATTAATAACATTACAAATTTACAAATTACAATTTGAAAAAAAATGTTCTGAACTTCTTAAACTACTTCAGAAAGTTCTCATCAAAAAATCCTCCACATGCAGCAATGACAGCTTTGCAGATCCTTGGCATTCTAGCTGTCAGTTTGTCCAGATACTCAGGTGACATTTCACCCCACACTTCCTGTAGCACTTGCCATAGATGTGGCTGTCTTGTCAGGCACTTCTCACGCACCTTACAGTCTAGCTGATCCCACAAAAGCTCAATGGGGTTAAGATCCATAACACTCTTTTCCAATTATCTGTTGTCCAATGTCTGTGTTTCTTTGCCCACTCTAACCTTTTCTTTTTGTTTTTCTGTTTCAAAAGTGGCTTTTTCTTTGCAACTGGTGTTGAGTGAGTAGAATTCAATGAAGCTGTCAGCTGAGGACTATTTCTCAAACTAGAGACTCTGCTGTACTTATCCTCTTGTTTAGTTGTACATCTGGCCTTCCACATCTCTTTCTGTCCTTGTTAGAGCCAGTTGTCTTTTGTCTTTGAAGACTGTAGTGTACACCTTTGTATGAAATCTTCAGTTTTTTGGCAATTTCAAGCATTGCATAGCCTTCATTCCTCAAAACAATGACTGACTGATGAGTTTCTAGAGAAAGCTGTTTCTTTATTTTCATTTTTGACCTAATATTGACCTTAAGACATGCCCGTCTATTGCATACTGTGGTAACTCAAAAACAAACACAAAGACAATGTTAAGCTTCATTTAATAAACCAAATAGCTTTCAACTGTGTTTGATATAATGGCAAGTGATTCTGTAGTACCAAATTAGCAATTTAGCATGATTACTCAAGGATAAGGTGTTGGAGTGATGGCTGCTGGAAATGGGGCCTGTCTAGATTTGATAAAAATGACTTTTTTCAAATAGTGATGGTGCTGTTTTTTTACATCAGTAATGTGCTGACTATACTCTGTGATCAGTTGAATGACACTTTGGTGAATTAAAGTACCAATTTCCTTCTGAAACGCCAAAATCTGTACCTTATTCCAAAGGTAACTGTAATTATTTCATATTTGCATTGACTTGCTTGCATTCATGTTTTGATACAGTTTGAGAAATACCTCTGCATGTTTTCATGCGCATATTTTACTATGTGAAATTCAAACGAACCGCTGAACCCAATTTTTGAAGTCTATAGTTTTCTTGTCTTAAAGGAACTGAATGCACTAACTTGAAAATCTATGACTTGAAATTTTTTAAACCATAACAGGCATATTTAGTGGTAAATAAACAGTGCAAGTGACAAATGTTGAGTTAGATTTACATAAAATATCACATTAAATCTGACCAGGCACACTGGAAAAAATCAGATATGTATCCGATTTATTTCCACATGTGAATGTGGCCCAGATCGGATTTGACCGCTTTTGTCTGTTCACATGGTCATCCAATTAACAGATCTGGGTCACATGTGAGTGAAAAAGTCAGATTTGGGCCACATGTTAAATGATGGTATATGCTTCTGTAGTCAGAGTTTATTTGCCAAATTCCATGTTGAAATAAAACCAGTACATTAACAACAATCTTGGAATTGGGATCCACCAATAAGAGAAGCAATAGAACACAACAGTGCCCATCCACTTTTTCAGCCATCTTGGTCCTGGAAGTATTTTTTTCCATAAATTATTATTTTTTCCATAGAATGAGTTTTAAGCCATGAACCACACCAACCAGTTCTGAGGTGAATCACAGCATTAAAGGTTCACTCAGTTGGTTCACTCAATTTTTTCCTCATTTAAAAAGTTTTACTTCTATAGACATTAATGGTAATTTTGAAACATATGTATAAAATCATGACCACTCATGTGAAATAAACAGTTCAGTCATATCGGTAACCTTATAAAAGCTATTTTATTCTACATGGGACAGGGGCGCCTCAAGGGGGCAGCCATTTTAGCATCACTTGACCAGCTGAATACTACTCGCTTAATCTCAGTAACTGCCCTGTTATTGGACACTTTCAGTCATGGATTAAATTAATCCTAGCCTACTGTGCATAGTGAATTTCTAGAACTGAAAACTATTGTGTTTGAATGATGCTGCATCCAGGCCACTTGGTGTCAGTGTAAGCCACTTCGACATCCTTAAAAAAATTACTGAGTGCACATTTAAAAACTTTGATTTGAAGCAAAAAAAAAAATTGGAAAATCAGACAAAAAGACAAAGGTACAAGACTCTGTAAAAAAAAAAAAAAAAACCATTCACGAGGGAATGGACCACAATCCCATGAAGCATTGCAAATGACGAAATGAAATTAAAAGGATGGAAAAATATACAACTACTGATTTTAAGTTGTATAAGAACAGAAACAATATTTTAATAATTTGTTGCAAATATTCAGATTTATACAAATAAATAAGTAGTTTGAGAGTGTAGGGAGACCGATTTGATTGTGTCATCTGCAGTGCATCATGGACATGGCCGTTTGCTGCTGGACTCTTGTGGTGCGCTTTGATCACCACGGTTCTGCGACTGGTGTTGATTGCTTTCTTTCAGGGTCATGGGTAGTGTAGTTCTTAAACAGGTATTCCACTATTAAACAAGATTTTTTTTTTTAATGAAGTTGACATACCATGGACTGATGGTTTCAACAGAAAAATATACCATCGATTATCAACCTCTGGGCTCAAGGTTGATCTGTCTTGAAAAGTTTTAAGTTATCGTTGAAAATCAATTTGCCTATTGAGTAAATGAATGGGATTTTTATTTGCGGAATCTGATGTTGCTTTGTTTCCACAGCGCTGAGTTTTTGCATGCTAGCTAGGTAATGTTAGCTAACATTGATTGGCTAGTTGCTATGCTAGCTAGCTACCTACTTAACATAAATATGGGATGGTGGAGCTAATCATGATGGCACAGCTAATCATGATGGCGCCTTGGTGTGGAGCGCTTCTATTGTTTTGTTATTTTTGTTTGTTTGTCCTGTGTTTAGTAATCTTTTTTCAGTCAGTTTTACCAGAGACGAACTGCTGAACATTCGACAGCAAACACCAGTCAATCTTTTCCTGGATTTTGAATATTCTGATGTTTTGTTTGACATTTTAGTCGGAGGCGCGGCTGTGTTGTTTAAACGCGCTATGAGACGCAGGCGAGGGAGACGAGCAGGCACGCTGGACAGGCTCCGTCTGCGGGGCTTTCGAACAATGCTGCCGAGCATTCATCTTGCGAATATCCGCTCTCTCCCTAACAAAACGGACGAACTACATCTCCTCACCCACAGAAAGAAGGACTTTTCAAACTCTGCTGCCTTGTGCTTCACAGAAACCTGGCTGAGTGAAGCCATTCCGGACAGCATGTTACATCTGCCGGGCTTTCAGCTGTTCAGAGCGGATCACATTGCGGAGTTAACGGGGAAAACGAGAGGCGGTGGAACATGCTTTCACATCAATGAAAGTTGGTGTACAGATGTAACAATGTTAAAGAAGATGTGCTGTCCTAATTTGGAAGCGCTCTTTATTAACTGTAAGCCTTTCTACTCGCCATGGGAGTTTTCCTCGTTTATTCTGGCGAGTGTGAATATCGCGCCAAACGCGTGTTTGAATGCCGCGCTGCAACAGCTGGCTGATCAAATCACAGACACGGACAAAAATACCCGGACTCAGTTATTATTATTCATGGGGATTTTAACAAAGCAAACCTCACACATGAACTGCCCAAATACAAACAGCACATTACATGCCCAACCAGAGACAGAAACATACTGGATCATTGCTACACAACAATAAAGGATGCATATCACTCTGTTCCTAGAGCAGCTGTGGGACTCTCTGATCACTGTCTGGTTCATCTTCTTCCAACCTACAGACAGAAATTACAATCTGCCATGCCTGTATTAAGGACTGTAAAAGATGGACCAATGAAGCAGAGCTGGAACTACAAGCCTGCTTTGACTGCACTGATTGGAGTGTTTTTGAGGCTGCAGACACCAATCTGGACGAGCTCACAGATACTGTTACATCATATATCAGTTTTTGTGAGGATATGTGCATTCCTACTAGGACTTATTTAACAATGACAAACCATGGTTTACAGCGGAACTCAGGCAGCTTCATCAGGCCAAAGAGGATGCTTACAGAGTTGGGGATAAAGTCTTGTACAATCAGGCCAGGAACACACCGAATAAGGGAATCAGAGTGGCTAAAAAAAGATACTCTGAGAAGCTGAAAAACAAGTTTTCAGCTAACGACCCTGCATCAGTATGGAGTGGCATGAAACAATTTATGAATTACAGGACTCCTGCCCCCAACCCTGTGGTGGACCAACAACTGGCTGAAGACCTGAATGTGTTCTACTGTAGATTTGAAAGGCCCAATCTCACACCCCACACCCACTCTGACCTTCACTTCACACAAACACCAACACCTCCTGCAACCCCCCCCCTCCCCCCTCCTGCTACTCAACCTGCACTTAAGATCTGTGAAGATGATGTGAGCCACGTCTTTCCACAACAAAGGATAAGGAAAGTACAGGGCCCAGATGGCATTTCACCTGCATGTCTTAGATCCCGTGCTAACCAGCTGGCCTCCATCTTCACACAGATCTTCAATAGATCACTGAAGCAGTATGAAGTCCCATGCTGCTTCAAATGTTCCACTATCATCCCCATCCCAAAGAAATAAAAAAATCACAGGACTTAATGACTACAGACCTGTCGCCCTGACGTCTGTGGTCATGAAATCATTTGAGAGACTGGTGTTGGCCCACCTGAAGAACATCACTGGACCCTTTCTAGATCCCCTTCAATTTGCTTATCGAGCAAACAGGTCTGTGGATGATGCAGTCAACATGGGATTGCATCATATCCTGCAACATCTGGACAGACAAGGGACATATGCAAAGGATCCTTTTTGTGGACTTCAGTTCGGCTTTCAACACCATCATCCCAGCTATACTCCAGAATAAATTACACCAACTCTCTGTTCCCATGTCTATCTGTCAGTGGATTACCAGCTTTCTGACGGACAGGCAGCAGCTTGTGAGACAGGGGAAATTCACTTCCAGCACCTGTACAGTCAGCACTGGTGCCCCCCAGGGATGTGTGCTCTCCCCACTACTCTTCTCCCTCTACACCAATGACTGCATTGCCAAGGACCCCTCTGTCAAGCTCCTGAAGTTTGCAGATGACACCACTGTCATCGGCCTCATCCGAGATGACACCGAGTCTGCATACAGAAGGGAGGTTAAACAGCTGGCTGTCTGGTGCAGTCAAAACAACCTTGAGCTGAACACACTCAAAACAGTGGAGATGATTGTGGACTTTAGGAGGAACACCCCAACACTGACCCCCCTCACCGTTCTAAACAGTACTGTGGCAGCAGTGGAGTCATTCAGGTTCCTGGGCACTACCATCTCACAGGACCTGAAGTGGGAGACCCACATTGACTCCACTGTGAAAAAGGCCCAGAAGTGGTTGTACTTCCTTCGCCAGATGAGGAAATTCAACCTGCCACAGGCGCTGCTGATACAGTTCTACTCAGCAGTCACTGAGTCTGTCCTCTGCACTTCAATAACTGTCTGGTTTGGTTCAGCTACGAAATCAGACATCAGAAGACTACAAAGGACATTTTGGACTGCTGAGAGGATTATTGGTTGCCCCCTGCCCCCCCTTCAAGAACTATACACTTCCAGAGTGAGGAAAAAGGCTGGAAAAATCACTCTGGACCCCACTCAGCCTGCCCACTACCTTTTTTAACTGTTGCCTTCTGGCCGACGCTTCAGAGCTCTGAGCACCAGAACCGTCAGGCACAGGAACAGTTTTTTCCCTCAGGCTATCCATCTCATGAACAGTTAAATTGCCCCATTGAGCAATAACTATGTGCAATATACAGTTTAATCTTTCTTATATTTATCCAACACATCCAACCTCTTCTGCCATTTCATTCCTCTGAGAGAAAAAAAAAAAAACATTTGCACTGTACATAACAGATTGTATTATATTTGCACTACCCATGTGTATGTGTGTATGTATGTATGTGTGTGTCTGTACGTATGTGTATAATTAGTTTTTATTTTTTATTATTATCTATGTCTTGCTGCTGTTTTTGTATTGTTTTTGTACTGTTGTACACTGGAAGCTCCTGTCACCAAGACAAATTCCTTGTATGTGTAAGCATACTTGGCAATAAAGCTCATACTGATTCTGATAAAAAAAACACAGTAGTGGTTTTAAAAAATATATACATTAAAGAGACACAAAAACTCACAAAAGTTTGACACAAAGGACTGATTCAATGACCATTCACAAGGCTTTATGAGTAGATCAATAATTTCCTCATAAATAGACTGTATTTTTCTTATTTCTTTCCATTTTCAAATATTCTTTATTAATGTACTTCTAGAGGAAATGAATGTTCAATATCCAGATCCAAGACTGCTGAAAAAGTGGGCAGTCAGTCACTGTTGAACTCTATTTATTTCTGTGTGTGTGTGTTCATTACCCAGCTGTGCCTTGCAGCTCTCTATGGTTTTATCCAAACTCCTGGTTGTTTTTTTGGGAGAGGTGAGAAGCACTGAGGTCCCCTGCTGCTGCTGCTGTTGTTGTTGTACAGTCTCACTCAACTCCTTTAGGTCCATTCCAGCTTTAACACGATCTGAGAATACACATATAGAACACTAATGTAAAATAAACAAACACATACAAACAATTAGAAATAAAGACTTACTATCAACTGGTGGTTTAGTTTCCTATAACTGATGTTCATGTAAATGATTAAAAGGATAGTTCACCCAAAAATGAAAATTCTGTCATTATTTACTCACTCTTATGTTGTACCAAACTCATATGCTGTTATTTTTAGATGGACCACAAAAAAATAATTTTAATTGCTATGCAGCTCCAAAAAGGACAAAAGTACACCACAAAAGTATCATTAAAGTAGTCCATACTATTGTGTGCTATATTCCAAGCCTTCTGAAGTCATATGATAGTTTTGTGTGAGGAATAGATCGAAATTTAGGTTATTATTCACTAATAATCTTCCATGTTTGCTTTCAGATTCATTTACATGATCAATGTCACTGCCTCCAAAATGGCATTAGTTCTTATATTTGTATTAAATTAACACAATGTCCATCCATCCATACATCTTCTATTGCCGCTTGTCCTATGTAGGGTTGCAGGTAGTGCTGGAGCCTATCCCAACTGTCTCGAGCTGAAGGGTAGGGACGAACACAATGTGTTTTTGTTTTTTATTTTTGTCCTTTTTGGAACTTGACAGCCCTTAGTCACTTATATGATACTATGGTAAAGAGGTGTGTAATGAAATTTCTGTTTTTGTATTCCACTGAAAAAAATAACAGCATACAGATTTGGAAGGACATGAAGTAAGAATTTTTGGTGAACTATTCCTCATGTAGAGGATTGAAGTGCAGTGCTCATTGCTGTGGGCATCAGGTTGATTTGAGACTCACCAAGGTTGAGATTGAGGATGCCTCCTGTGCCTGAGCTCCTTTCCTGTTTAACCGGTGTGGGGAGTAAAGGCTTGGGGCTGTTGCTCGTCTTCAGAGAGGTAGGGGACGCTGTAAGAGGAAACATAGCTTTCAATTCAAAGAAGTGCATGTTGATCACCCAGTGTTGTTCTGTCAAAATTAGAGTTTTTAGAGAAAAAGAAATAAAAACAAATACTCCTATTTGAGGTTGTTAAATGCAGGAAGGTAGAGTGAAGCACCTGTATAATCCATTGAGTCTTCTCCAGCACTATAGTGACTTGATACTCTCGGCCCTCGTTCATCCTGCTCCAGGTCTGACCCCGTGTGAACTGAGGAGTTGGTGCTCATTGGAGATCTGGGCATGTCTGTAACAGAGATCCGGCGTCCTGGTCCTCCTGGCATCACCGTTCTAGTACCCAGGAGCACCTTGGGAGATGCAGTCATATCAAAGTTAAACTTGACTTTTTCCTGTTTCTCTGGCTTCACTGGGCCTTTTTTGGGGTTACCAGGATCCTGCAACATTTGGAACTGGTTATTGGGTGTGTAAGGTGTCCGGAATGGAGCGTAGTTGAACACGCCGTATTTCTTGCGCACGTTTTCAACATAAACTTCCATTTCTTGCATGGCGCTGTTGAAGATACTTTTGGTCTTCTTCACAGAGAATGGGATCTCCTTAGACATGAGGTAACAGTTGTTTATGGGAACCCAGGCTCTGAAAGAAGCATACTGTATGTTTAGTTAAAATCAGCCATTTTGTTGATTTGTTTGTATATGCAGATTTGAAAGGCTTGGATGTTTATGGCAGGATTACTCCACCATAATAAAGGGTTATTGCATCAATACTCGTACTTGTCTTTTACTGTTTACTTTTAAAGTAAAAGGTCGTTACTTATTGTGGTGGTGGGGGCATGGTCAAGTGCCGGTTTGTGAATGGAGAGTGAGTTCGGGAGACAAGAGCAGTAAGGATTATTAACTGTGGGAAATGATCTCTGACAACTCTTTTGTGTTACAGTGAGAGCTGGAGGGAGATAAAGGTGCAGCAAGAGCCGCAGTGGAGGAGAGAGGAGCTAGAGTCCCGAGATGACGCTGTACTTGTTAAAGAGAAGATTTACGTTTTTTATTGAGTGACTTAGTGTTTTGTTTTAGTGTGTGCACTGGAAAGCGACCTGTAATAAAAGAGTGCGAGCTGGTTTCCGCTTCCTCATTTTCTTTCAGACTGACCTGAGACCTGTCACAGTGGTGTCGAAACCCAGGAAAGAGGAAGGAAATGTTACCATGGAGTCCCCACCGTTGGTTGAAGTGATTAAGACCCTCGCCGGCATCAACCAAACACAGCACTAGGCCCTCCTGGACCTACGCACAGAGCAGGAGCAGCAGTTCCAGGTGCTCCTTCAGGCCCAGGCAGAGGACCGGCAGGTATTGCGGAGCTTGGTTCCCCAGGGGGAAATGTCAACTGCGACCCCAGCAACAGCTTTGCCCATCCCCCATGTCACACTAGTCAAGATGGGCCCACAAGATGACCCAGAGGCCTTTATCGTGCTGTTTAAGCAGATGGCCGAATCCTGGGGATGGCCCAACAACCTCTTGCTGCTGTTGACCAGGGAAGCCCAACTCACGGCCAACAGCTTCTGGTGACAGACCTCCTGGACTACGAGAGCCTGAGACAAGCCATCCTGCAGCAGGTCTGTCGCAGCCCCAAACAGCACGGCCAGCGTTTCTGGTCTCTGACGATTGGAGAGCTCGACCGGCCATTTGCCTTTGCTCAACAGCTCCGTGACTCCTGCCGGCAGTGGTTACTGGCAGCAGAACTCGATGCCGTTGCAGTAGTTGATCTGATGGTGCTGGAGCAGTTTATCACCTGGCTACCGAAAGGGATGGCGGAATGGGTCCAGTGCCACCACACGGCATTGCTGGATGCAGCCGTCCAGCTGGCTGAGGACCACTTGGCGGCGGTTTAGTGGGCCGGTGAACCCTCTCTTCTCTCTCTCCTTCTCCCCCCCCCACTTCATCTTGTCCTCGTTCTGTTCCGACTCCTCGGAAACGGGAAGGTGTGCCACCTAAACCGGTTCCCTGGGCCCGGGGATCTTTCAACCCACCGGTTTCCCCTATCTCTCTCCGCTCTCTTCCCCCAGGTTGTTGAATCCGCTGCTGCAGGTGTAGGCGTGAAGCCTGGGCCGTTGGCTGGAGCTGTGGGGAACCTGGGCACTTCCAGGACCGATGCCCTTAGAGGATTCCCTGCAAGGGATTTCCCTCTGGAGCAGATGCGAGATGAAACCTGCCTTTGATCGTGTGAAAGTGATTGATGGTCAATGCCTCCAGCCAGACATTGTGCTATCATACCCATATTTTTTGGTTATATCAAGTGACGCAGGACGCTCAGACAAAAGAGGATACAACCCAACTGTTAGTACCGAAGAGTCGCCAGGAAATGTTATTCCAGATGGCTCATTATAATCCGATGGCGGGTCACTTAGGGCAGGAAAAAACACTAAACTGTCTGATGGCCCACTTCTATTGGCTGGGCATTCAAGGAGATGTTCGCAGGTGGTGTGCAGAATGCCGTGAATGTCATTTGGTGAATCCCGCGGCCACCCCAAAAGCACCATTGTGCCACCTTCAACTGATCGAGGTCCCCTTCACATGGACCTCGTCGGGCCATTAGAGTGGACAGCACACGGGCATTGCTTTGTGTTGGTTCTGGTGGACTATGCAACCCGATATCCGGAAGCAGTGCCTCTGTGTAACATCTCAGCACGGAGTGTTGTGGAGGCACTCTTCAGAATAATCTCCCAAGTGGGGATTCCGAAAGAAATCCTCACTTATCAGGGCACAATGTTTATGTCACATACACTACCTGAACTGTACGAATTATTGGGGATTAAATCGATTCGGACCAGCGTTTACCATCCCCAAACTGATGGCTTGGTCGAACTATTTAATCAGACACTAAAGAATATGATTCGCTAGTTCATGCACGAAGATGAAGTGGCAAGGGCCACATGGCAAGTTGGGGAAATCGATTACGAGGTTAAACGAACAGATAGAGGCAGAGCGCGTCAGACCTTGGAGAGAGGCAGTCCCCATTACTTTGGGGACAGTGGTTCCGGAGAGGGAGGAGCTCGGACCAGAGGTGAACTTAAAAGCCACCAATTGAGTCACCCCAGTCACTTGTGGAGATCACCTCTCACTGTCACAAGTCACGGCCAGGTTGCAAGGAGAATTCTCTGACGTGTTCTCACCTCTTCCCGGTTGTAGGAATCTCATAGAGCACCATATTGTAACAGCCCCAGGGGTAGTGGTACACAGTCGCCCCTATCGATTACCTGAACACAAAAAAAAAGTGGTTCGGGAAGAATTAAAGGCAATGCTAGATATGGGGGTAATAGAAGAATCCCACAGTGACTGAGCCAGCCACTGAGGTGGTGCTGGTTCAGAAGAGTGAAGGCTCGGTCCGGTTCTGTGTGGATTATAGAAAGGTGTCTAAATTTGATGCGTACCCGATGCCTCGGATTGATGAGCTACTCTATCATTTAGGCGCAGCTCGCTTTTATTCGACACTGGATTTAATGAAGGGATATTGGCAGATCCCCTTAACTCCCATGTCCAGTGAAAATTCCACACCGTTCGGATTACACCAATTCGTGACGCTTCCGTTTGGTTTGTTCGGGGCCCCGGCTATGTTTCAGTGGCTCATAGACCGAGTTCTCAGACCGCACGCTGCTTATCTGGATGATATCATTATTTACAATAATGACTGGCAGCTGCACCTGCAGCATCTGGGGGCTGCCCTGAGGTCATTGAGATGAGCAGGACTCACAGCAAACTCAAAGAAGTGCGCAATTGGGCGGGTGGAAGTACGGTATCTGGGCTTCCACTTGGGTCATGGACACGTTTGCAGCCTGCCCAAGACCTTAGACCAAAAAGAAGATGAGACAGTTCTTGAGGCTGGCTGGCTATTACTGAAGGTTTGTGCCTAACTATTCGACCGTCACCAGCCTGCTGACTGATCTGACTAAAAAGGGGGCAACAGATCCGGTCCAGTGGACAGAGCCGTGTCAACAGGCGTTGACACAAGTGAAAGCTGCACTTTGTGGTGGGCCGCTGTTACACTCTCCTGATTTCTATCTTCCTTTTGTTTTACAGATGACGCATCGGACAGGGAGTTGGGGGCTGTGTTGTTCCAGGTGGTCGAGGGGGAGGAGGGCCCGGTGCTGTACATCAGCAGGAAACTCTCAGTGAGGGAGGCAAAGTACAGCCCCATCGAGAAGTGTCTGGCCATCAAGTGGGTGGTCTTGCGCATATGGCTGTGGCAGATTTCCTCTCCAGGAATGGGGGGGGGGAGGAGTAATTGACAAGCCGGATGGCTCCCCAGCCTGGGTCGGGCGATGGGGGTATGTGGTGGTTGGGGCGTGGTCGAGCGCCGGTTTGTGAATAAAGAGCGAGTTCGGGAGACAAGAGCAGTAAGGATTATCACCTGTGGGAAATAATCTCTGACAGCTGTTTTGTGTTACATTGAGAGCTGGAGGAGATAAAGGAGCAGCCAGAGCTGTAGTGGAGGAGAGAGGAACTAGAGTCCCAAGACGATGCGGTCTTTGTTAAAGAGAGGATTTACTTTTGATTACTGAGCGACAGTGTGTTTTGTTTTGTGTGTGTGCTGGAAAGCAACCTGAAATAAAAGAAGCTAAAGAGTGTGAGCTGGTTCCCGCTTCCTTGTTTTCCTTGAGACTGACCTGAGAACTATCACACTTATAGTTATATAAGACAGTATCTATTTGGCAACAATAAGGCTGGGCAATATACCTGAAAAATTATATCTTGACATTTTCAACTTTTTAATGATATTCAATATAATATATATCTCAATATTTATGTATTTGCTCTGAAATAGGTTAATACAGATTTTTATTTTCAGATGAACCATAATTTCGACCAAAGAGCAATTGTTGCAAAGTACATTCAAAATGTTTAATGCAGGAACTAAAATACTGTAAGAAAATAAAATAATAATAATAATATTATATATATATATATATATATATATATATATATATATATATATATATATTACACACACACACAAATATATACAGTTGAAGTCAGAAGTTTACATACACCATTTAATCATAGAAAACATTCCCTGTCTTAGGTCAGTTAGGATCACTACTTTATTTTAAAGAATGTGAAATGTCAGAATAATGGTAGAGAGAATTATTTATTTCAGCTTTTATTTCTTTCATCACATTCCCAGTGGGTCAGAAGTTTGCATACACTTTGTTAGTATTTGGTAGCATTGCCTTTAAATTGTTTAACACTCTTTTTCAGTTCTACCCACAAATTTTCTATCAGACTGTGGTCAGGGCTTTGTGATGGCCACTCCAATACCTTGACTTTGTTGTCCTTAAGCCATTTTGCCACAACTTTGGAGGTATGCTTGGGGTCATTGTCCATTTGGAAGACCCATTTGCGACCGA
The DNA here is from genome assembly GCF_019703515.2 of Myxocyprinus asiaticus. Classification (NCBI taxonomy): domain Eukaryota; kingdom Metazoa; phylum Chordata; class Actinopteri; order Cypriniformes; family Catostomidae; genus Myxocyprinus; species Myxocyprinus asiaticus. The sequence goes on from NC_059372.1 coordinate 32,056,279, forward strand.
GCTTTAACTTCCTGGCTGATGTCTTGAGATGTTGCTTCAATATATCCACATAATTTTCTTTCCTCATGATGCCTACTATTTTGTGAAGTGCACCAGTCCCTCCTTCAGCAAAGCACCCCACAACATGATGCTGCCACCCCCATGCTTCATGGCTGGGATGGTGTTCTTCGGCTTGCAAGCCTCACCATTTTTCCTCCAAACATAATGATGATCATTATGGCCAAACAGTTACATTTTTGTTTCATCAGACCAGAGGACATTTCTCCAAAAAGTAAGATCTTTGTCCCCATGTGCACTTGCAAACTTTTTATGGTGATTTTGGAGCAGTGGCTTCATCCTTGCTGAGCAGCCTTTCAAGTTAGGTCTATATAGGACTGATTTTACTGTGGATATAGATACTTGTCAACCTGTTTCCTCCAGCATCTTTACAAGGTCCTTTGCTGTTGTTATAGTATTGATTTGCACTTTTTGCACCAAACTACGTTCATCTCTAGGTGACAGAATGCGTCTCCTTCCTGAGTGGTATGATGGCTGCGTGGTCCCATGGTGTTTATACTTGCGTACTATTGCTTGTACAGATGAACGTGGTACCTTCAGGCATTTGGAAATTGCTCCCAAGAATGAACCAGACTTGTGGAGGTCCACAATGTTTTCTGAGGTCTTGGCTGATTTTTTTTTTTTTATTTCCCCATGATGTCAAGCAAAGGGGCACTGAGTTTGAAGGTAGGCCTTAAAATACATCCACAGGTACACCTCCAATTCAGTACACCTCCTATCAGAAGCTAATTGTCTAATTGTCTAAAGGCTTGATATCATTTTCTGGAATTTTTCCAAGCTGCTTAAAGGCACAGTTAACTTAGTGTATGTAAACTTCTGACCCACTGGAACTGTGATATAGTCAATTAAAAGTGAAACAATCTGTCTGTAAACAATTGTTGGAAAAATTACTCGTGTCATGCACAAAGTAGATGTCCTAAATGACTTGCCAAAACTATAGTTTGCTAATATGAATATATACATATGTACATATTTTGCTGTTTCGTAAGGAAATTGGTACTTTAATTCACCAAAGTGGCATTCAGCTGCTCACAAAGTATAGTCAGGACATTACTGATGTAAAAAACAGCACCATCACTATTTGAAAAAAGTAATTTTTTATCAAATCTAGACAGGCCCCATTTGCAGCAGCCATCACTCCAACACCTTATCCTTGAGTGATCATGCTAAATTTGGTACTAGAAAATCACTTACCATTATATCAAACACAGCTGAAAGCTATTTGTTTCGTTAAATGAAGCTTAACATTGTCTTTGTGTTTGTTTTTGAGTTGTCACAGTATGCAATAGGCATGTCTTAATATTAGGTCAAAAATGGCAAAAAACAGCTTTCTCTAGAAACTCATCAGTCAGTCATTGTTTTGAGGAATGAAGGCTATACAATGCTTGAAATTGCCAAAAAACTGAAGATTTCATACAAAGGTGTACACTACAGTCTTCAAAGACAAAGGACAACTGGCTCTAACAAGGACAGAAAGAGATGTGGAAGGCCCAGATACAACTAAACAAGAAGATAGGTATATCAGAGTCTATAGTTTGAGAAATAGATGCCTCACATGTCCTCAGCTGACAGCTTCATTGAATTCTACCCGCTCAACACCAGTTTCATGTACAACAGTAAAGAGAAGACTCAGGAGTGCAGGTCTAATGGGAAGAATTGCAAAGAAAAAGCCACTTTTGAAACAGAAAAACAAAAAGAAAAGGTTAGAGTGGGCAAAGAAACACAGACATTGGACAACAGATAATTGGAAAAGAGTGTTATGGATCTTAACCCCATTGAGCTTTTGTGGGATCAGCTAGAATTTAAGCTGTGTGAGAAGTGCCCGACAAGACAGCCACATCTATGGCAAGTGCTACAGGAGGTGTGGGGTGAAATGTCACATGAGTTTCTGGACAAACTGACAGCTAGAATGCCAAGGATCTGCAGAGCTGTCATTGTTGCATGTGCAGAATTTTTTGATGAGAAACCTTTGAAGTAGTTTAAGTAAAATGTTTTAGTTAAATTTTTTTCAAATTGTAATAGTAATTTTTCACGTTATTAATGTCCTGACTATACATTGTGGTCAGCTGAATGCCACTTTGGTGAATAAAAGTACCAATTTCTTTCCATAAGAGCAAAATCTGTACATTATTCCAAACTTTTGGACGCCAGGCAGTGTATATATAGTTAAAACAATGTACAGTGGCAAGAAAAAGTATGTAAACCCTTTGGAATTACCTGCATTTACATATAAATTTGTCTTAAATTCTGGTTTGATCTTCATTTAAGTTACAGTAATGAACAAACACAATCTGTTTTAACTAAACTTTAACTATTGTTCTTGTACATATGGAATACATCCTTCAAACAGGTTGGAAAAAGTATGTGAACTGCTAGTCTAATCATGTCAACAAAAGCTAATTAGAGTCAGGAGTTGGCAAACCTGGTATCCAGTTAATAAAACGAGATTAGAGGTGTAGGTTAGAGCTAATTTGACTAATAAAAACCAGTCAAAAATTTTGAGTTTGCTATTCACAAGAAGCATTTGCTGACGTGGATCATGCCTTGAAAAAAAGAGATCTCAGAAGACCTACGATTAAGAATTGTTGCTTTGCATAAAGCTGGAAAGGGTTACAAAGTTATCTCAAAGAGCTTAGATATTCATCTGTTCACAGTTAGAAAAATAGTCTATAAATGGAAACAATTTAGTACTGTGGATACTCTCCCTAGAAGTGGCTGTCCAGCCAAGATGACTAAAAGGGCACACCGCAGAATGCTCAGTGTGGTAAAATAGAACCCTAGAGTGAAGGCTAAAGACTTAAAGAAATTATTGGAACTGGTTTACATCTCTGTTCATGAGTCCACTATACAGAAATCATTAAACAGGCATTGGTATCCATGGCAGGACACCACGAAGGAAGTGCTGCTTTCCAACAAAAACATTGCTGCTCACCTGAAGTTTGCCTGGACATTGGACAGGTCTAATCTGCAGCTACCAGAAACACTTGGTTGAGGTTATTGCTGCCAAAGGAGGATCGACCATTTATTAAATCCAAGGGTTCACTTACTTTTTCCACAAAACTGTGGATGTTTAATGGGATGTGTTCAATAAAGACATGAAAAATTATAATTGTTTGTGTGTTGTTAGCTTAAGCACATTGTGTTTGTCTATACGTGTGACTTTGATGAAGATGAGGTCACATTTTATTACCAATTCATGTAGAAAAACAGCTAATTCCAAAGGGTTCTCATACTTTTTCTCGCCACTGTAGGTTTTATCCATTTTCACTAAATGAACTTATCTAAGTATATGCGATTTCCACAGTATGATAACAGTCATAAAAAAAATACCACGGTATTACAGTATCACTGTATTAAGGTGCATTGCTAATATTATTAGCAGTTACATATTTAGTGAAATATGAATAGCTAAATGAAGATTTAAAAAAAAGACATGTTCCCTACTGCAATTTAATTGTGTGCCATCCTGTCAAATATAATTTTTGAATTACTATATTAAGATTTATAAAACTGAATTTAGTAAAAAGAAAAAAAAAAAAACACTAATAATTTGTAATGATTAATGCCCAGGCTAACAGTTCAGATATGCATTTGACTCAGTAATTGGTTGCTTTTGTAATTTAGTTTGATTCTAAACAACAGACATTTCTTCTCCACTAGCAAAAATTGTTCCAAAAGAAGCCAAAGCATCAAGCACAACTCCGCTCTCTGAACTGCTCTCAAAACTCTGTTTTGAACTAGTAGTTTTTTGTTCGTTTGTAAACAAATTGTTCACTTCCTTTGTTTCAATGGTGAACGACTCAATATCTCATAACATAAAGACACACATTTGTTGCCACCTTCTGGCGAAAATATGTAATCTCCAGAAATAGTCACTGAAGGAATCAGTGAGTGAAATCAAAATTAATTATGAATTTAGAAAGCCACGAACAAGTGAGTGAGTCAAAAGAGAAGCATACCAGTGCTCAGATAAGAGATTAACTGTTGTATAAAGAGCAATATTCATCAACATAAATATTTTTACAGAAACACCTTTGAGTGAATTGGTTGAAATTGTTGTAAGGCACTTGCATTTTTGGTTTAAATAAGAGACGCTTTTGAAATATTTTGGTCTTAACGCTCTTATACTCACAAATCATGAGATAAGGAGGAAAGTAGCCCACTGGAACGGTCTTTGTTAATTTCACAAGCCAAATAAAAATGCAGTCACGTCATCACAGTATGCTTTATTTTTAACCAACAAAATCATTGTGAATATATCAGTATATGAAAATCCACAAGACTGAGTAACAGGCTCACCTGTCATGCTGGCCGAAGAACCGTGCGTCCACCTGGCCGTCCTTGTCTCTTAGGGCTTTAGCAGGCCAGAAGGGAAAACCTTTCAGCTTGGCCCACACCAGAGGGTGAGGCTGAGACTTCATGAACAAACAACACAAATGACCATTAGCTCACAAGCACTCTTGAATTACAACCCAGATATTCAACTGACTGATTATTAAAAATATCTAACACAATTAATAAAGGGTTAACTACAAGCCTAGATGCTGCTTGGTGGATTGAGGCATATATTTTGAGAATTTGCATATGGTTTACATGGGAATGTTATATTGTGACTTTAAAAGATATAAAAAGCATATAAAAGATCATCATCTTACACAAGGTTCACAGAACCAGTTGTCCCTCTTCTGACAGGCAGACAGGTAGCACTCTGGACAAACCTCGATTTCATTCATCTGTGGATGATTCATAGCTAATACTTCACCAAGATTCCTTTTATGGTTTTTAAATGTGCACATTGAACATGATAATATAAAAGCGTACAATGTCAGGCATGTTCAACACATTGTAAGACACTAACCTCATGTTCACAGATCTTGACAATAACTTTAGCAGTTGCTGTTAGCTTGTGATTCCCTGAAAAAAACAAGCCATTAAAAAATAAACACTTTATGATTTATTGCTTTGAAGTAAACACTTTGATGACAATGGACAGCACTAACCTCCATTATAAATGATACAGTTGTGTAGAATCCACTTTACATCAGCCAAAAAGGCTTCCGTGCAACCATACATTTTCTTCTTGATATTCTGCACATGGACAGAAATCAGGATAAAACAACAGGATAAATGTAAAACCCTTTGAGAAGGTTCTTGTGATTAGGAAACTCTGTTGTACCTTTTCTAATGTGCACAGGTCCATTGGGTGAAATATGTACTCGGAGTAATCTGGGTGCTGTTCCAGTGACACAGGCTTCTGAAATGGCTCCGTCTGCATGATTAATCATTCATTAACCCTTATGCACTGTTCATCATGAAATCACATTCCAGTTGTTCCCAGTCAAAAGTGAACGGAAACAATAAACGTGTAATCCTTTTAATTGTTATGAAAGAAATGTAACAACTTTAAATTAAATAATGTAAAAGCGCTAACCAATCCTCATAAATGATATACCATTTAAAAGCTTAAAGTCTCAAGAATCAAACTGTGCTGTCCATTTAAAAAATAAATAAATAAATAAATAAATAAATAAATAAATAAATAAAAAAACAGATGAAATTACAAGTATAAACACTAGATGGCTGCAGAGAGCTACTTATTGATCCCTGGTTGAAGAAAAGATGATTTCTAGATTTTGTCACAAGTTATGCATTTAGATATATATTTAAACATTATCAAAGTCTACTTTTGTCAAAGTTTAGCATTTTTTTTATTTGTTTGAGGTTATTTTTGTCAGTTTTTGCATACCTAAAATTAGCAGAATAACAAGTAATAACCTAAATTATCCCTGGTTGTAACAAGATGAACGTGTGTATGTGTGTGTGTGTGTGTGTGTGTGTGTGTGTGTGTGTGTGTTCAGCATTGTGGCTGATTTATTGTTGTTGTTTTTTTTTTTGTTTTTTTTTTGACAAATTTCCAAAATATTGTTGTTTTATGGTGTGACCAATTCAGTTTTGTGTGTGTGTGTGTTTTGCACTCTTGATGTTTGGTAGTCTATTTTTTTTTTTTTTTTTTTTTATTGTGACTGTTTTTTAGATTTTATATAATAAATAATGAAAAAAAATCTGTGATTTTTAGTGTTTCCCATTCATTGCCTTTGGTGGTCACTTTTGACCGGGAACAGTACAAGTGTAAAAAAAAAACATTTCTACCACGTAGACTGATCGAATCAACTCCAATTTCTTTGTGTGTGTTCAGATATCAAAAGGAAACCAGTTTTATTGAAGAAACAAAATTGATTTTGGTCAAAAATGACTGAACAGTGCATGAGGATTAAGATAAATCATAAAGGTTGAATCAATGTAACCTAGTCACATAAAAACGGATACTATCATAGTAAAACAGAAGAGATCAAAGAATGGCGTTTGATTGTGAGGGATGTGGTACTGTATAGTTGACTCACCCCCGGCTGTTTCATTTTCTGTAGAGCGAACTTGAGCAGGTAGGACAACTGTTCCAGGTTTAGCATGGTCATAGCTTTACTCTGAGTCTCTATGCATTCAGCCACCGTTATTTTCTGAAGCAGAGAGTAAAATGACTATACTAAATAACATGCATATAGTTCATACCCATTTATACATTCAAATGTCAGTATCAAAACATAGAGGGTAGTATCTGTCAAATAACATGAAATGAAAGATCATTCAGCATAATGTATTAAAATGAGTCATCATGTCACCATTCTCTTTCATTGTATTTTATTTCCATACAATGAAAGTGAATGGTGACTGAGGCTAACATGGGTTTGGATAGACATGAGGGTGAGTAAATAATGACAGAATATTAATTTCAGGGTGACCTATTCCTTTAAGTTTTGTATGTAAACAACAAAACTAATCCACTAAGACACAACCCACACAACACAACGCTTTTACTCCCAGTACCTCACACTCTGGACAGAACCAGTCACCCTCAGGCTCTGCAGCCAGTTTGAGGCACTTGGCGTGGTAGACGCGCGGGCAGAGCTCACAGCAGAGCACCTGGCCCTCGCGGTGACACACCCAACAGTAGAAGTCATTCCTCCCGTCCTGCGGTACAACATCAACAGGGTCTGTGGTGAGTGCGGGCTGCTTGACATAGTAAAAGGGACCATGTCTAAGCTCACACTGAAATGCAGGCAAGAGAGACAGGGCAAGGGGTCAAAACACAAGCCACAACACTTGCAGGGGACACGCAGCAGGGCAATGAAGGGTGAATCTCAACTCAAGGAACCTGTCAAGATCACGTCCAGGTCAAATTTTGCCACAAGGAAAAAAATAAGAGATTATATTTAGCATGAAGAGATTATAAAGCCTATTTCAAGACTAATTAAGTTTATTTTCATGACAATTAGGCTAAATTCCCCCCTCCCAAATGAAAAAAAAAAAAACCATAAGTCTGAAAATAAAAATATATGAATAATATTAAAACAAACTAGTATGACAAATACTAGAAGTAACTGTGTGGACAAAATAATTTCCATTAATGTATTATATACTGTATTTCTTTATGCAAAAAATAATTTCTCATCTATTCTTTGATTTTGGGGTAAAATATGACCAATGAGATTTCTTCATGAGATTCACCCTGAAATAATCAACCATGGACATGTAAGCAGTCAAATGACCACTGGGTCAAAAGCAGCAAAACACTGGGACAACACTGGGTGTGTCTTATCTAGCTCCCTATGTCATGAATCAGTATTTAGTTTACAAAAAATCTTGTAGATATTAAAATGTACAGTGTCATTATGACTGATGAATGACATAAAGAAAGAAATATACAAAAGAGGGTATAATCATTTTCTAACAACTCCAATATGTAAAAGAGTGTTTCCCTTTCATGAACATTATGGATGAAAGATAATTCTCTTTAAAAAAGAAAATAAGGTTTTGACATCATATATTTACACTTGCACTCAACCTCTAACAACTTCAGAGACTTTTCAGAGACAACATTTTCAGTAAGGGAACAATAGTGGCTGAGTTCAGAATGGCATACAACTCAACTACTGTACTTCTGCCATATCTGTCTATGGCAGAAATAGTAAGAGTAGTATGTCATTCTGAACTTGGCCAGTGATCAACCATTTTTAAGGAGCGAATGTTTTAGTGCACTGGAATGATTGTGCGACTGGGACAGCCCTGGAAATGGCCGACTCCCTGACCAGTGCCCTGCCTGCTGAACTAGGGAGCTGATTGAGACACGCCCACAGTTTTTGTAGGATTTCTCTCCAAACTTCAATAAACACACCTGATAACAAATGTATCTCTGATTATAAGAGCTACTGTTTGTGGTGTCTGAGATCAGGTGTTTTTTCTATTATTGGAATGAAATCCTTAATTACATTCTACAAAGCCATGGATGCCAAATACAGATTACAAGGATCAAGTTCCAGTGGCAAGAGCTTACCGTAATAATATGATTACAGTGACAGTTCTGATTAATATGGATGACAAGTGATAAATGACCGAATAATTGCAGTTCTTCCCAAAAATTTGAGGAAAGAATTGGTAGGAATTTGCATGACATTTCCAGGTTAGGCCAATTAGCAAATCTGCATTTGGCATCCTGCATGAAACATTGTTCATATAGCACTGCAGTTCACCACCACAAAGACTGCACAGCATACAATTAAAATCAGTGCACTTGATTTTTGCTGTGATTAAGTGAACATACAGTGACACAAAATAGTATTCAGACACTTAAGCAACATGAATTTCATTACATTAAATAACAATGCTAGATCTTAAATAAAATAAATAAATAAGTAAATAAAATACATTCATAACTATTTTCAGTTATTTTTAATTGGTCTCAATGTCATTATTAGTGGATATGTGCAATCAGTTCCCCTAATTTTCAAACAGAGTAAACACAGGTGCAGTTTATCACATTAACTATGGACAAGTTCCACTAACTTTTGACAACCAAAAAGTGTTAAAATACTACTGGTGCTTGCGCAATCTTTAAAATAAATGCCACTTGGTTTGATATTTTGCCAGTTGTCTAATGCAATGGCATTCATACATTTTTAAGTGTCCAAATAGTTTTTGGGGCCACTGTAGCTTTTTGTAACTCCCACAAGGGGTCGACTTTGTTCATGCAAATCAGTAAAAGCATTTGGCCCATTTCAGCCTTGTCATTAAAAATTGCACATGGAAAAGACACAAAATCAAAAACACATGTTTCAAGCCACAATCAATCCTGATCATTTTGATTGGTCATTCAAATGCAAGGAAATTTAAAAGAACACAGGAAAAGACAAGTGTTTGACTTACAAACTGAAGGTCTGTTTAAAATTTCTTAAAATTCTACATACACTTTTAATTCACAGTATTCAAACATAATATTTCTGTGCTGTTCATCCAGTCTTAAAATGAGAGATAGGCCGATATTGCTTTTTACTACCAATACCAATTATTTTAACGTTTGATTATACAATAATCATTTCTGCTTTTTGACACAATGATAGCTTTGCGTCTGTAGACCCCATATTAGGCAACCAATAACCTATTAAATATAAGTGTGAACATCAGTAAAAAAATGTAAACCAATTATCAAACCAATTATTTTTATTAACCGATTGGCAGTCAACCCGACTATCGGTCCATCTCTAGATAGAATAGAAGGCTAATCAAATGGACATCAGGGGGAGAGGGATGTCAGCGAGGGAACATACTTGGTCTTTATTGCTGTTGACTAATCCTGGTTTCTTCTTCTTCTTTGTTGGACTGGGTGAAGTGTCTGAGGGAGAATGTCCGTTTGAGGAATGTGAAGGACTGGGTGCTTTCCTCTTCTGTGCAGCCAGCGTCTGCTCCACTGATCCTAGATCAGGGACTGCTGGCGAGAGAACGACAGCCTCTTTATTATGCAAAGCCCACATTAACAATACAGTACATTTTCTGGCAACCTCACCCAGCTGGGCCTGCGATTGTGACCTTTCAAAGCATGAACAAAACAAACCGCTACCAACCTCCACATGCCCAACTACAAAGACATCAAAGGCCACTGCTTGTCTTTTAAGCACATCTTAAAAATCAAAAAAGAAAAGTTTTGTGTCAAAAGTCTAGCGAGTCTATTATCACAAAGCACCAGATAGTAGCATTAAGTTGCCCTGATAAAAGAGGATATTTGGGCACATGCCACTTTTGATGTGGATTTCCATGAAGAATTTCCATGACTTTTCCATGACCTTTCCAGTTGTTTGTGATTACTGAATAAAGAATTTTAAAAAATCATTCAAATTTATATTGATTCATGGCTTATGAATCATTCAAACCGATTTATGAACTGTTCTAATTAACGATTCACTCTAAAATGTAGACTATGGCTTGCAAACACTTTTTCTCTACACAACAACAGTCTACCCAATTAAATATATGAGTGGAGCATAAATAGACAAAATGTCTTCCACTTTCCCAATGGCATTTAAGATCTTAATTTCCATGACTTTTCCAGGCCTGGAACATTAGCACAATTTTTAAATTAAGATATTTTCAGGTTTTCCATGACTGTGGGAACCCTGACTGGCTAGTATCTGTCATTTTAGCTTTCAAGAATTTGTCTTTTATAATCTGACAATTGGAGTCCATTACATAACACTGAAGCAATGAATTATACATCTACAGCAAATGTCCAGGACAAAAGACAGAGATGGTAAAAGACAGCATGAAAAACACAATAGAAAGCAAAATTCAAGGGTAAAAATTACCTTTGGGTGGCATGGACACCTCCATCCCTTCAACAGCATCCGATTCTGTCTTTGTTTCCTCCTCTGCCAAACTAAATGAGGAAGAGAGAGGACGATATGGTTAGGAAAGACAAACGAGCAGAGGAAAAGGATGGAATAAGAAACAAAATTCTCTTGAGGTCTACCCCTGAGATAAAAGACTTGGGTGATGTAATATAATCTCCTGAGTTATTCTGTTGTTGTTCATAGCAATCGTCCTCCATTTCACATTTGAATTACTTGTAGGCAAGGAGACACTTTCATGACTATTGCTTTTTCTGACCTAAGCTATAACCAATTATGGCCATGAAAGGTGAATTTACATGACTATTTTAACCTGTTTAAATCTTTCGAGGTAAGCTTGTTTGATCGTGATGGTGCAAGGCATAAAATCTCTCTGTGTCTGGTAATAGACCAGCATTTCCTTTAACTGAAGCAAACATGTTCATTGGGAATACCGCTGTGAAAGGTCCATTAGCCAGGGATTAAGGTAGCAACGGCTGCTGAGATGAGAGATCGTCTTCGCTTCAGCCTCAGTTGTCTACTTCTTGTCTGAGAGAATTTGGCTGTCATGGACTTGTCCAAGTTCAGACATATTTGGTTCTAAAATGCCATACCTACTAACATGGCTACATCCTAAATGTGGCCTATGGAAGTGGTTAACAAATAATGGGCTACAATTAGCAGGACAGTTAGGCTTCTTAAACCTTCAGTAGCATTTTTTACAGTGACAGTTTCTATGATTTGTTCAGACTTTGTATAACGTGTCAATTGACTGTCAAGCTTATAAGTGCTAAAAAAATATTACATTTTCTTGGTAGTATGTAGCATAAAATTTGGAAAAACGGAAGAACAAGAATATTTAGACCTTAAAACGAAACAATGCATCCCTATGGAATGCTTCACACCAAATGTCAAAATTGCCCAGAGACAAAATTATGTCCCCATGTATATAATGCTGATCTGTTATTTGCATCTAAGGGAGTAAAACTTAAAAAACAGAAATCTTACCTACAGAACTCGGAATCAACAGCATAAATAACCTGCAACCAGTGGTGCCATCATTCAGTGTTATTATTTCACCAAAAATGTCACTTCAGGAACCAAGTGAGTTGACAAAACTTTCAGCTGTACTTAAACATTTTGAACATCCAGAGAATGACATCTGAACATCCATCAATTAACAAAAGTTAATAAAAATAAAGTTGTGGGGAATAGGAGGAAAAAAAACCTTCACTTTAGCATCCAACCACATGTATCTTGGCCACAATGAGGCCTCATTCACCCTCACTGAGTGGAACCTCACTATGGTCAATCAATCAACAAAAACCTTCTCAACCACAAGGGAAAGACGGAAATGACGGTTTCCAAAAAGAACAATGTAAATGACAGGTGAATGAGAGGAGGCAGTCCACGGCCAACGGCACAAACAAAATCCTACAATTATGAGGCCTTGATCCCGTTCCTTGTGCAGAACTGAAGAAAAGTCTAGAAAAGATTAGAAAAAGACATCAATTCTCCATATAATGAGGTCAGGATTAGGATCTGTGCAGAAAACATGATTCTTATTGACTAGACCACCACATGACCTCGAAGGCACCTCGGTAAACAGAGGCCTAAAAGTCCATGTACCCCTGCCATGTTTCACTGTTTAGATAATCCAAGACTTCCTCAACAGACCAACTCGCCTTCCTCAGGAAAATAAATAAGAACATTTGTAATCGTGAATCAAATTCATAATGGCACATCTTCAACCACTGTGACGAGTAAGACTCACCTTTCTTACCAGCAAATAGTCCAGCTCGTTTTGAAAAAGCATAAATAGTTCAAAAAATCTGCAGAGTGAATGGGTTATATAGCCGAAATGAGAATAATGACATTAGCCTTGAGAAAAAATAACGTTTGTTTCACCAAACTTGAATTAGACACGAGCAGTCTAAAGAGGGAAAAGCATGTCTGAGCATGTCGCCAAGGGCCCCAGGGCTCTCCATTTATTACTTTAATGTGAGGTTGATAGGAGCTGCATGGATATCATTTCACATTTGGGCCACACCATATCGAACACTCCCATCCACCAGGCCTCTCTTTTCCAGCTTGCTTCAGAAAGGTCAAATAATGTCAAGTCAATTGCGTGGCTGAAAATCCAGATTGTTGATAAATAATGGCAAAAGATCTCTACATTGAGATCAAAAAACCAGAAAGTCCTGAATACGATCCAATAGAGAAAGAAAACCACCACTCTGCCATCAAACTGGGCTCCAACGATGTTTACAAAACTGGATCTTCTAGAATGATCCGAGCAGACAAAACACTGTAATCATGATCAATAAAACAGACTAAACAATCACAGGTTCTCGTAAGGAGATCAAATAAAGAGAAAGGCAGCTGTGAATTTGGAGATTACTGGTCAGGGAGTGAGACGAGGTCTTTTTTCTCTCTCTTCACAGGAAATGAGAGTGCCTCCCTTCCCCCACCGCTCAGCTCAAACTCCCCTTCCCCCCTCCCTCTAGGCCAGAGACGCGGGCTCTGGCATGTCTATGGCACAGGAGCTTACTGTAAACAGGGAAAAGTAGAGAAAGCCTTCGATATAGGTCAGTCTCAAGAGCCACAGCTCAGAAAAACAAGAGCAGCGGCAATGCACTTGAGTATCAACATGCAAACAAATGTTGTGCCATTCAGGCAAAGCAAACCTTCCTCCCAGACTGCACTCTCTGGCCGTTAAAATAAGGTTTGTGGCTGCTTTGCAAGTCATTTCAAGGGAAGCAATGATCTAAGAAGTCACTTTGAAGGAGAACAGTTGTTTCCTGTCACAGATGTTGATGCTGATATGATATGACTTTTCTACGTTGCCCTTTGCAGATGAAACACAGGCAAAACAACCATGCCAAACCACTGTGGGTCATTTCCTCTGAATGGCGTGAATCCAATCACTACAATCCTTTACGATGCATTTTCCTGGACAAGAATCCTGATCCCAGTGGCATAATCTCCCAGGGAACACACAAAAAAATTTAGCTGTACTGTACCAACACAAACAAAACACGTTTTCCCAATGAGAGAAGCAAGACTAACAATATAAAGAGAACTGGGTAGGAAGAACTGGGGAATTAAATTAATTGTGAATAATTGCGACAAATTCACCTGCGAGTCGCTTGTTGTTTGATAAACAGGTGAAATATGATACATGTTGGATGGGGTTTTTTGAAGCACAGCCATAAATATCACTAGAAAGACCCGTTCCACTGGGAATTCAGGAGGAAGATTTCGGTCTCATGTGAATTGTGCTCCCTTGTTTTGTCTGGTGATCAGGGCTTTGAGAGCAGCTGTGTGTATGTGTGCCGGTGCTATTTTATTATTAACTTCACCTTAAATCTCTTACCTAAAAGAATAATATGTGAATATCATCCAAGCAATCTTTTTAAAAGTGCTGTTATATGGTGTCATAGCCTACTCTTCAAGAAGAATCCGTTTTATGTTTTAGTTTTTACAAATTTTACATTTAAATGTAAAATTTTCCATGGTTCTAAAGCTAAGGCAACAAAATGACAGATCAAATTCAGTGCTTTTACAATTGAGCAGTGCAAAATTGTTGACTCAAAGAAAATGAAAGACAGTATACTACAGTTATACTACAGTATAACTCATATCAACCAGTCTTATGGCTTTTTGCCATTGTGTCTGGATATAATAAGCACAAAAGTGCTAAAGCAGGTTTGTTAAATATTGTCCTATGGAAAATAAAGTTGTTTTGCTCGATTTGCATGCAGTTGATGAAAGCTTTGCCCCTGAATAGCCCATGCTCAGAAAAAACCCCATGGATATTTATGGCAAAACGACAGCTCTTATTTTTGCAATCATACTTGACACAGCAACCCGTCTATGATAGAACTAAATTATAGGTAAAAAGCCTGCAAATTTCTGTATCATCTGTTTCTTTCCTAAGTGTGTGTTCACAGCACAAAAACAAGCAGATTTAGCTTTAATTATTGACTAAATGAAGAATGACACAATAATGTGTCCTTCGCTAATGCAATGCCTACAATGTTCTATTACCTGGAAATATAAAACCAACACAAACACCACTGATGTATGCAATGAATTGGGCTCTCTATTCTTACTAGTAGATCATGTCCTGTCTTGATTTACCCATCCTGCCTCTGTATAAAATGGCCACACCTCGGGCCCTCAACTCTCTAATAGGCCCTAACAGATGCCTCCATTTTCTGTAGCGTGGCTTGTGACACAAACAAACAATGGGACAGGCAATCGGCTTACAAATGTACATAACCCAACTGCCCCTCCCCCCATCCACCCCATGACCCCCCCTCCCTCCTTTCTGCCAACAGAGGGCCCAGCTCTGTAACATACAGAAATGACTGTCTGTCATAGAGTCATAGAGAGTTGTTTGCCTGTTCAGCAATGAGTGATAGCTGACTTAGTTTGCAATGTAACCATGTGACCAAGCAGAGCACAGGCCAAAGCTTAGGAGAGATAGGTAGGCCCCCTCTGCCCCCTCTGCCTCCTCCTTCCTCCTCTGCCCTGTTTTTCTGAGACACAGGCCTGTGCAAGGCCTTTCCATTCACTGGAGAATCAAATCTGCAATTCACAGTGTTAGCAGTGGTTCAAAACAGTAAAATGACAAAAAAGGATACACGTAATAAAACATCAGGCTTACCTCTGTGGATGCATGGCTGAAACAGTGTAATGTCAATACTTATAAAACATGGAGGACAGGCTCAGCCTTTAGACTACAAGGGAGGGTTCTCCCCTCCACACTCACGGCTCAGGCCTGTCTGATCAGAGCAGGGCCGTGACTGGCTGCCCTCCCACTAGCAGGATGTAAGGTCTCGTCTGATTGGCCGAAGCGCTTCCTGAGTAATTATCTTTGTTCAGCACGGGCAGGATCAGCAGTGAGTGTGGGAAAGAACACAGAGGAGAGAGGGAGAGAGAGAACTAGGCCTCACTCCCTCAAAATTCACCCTAAACCTCTCTTGTTTGCCCAGACCAACGGTTAAATGGCAGCTAAGTGTGCGTTTGTTTCGGATCTGTCATGAATCCTGTCATTTCATGGAATGCATTGAAGTTCTTTTGTTTCTCTGGACTGCATGTGGGTCTGTAGGCCTTTGTTTAGTCCCTCCCCCCACCGTAGCCTGTTGAGAAACAGGCGATACTCCTTTAGTGAAAAACAGCACTGAACGAAAATAGTGCAACCACATTAACTTCCTGTGCACATTGCTGCAACCAATTCATGCAAAATATAGAAACATTTAGAATGTTCACGTTATCAGTGATTATGTTGAATGTTAACATATTGTTAACATAAGAAATACAGTATAGGAAATGTGCCAAGCCATTATTATTTCAGGAATCAATGCAAATTCAAAGAAAATAGACCTACACTTTCCTTTCCCTGAACTCTTTCATCTGTTAAGAGTTTGTTAAATGCTGGGTGTTTCTAAAAAAAAAAAAAAAAAAAAAAAATACTGGTATGTGGTCAAACAGTAAAACCTGATTTGACACTATATATATGTATATATGGCTTAGCAAGCACTGATTTCAGAGTTCATATCATGAATAAGTGACCAGGCATAACATAATTGGCCTATGTTTCTTTGGTCTTTCCTGTATTCAAATTTATTCACATTTTAAGATAGCTGCATTAAAATTTAAGCAATTAATTACAAATGTTCTTCTTACTAAATAGGAGCAAAAGCCATGACTAGGTAGGCCGCAAACAGCACTGCCTGCTATTGGAAGTTACACAACACTGACCTCTACTGGAGAGATGCGGAATAACTGTGACAGGACCTGACCTGTGTTGACTGGACAAATTCTGGACACATAATAACATTATTTTCAGTACTTGCTCGCTCTATCTCTCTCTCTCTCTCTCACACACACACACACACACACACACACTCACCCTTTGAAAAAAGCTGAAGGATGACGTGATATGGAGGTGCATAGAAGAAAGACCCCTGATAAGAATAAAATATAGCAGGACACGACGAACATGCAGCTGGCTGGGGGAAGATTTGCCAATTGATGTAGAGAGGGCAGGTGACTTCTGTGTTGTTGTCGTGTTTTCTGTCATTTGCAAAGTTTTTCAGTCATTTTAAACTTACGGCAAATTCCTTTAATAAACAAATTTAGCCATCAATTGATAACTGTTTAATTGAATGTGCAAAATAATTAATTTCTATTGAGAATGTTGACAAATGTCATTTTTTAGATGATTTTAGGAAAGGCTTTACCAAGTTTAAACCATTTTAAAGGAATGGAGTGTAATAAAAAGTTACTGTGGAAACATACACCTGTTTCTGTTCATTTATAGAGGGGTTCTAGTAAAATATTTATTAATTCATAAAGTTTAAAACGGTAGAGTTTAGTATTTCTTTTCGTTAAGAGAGGAACAAATGAAAACATGCCCCCATCTGCTAACACAAACCTGGGCTATACTCCTCTAGATGGAGGCTGGGGTTGGGCTGTGGTGTTTGGGTCTTTCATCTCCATCAGCTTCTCTTACTTACACCTTCCTCAAGTCTCTCACAATCTACTTCAAAGAAATCCAGGAGTCTGTATCTGTGTATCTGTCTGTCTGTCTGTCTATCAAACCTGTCTGTCTGTCATGTCTGTTTGTATGTCTATCATACCTGTCTGTCTGTCTGTCTGTCACACCTGTCTGTCTGTCTATCAATCTATCATACCTGTCAGTCTATCTATCTATCTGTCTGTCTGTATTTCTTTATTATTAATTTATTTCCTTGTTACATCTGTGGATGTAGCAGTTGATGTACATTGATTTTACAGTGTTTGTATATTTTCTGTTGTCTTTCTTGTTTTTCCTTGTGTTCTTTCTCTATCATTTTCCCCAACCAGATTAATTGACATCAGCTGCCAATGATTAAGGTCAAATGCTGAGCTGCTCTGATTGGTGGACAACATGAGAACATGTGGATAAAGCTGAGGTGGAACGGCAGCTAGAGGAGACTCTTTCTTCTTGCCTCAGCATGTGTAGAGCTTGTGTTTAGTTGCTGTTGTTAATAAGAACTTGAAGTTGCATTCAATGGTAAACTGTTACTTTTCTTTAACCCTTGTGGGTATAAAGTCCTTTGTTGGGTGTGTGCTTATTTCCAGCCATTAACATTTATGGAAGCAGTAGAGAGGTGGATGCCATTTTTGTTGTTAACCCTGTTTTCTTCGGTTTATGGCTAGATAGGGAGTGAGACTAGATTTGTTAATTTTCTGTTTCTTTATTTGTAAGGGTAAATAGTTTGTGCTTCCCATCAGCTAGACTCCCTTTTGTTTATTATTTTGGCCTGGTCCCCTCTTGAAGTCTTAATGCTTCATTTTGTTTATAAAAAAATAAACTTGTCACCATTATTGCAGCCTGTTGTGGTTATTGGCTGGGACAGGAGTGAAGAACTCCATATACTTTTTGTATTTTTTTTAATCATTTGTTTGTTTTCTTCCCTCACCCAAATGTAACACTATTATTCCAGTTTGTCTGTCTGTCATACCTGTCAATCTGTCTATCTATGATTATTTGAATAAATAATTGATTCTTGGAAAGCCAAGCCATTGCTTGGCATTAAAGGTACTCCCACAAACAGGCAGAGCGATTCAGCATGTACTAGAAGTAACCAAATAAGAGGCACCCAAATCAAAGATCACTTTGTCCTTGTGATTGCAAAATAAACCAGAGCTTTTTAATTTTCTTTGCTGTAGTCACATACAAACAAAGCTTATATTCCCTGATTTAGTTTTCATCGTTTAGGTTTCAAACCTGTTCATTAGATCTAATATGTGCATCCCACTATTTTACTCCAGTTCCTCTCATATTTCCCACTTGCAGCATTCTAGTGAACCGCTATGGTTGCCGCCCAGTTGTGAAGGCTGGTGGACTAATGGTGGGGGCTTCTTTTGGCACTACCATTTTGCATTTCTATATATGCGTGGGAGTCATTGGAGGTACATATTTTAAAGGGGACCTATTATGCAAAATTCACTTTTACATGGTGTTTGAACAAATGCGAGTCGGCAGTGTGTGTACACAACCACCCTACAATGTTAAAAGTCCACCCACTCCTCTTTCTTATATTTCTATTAATCAAAAACAGTGTCTCAAAATGACTGGTTTTGGTATCCACTCTAAAGTGACGTCACTTTAGAGCAGGCCTTGCCCACGACTGGTGACGGACTCCACCCTATTATCATAGATCCTCCCCTGAGTGATGGACACACAGCCTGCCATTTTTTTCCACGCTGGAGCAGCTACATTGAGAAGAATAATGTCTCAGCTTTGTAATCATCATAAGTGTTCTGTTGTTGGCTGTAAAAGTGAACATTAGAGTCTTCATGTATTCCCGGCATCAGAGCCACTGAAGACGCAGTGGACAAGTTTTGTTTTTGAAGAAATTGTGCCCCAAAACATACCAAAATTTGTGTATGTTTGTGCAAATCATTTTACACCGGACTGCTTTGTGAATGAGGGTCAATATAAAGCAGGTTTTTCTAAATATTTGATTCTCAAGCAAGGATCAGTACCAACTGTTCGTGTTCCAGCTTTATATCCTGAAGATGTAAGTATCGCACTTTATATTTTGTGAATGTTTGCAAATCGCATGATGCAAGACAACCCCCTAAAATGTCATGTCTCATTATAGCGCATAGCTAACGTCATTACAGTATATTTTTGTGTTGCACATCCATCGTTGCTAAATGGCTGAAAAACACTCCGGTATTTACAGTGTCAGTCATATTGGTTCTGATTTGTTGTTGCTATAGTATCCAAAGCACCAGCTGTAAAGGCACAACCCTGTTCCAGAAAGGGGGTGGGGAGCAGCAACTCATTTGCATTTAAAGAGTCACACACGAAAACAGCGTGTTTTTGATTCCACCCAAAAAGAGACATTTACAACATGGTATAATAAATGATCCGTGGGGTATTTTGAGCTGAAACTTCACAGACACATTCTCAGGGGACACCTGAGACTTATACTACATCTTGTAAAAAGGGGCATAATAGGTCTCCTTTAAAGTTTAATCTGCAAAAGCCAAATCCTTTAAGATTAGGAGAGGTCCGCAACGTTTGTTAGACAAATTGGGGACTAATATTAGTCCAATTAGTTAGGTGATTTATGTAGCATATTGCAATTAATTTAGCCTTTTTGAGCTACTGGTCTTCTGCCAGCAAGAAACGTGATAAGCTGATTGGTCAGTGTCAGTTCCTCCCCTGCATGTGCATGTTTATGTTCAAAGAGTAGTAGAATCCCAAGGTCAGTGGTTCCAGTTGGGTCTTCCTTGTTTAAAGGTATATTCTGTGTTAAAGGAATAGTTCACCAAAAAATGAAATTTCTGTCATCATTAAACTGTCAATTGTTTGTTCAAAACGTAACATTTTTCCTTCCATAGACCAGGAAAGCAGGCATTTTTAAGACTGTACTGGTTGCTCTTTTCTATGCAATTACAACAAATGGATACTGGAGCTTTCAAGCTTAAAAAAGAGATGCAAAAGCACTATAAAAGTATCATAAAAGTGGTCCATATGACTTATGCGCTATATTCCAAGTCTTCTGAACCCATACAATAGCTTTGTGGTAGGAATAGATTAAAATTTAAGTCGTTATTCAAGAATAATATTCCCGGGGGCCTGGGTAGCTCAGTGGTAAAGACGCTGGCTATCACCCCTGGAGTGAAATAGTGTGTTATTCTTGTGAATCCCAGGGTGTGCTGAGTGACTCCAGCCAGGTCTTCTAAGCAACCAAATTGGCCCGGTTGCTAGGGAGGGTAGAGTCACATGGGGTAACCTCCTCGTGATCGCTATAATGTGGTTCGTTCTCGGGGCACGTGGCAACTCAGATGCAACTGTGATTCGTCCTCCGCCACCCAGACTGAGGCGAATCACTACACGACCACGAGGACTTAAAAGCACATTGGGAATTGGGCATTCCAAATTGGGAGAAAAAGGGAAAAAAAAAAAAAAATAATAATAATAATATTCCCCTACAGAGAGCTGTTCAATGCTGTGAATGATTATTGAGTCAGTGAGCTGAACTCGAGAACTGGATCAATCTGATTCGTGAACCAGATCAAAGGATTCGTTGAAACGATCCAACTCATGAATGATTAGTTCAAGAAGCAGGCATCGCTACTTCTCTAATGAATGCGCCAAGGAGACCTAGGGCAGATGTCAAGAAGATTTTCAGAGAAAAACAGCTTAAATTTCAGTCTGTTCCTCACACAAAGCTATCGAGTGTTTTCAGAAGACTTGGAATTTCATGCTTGAGTCATATTAACCACTTTTATAATATTTTAATTGTGCTTTTGTGCCCTTTTTGAAGGTTTAAAGCTCCAGTCCCCATTCACTGTAATTGAATCGAAAAGAGCGACCAGCAGATTATTCAAAATTTCCACAGAAGGAAGAAAGTCATATGGATTCAACAAGTTTTCTCACTACTACTGCACACCGAATCAATCTGAGCTGATTACATTACAAATATACAGGATAAATAATGTAAAATATGCTATTATAAACTTGCTTAGCTTTAGCTTTTTCTTATTTTTGTTTATAGATTTTAGAAAAATATATTTATTGGAAATATTCATTTAGTGACAATGAACATCAAAATTGTCTTTGTTTTACAGGTTTTGGCTTAGTTTTTAACCTACAACCAGCTCTTAAAATAATTGGTAAATACTTCCTTGTGAAACGGCCAGTAGCTAATGGTCTGGCTATGGCAGGAAGCCCGGTATTTCTGTCCACCCTGGCTCCTCTTAACCAGTTTCTATTTGACAAGTTCAGATGGAGAGGGAGCTTCCTCATCCTTGGAAGTTTGTTGCTCAGCTGCTGTATGGCTGGATCCCTTATGAGACCCATCAACAGAGGTGGGTATTAATGCGCAACATTTACTCCGTTACATTTACTTGAGTAACTGTTTGAGAAAAAATTACTTTTAGAGTAGGTTTAAAAGTGGGTACTTTTTACTCTCACTCAAGTAAATTTCAAATTAAATTTTTTTTCTTTACAATGGGCGGCGTTCCTGTTGCCTACAGAAATGAAGAGATTAAAGATTTCTGAGTTCTCCGCCAGCAGTTCTCGGCCAGCCGACAGAGCGAGGAAACGGCCTCCCGTCATCACCCGAGCCTCAAGGAAACGGAGTTAAAGGACGGAGGAAAACACATTCTACCTGTGTCCTCATGCGATTCAAGTAAGAGGTTTACGTCTGGGCAGAGATAGAATATTATAGTGTGTTATTCTTGTGTTTCAAGGTTTTTGCTTGTACAGTTTACGGACCGCCATGTCCGCTCATTATTAATACTCAGGGTATTAATTATCACGAATTTATTTTGCTGTATTGTGGTCCAACCAAATTGGACTATTGTGCAATTTCGCCATCGCGGGTGAGACAGGTAAACTGAGTTCATCCGTTAAAGAGTCAAAGTACGCGGGACTGTTTACGAGCCTTCCACTGCGTCTCTGAGCGATGAACTAACAGCTGCTTTCTCTCCCACGATCACGAAATCGGCTTTAGGGCCGTCAATTCTCTCTCTCTCGTACTAACCACACACACACACACACACACACACATACACGCACGCGACCCCTCACAAACATTCTGGCACGCATTTTTGGCTCCTAGATAGCTTAATGCTAAAACCCAGCTTTGTCCCTAAGCTATCGTACAAGTGGATACACGTGGTAACTGGTAGACACCATTGACTGGTTTCTCACCGCCCCCGTTCGCGGTCATATTCCCTGGCTAGAAGTCTCGTGTGACATACTCTCCACGAGAGTCACGTCCGCCATTTTGTGCGCGTCCCTCCTTACACACACACACTGTCACACACACACCTTATATGTTATAGGATTATTTTTATTTCCATATCTAATCATATCACTGTTTAGTTTGTAGTTGTAATTCGGAAGTTTATTGACTGCATTGTATTAATTATTAATTGATATTACTGCATAAATAAACTTTGTTTATATTACAAAGAGAAGTGTTTTGGTTTGTTTTGCATACACCTGTATCATGCGGACGGGATGTCAGTGCTCGGATTCAAACCTTCATTCATTGTTTTTTTTCCTGAAAATCGATATTCTTCGGATGTCGATTTTCCTAAGAGAACAATCTAATATTGAGACTGTTTTACTATCTGGTTATTAGTCCCTGATTCCAGGGTAGTGCCCCGTCAATGTTAATCCTTATTAATATTCTATTGATTTTTGATAATTGATAATTATCTTTGATGATTGTTGAATTTGAATGATCAATAAGCTAGTGTTAATTTTAATTAATGTTTCATCGATGTTAACAATTAACGATTATCTTTGATAATTGTTGATTTAAAGGATTAAAAAAGCTAACATTGATTCTCATCAATGTTCTACTGATTTTAATAATTAATAATTACCTTTGATAATTATTAATTATTGCTAATAACCAAACTCGCTCCTAAACGTAGCACACTACATTTACTGGAGCCCCATATGAGGTTTTAATGAGTTAGATTCAATTAATTAATTTAAATATTAATTAATAACTAAAGAAATAATTATTAATTATTTCTGATAGTAACACTACAATGTAAACATCCAAGTTAAGTGTAAATAAACGCCTTTTGCTCTGCCATTCACGTGATTGACAGCTGGAGCACGAACAGACAGCATTTCTGCGCGTGCACAGAGAGGGGCGCGCGCGTGAGAGATGTGCGGACGCGAGGCGATTGTATGGTGAAGAGAGACTGGCTATATCAGAAATCATTCACTTGTTCACTATTTCCTATATAGTGAATGGCAGTTAGTGCACTATATCTCAGCAGTGAGTGAACGAAATGAGTGAGTGAATTCGGTCGCATATACACTTTGTATATTTGTGTGGGAGCTCTGGGTCTGTCGCAGAAACAACGTCACAAATGCACTTTTAAAATACTTGGTCCTTACTTGTTATTCTTATTAAATAATATATTAATACAATAAAACTTCATTTTGTTTGTCATTTTTAATATATACTGTGTGTTAATATAAAGAGTAAACACATTTGATCAAATAAAGAGTACATTTTAAAATGTATCTGTATGTTTTGTTATGATTTGTCAAAAAGTAATTTACTATATTCAGCATGAAATAAAACATTGCAGGAGTGAAGGAAGCAGTAAAATCCCAGCTCGTACGTCTTCCCCGTGGTGGACTGTGGGCAATTATCCATCGTCAAGTGTACATCAAATGTACTATCGAAATTAGAGTGCATTGTGGGTAAGAATGAGTGAACAAAAGTAGGGAATGAGTGGCTCACTCAGAATTCAGACACTCCTACAAAATGGCAGACACCCAAAACTGTGCACTATATAGTGGATAGGGGGCAGTTTCAGACACGGTGAGTGTTCTGCGACCAGGGTTGGTGCCCTACGCACTAGGCTGCGTACTCTGCATTTAGAGAGCGGCAGTACTACTATACAGAACTAATAATCTAAATTCTTTCGACACTGAAAACTGTAACTACACTGAATTAAGAATCCACACAGGACTTTAAAAGCTATGAAATAGCAAAAGTAGGCATTAATCTTGCTTTGGTTTATATTTCAGCATTTTATATAATGTCCTTGTGGGACATTTTCAAATTTTCACCATAATAATTACTAGAAATGTTTCCAAACCTCTCTTCTTATTGACAAATTCATCCAGATCTGACAAGAGCCCTTAAAGGGATAGTTCACCAAAAATGAAAATTCTCATTATTTACTCACCCTCATGCCACCCCAGATGTGTATGACTTTCTTTCATCTGCTGAACTCAAATGAAGATTTTTAGAAGAATTTCTCAGCTCTTTTGGTCCATACAATGCAAGTGAATGGGTGGCAACATTTTAAAGCTAAACAAAATCACATAAGTCAGCATAAAAGTAATCCATCAGACTTCATTGGTTAAATCAGTATCTTCAGAAGTGATGTGATAGGTGTGGATGAGAAACAGATCACTTTCACATTCTTCTTCTTGTGTTTTTGGTGATTCACATTCTTCTCTGCATATCGCCCCCTGCTGTCTAGTAAAAAATGACAAATATTGATCTGTTTCTCACCCACACCTATCATATCACTTCTGAAGATATGGATTTAACCACTGGAGTCTTATGGATTACTTTTATGCTGCCTTTATTTGCTTTTTGGAGCATCAAAAGTTTGGCCTACAGAGCTAAAATATTCTTCTAAAAATCTTAATTTGTGTTCTGCAGAAGAAAGGAAGTTATACATATCTGGGATGGCATGAGGGTGAGTAAATTATGAGAGAATTTTTATGTTTGGGTAAACTATCTCTTTAAAGTAATAGCTCAGTCGTAATTTAATATTTAATATTCATTTCCCTACCCTCATGTTGTTCCAAACCAGTGTGATGCTTTGTATTATGTGGAACACAAAAGATGTTAGACAGAATGTTAGAGACTGACAGTCTCACTCACCATTCACTTTCAAAATATGGAGAAAAAAAACATTCACTGGAAGTAAATAGTGACTCAGGAAACATTCTGTCTAAAATCTCTTTATTGTGTTGCATGGATGAAAGAAAGTAATACGGGTTTGGAACAATATGATGGTGAATGATGACAGAATTTCCATTAATAATAATAATAATTCTGTAATACATGTTAATTGTGTATTATATAATGGAATATAGGGGAGTAAATGTCCATTTTGTCATTTGTGAAAGAAACGAGTTACTCACTACTTGATTACTCTTTTAATTGGATACTTTCTTACTCAAGTAATTATGTTAGTACTTTTATTTCTACTTGAGTAAAAAAAAATTTTTTTTTAAAGTAATTGACTTTTACTTGAGTACAGTTTTTGGCTACTCTACCCACCTCTGCCCATCAAGATACAAACAAAACAGCCAGTGAGCCAAACCACCAATCAGAACCATACAGGGGAGGCGGACATTGCCCCACAAGAAGCTGGACTGGTCAGTTGACAAGAGACGTCCAAGCAGTCAGGCTGTGCTGCGAAGGTCAACCAATTCAATGACATTTCCCTTTTTAAACACAGAGGTTTCCTTATCTACCTAGTGGGGAATGTGGTCATGTTTTTTGGATTTTTCTCCCCCGGTGGTCTTCCTGGCACCTTATGCCAAGCATCAGGGGGATAGATGAGCACTCTGCAGTATTCCTGCTCTCCATATTTGCTCTGGTGGACATGTTTTCCTATCCAGGAACGGGTCTGATAGCCAACACAAGGTGGATCAGGTACAAGATCCAGTATTTCTTCAGCTTTGCCGTGGCATATAATGGCATTTTACACCTCATGTGTCCACTCTTACCAGGTTATATAAGGCTGGTAATGTATGCTGTGTTTTTTGGAATGGCTTTTGGAATGGTGTGTGCTTTTCTGTTTGAGGTCCTAATGGATTTGGTTGGCACCCAGCAGTTATCCAGTGCTGTTGGGCTTGTCACTATTATTGAATGTGGACCTGTCCTACTGAGGTCACCGATCTCTGTTAAGTCTACAAATAACCTTGTTGAAAAGACTGGCTTAGACCACAATGGGTTAGTTTGCCCTAAAATAAAAAAATATATTTTCATTTACTTACTGTTTTCTCACTTTGTTATAATGTAAAGGAAGTTTATTGACACATTTCTTCCTCAGTTTTACTGGTGGACATCTTCAATGACCACACATACATGTATTTTGCTTGTGGTGTGATGATGCTGGTAGCAGGAGTTTTCCTCTTCATCATGAACTATTACAACTGCAGATGGCTTGAACAGGAAGATAAACATAGAAAGGTGGAGGAGCTACAGATCGGAGCTGCCAAAGACCTGGCTGCTATGGAGGTGGCCAAAGACAAAAGAGTAGAGCTAAAACTCAATTTGGAGGACAAGGCAACACACTCAACCTATAAATAGCTCTGACTCAATATTCCTGTTCATATGTTTTTCTTATGTTAGAAACTCTTTTTAAATATATACAGGATTAGCAATAAAGTGTTTATATTACACCACCAATCCAATCCAATGCATGTCCTGTAACCCCCAATACAACATAACGTGGCAACTATGTTTTTATAAACCAACATTTATTAGTATTTTTTTTCTTCTTAATTTTATTATATGATCTATTGCTTTATTGGTTGTCTTTGTACATTACTTTGTACATTATTATAATATTATATTATAAATCCAGCATGTAGGCCTATGGTGGCTAACATTTTGTACTGATCCATCACAGCCCAACAACAAGACCTGCTGTTCTGTCCTAGCTGAATAAATTGGAATCTAAAACTTATATTCATATGGACAAACAGATGGTAACTGTACAAGCTATTATGGGAGAGATTAAGGTTTCTTTGATGTAAAGATATATTGTGAAATATGGTGTCACAAACAGGCTGTTTCTCAAAAGTATACTCACTGAGCACTTTATTAGGAACAATATAATACTGGGTAGGGCTTCCCTTTGCTCTCAAAACAGCCTCAATTTTTCATGGCATGGATTCTACAAGATGTTGGAAACATTCCTTTTTGAGATTGCATCATGCAGTTTCTTCAGATTTATTGCTGCACATTCATGCTGATTGTGGCTTCAGATCCAGTGACTGGGAAGGCCACTGAAGAACAGTGAACTCATTATCATGTTCATGAAACCAGTTTGAGATGACTTTTGCTTTGTGACATGGTGCATCATTATGCTGGAATTAGCCATTAGAAGATGGGTAATTTGTGGCCATGAAGGGATGCACATGGTCAGCAACAATAATCAAATAAGCTGTGATTATTTGAGTTTAGCTTGAACAGTCACACAGAATTACACTACAAGCCTTATTTAAAAGAGGAATGTAGCTTATATGCCAGTAAATCAAACACATTCAAAACTTTAAATCATTTTCATGCCCTCAAAGCGTTGTTTTACAAAATGAGCGAATCTCACAAGCCCTGTCAAGAAAATGTCCTGGTCATATTTAACCCAAAATCAATACCAAAACAAAATAATAATAATAAAAATAATAAAATTACATGATATTACTTTATGCTTAAAGAAATTAAATCTACATTTAGGACCATTAAGATACTACATTTACTATTTCCATTATTTTCAAAGATGATTCTCATTACCGTAACAGTCATTCTTATACTGTATTACAGTAAAACATATGATGTTGTACAATGATTTTTAAAATTAAAATCAGCAGAAATGGAACACAGTAGCAGAGGATTACTACTTTGAAGTTCTAACAAGAGTACAAAAAGTCAGGAAGGGGAATGTTTGGGTCACAGTTTTAGCCAGGGATGTTTGAGACACTGAGTTGCTGTGGCTCTCCGTTGTGGCAGAAAGTCCAACATTTGTAACAGGAAATCAGAGAAGAGGGATGCTTCCCTGAGAAGAAAGTGATATTTCTCCACAAGTACTTCATAAAGCCCCCATTCACGGAGGACAGCGATCCGCCGCAAGTCACCTGTGTAACAATGAAAACGTAGGTGAAGAAATAATGAACCCAATTTTAGAGAATAACCAATTCACTGACTTCAGTAATAAAATTCCAACCACTCCTACATTATAAGGGATGAAAATGATTCAAGTCACCACATCATGATAAATGAGGAAAAATTTTTGCTCACCTTTGCCGTTGAAATACTTAGAGGAATATCTACCCGACAGAGCCACTGACACTGGAATTTTACCCAGGAGCTCAATAATATGAGCGAGGTGGTCTACAAATTACAGAAACTGTCAGCATCATAAATCCTAACTGTTTTGTTAATAAAAAAAATTGATGGTGACTTATAAATAACTTACCTTCCTCTAAGGAGAAATTTGGCCCTGCTTTGGGTTCAAATAAGGAATCACCAGTAACAAGCTCAAATGCCTGTTGCAGAATAATAATATATATAAATACAACATGGTGTCCTAAACCATTATTATGTATCTATTTGAAACTCATTATCAAATTTTCTTGTAAAAAAAAAAAAATTATATATATATATATATATATATATATATATATATATATATATATATATATATATATATATATATATATATATATATATATATTTTTATTTATTTATTTTTTTATTTTTCAAAAGGCTGTTAACTCACTAGGCAGGCCACACTCCAGATGTCAGCTGGTGGTCCATATTCAGATCCCAGCAGAACTTCCAATGAGCGATATTGTCTGGTCTGGATCTCTTGACAAAAGTGTTTGTACTAGAACAACACAAAATAGTTTAATATGTGCTTCATGCACTGCTTGTAGTCTATCAATGTGTAAGATACTTAATCTAATAACATTTCCAAAATGGTTTCAGTGCATCAAAAATGTCTTTGGATAAGACTGTGTCCCAAAATTTAAGCCATTTTTCGGTGAAAATCTTGACGATAATTGCACGTTGATGAGTGCAAGTTGCATTGACTGCTTTTATGATACTTTTGGGCCTAAAGTGATGCAATATCCACTGACTTTTAAGTAATTAGAAAGAAAGTAATCTGGGTTTGGAACAACATGAGGGTTAGTAGATTAAATTACATTATTTAAATTTTTTGCCGAACTATTCCTTTATGACAAATTTGACCCCAGTTCTATGAATGGATTATATGAACATAGAGAATCTCACCACCCAACATGAGCTGCCAAGGTCTGCAATCTTCACCATGATGTTATCCAAGTTTCCAGATTGTCCATCTTTTCCTATTAAGTATTCATGAAGACAACAGCTTTCTCACCTAATACAGCCGCAAAACTTTTGTGGTATATGATATACATTACAGTGAGTGATGCAATTCACTTCATCCACATTAAATGACTTTCTTACCAGTGTGCTGGAGAATTGTGGCTTTGATGGCTGAAGAGGAAGTCTGCAGAGCGCCCCCTGGAGACTGTGGTGTGAGACACAGCAGTATGTTCTCAGGCTTTATATCTGTGTGAATGATCTTACAGTGGGTGTGAAGATACACCAGTCCTTCAAGCACCTGAGAGAGACACAGTTTTTCAGGTTACATAACTCGTGTTGACCTTGGCCCATATGTGGTCTTTATGTTTTAGGCCAGTGTTTCCCAGTCTTGGTCCTGGAGTACCCCCAACATTAAACATTTTGGGTGTCTCTTTAATCTAATACACCTGATTCAACTCATCAGCTCACTAGTAGAGACTCCATTACCTCAACTGGGTGTTTCAAATCAGGGAGACTTCCAAAATGTGCAGTGTTGGGGGTACACCAGGACTGGGAAACACTAAATGCTTCCAAAAACACGTACTGTTGGAGTAGGTACATGCAGACCTAATAGTATGTTCTTTAGGTTTGCATGCGAGTAGTATGAATATATTTATAACATACTTCATCCAGGGACGTGGGTTCTGTCCCAAGACCCAGAAATATGACTGTAACATGGTTAAGGATGGGCAAGGAGGAGGCAGGAACCAGCTGAACAGTCAAAGTGATATTTAATGAAACAAAAAGGCACAAAACACAAACACACACACGACAGCTGCGTGTGGCTCTCTCTCTCCCAAACTGCCACATCCGGCTCAGCCTTATCCCTCTCCTCGGCTAATTAGCCCAATTGGGGGCCGGCTGTGTGGACTCATGGCCCAGCCCCGCCCTCCTCCTAGTCACAATGACGTAATTACAACAACCATGAAAATAATCTACTCTGGTTTTATTAAACAAGCACAATTTAGGGGGGCCTGGGTAGCTCAGCGAGTATTGACGCTGACTACCACCTGTGGAGTCGTGAGTTTTAATCCAAGGTGTGCTGAGTGACTCCAGCCAGGTCTCCTAAGCAACCAATTGGCCCGGTTGCTAGGGAGGGTAGAGTCACATGGGGTAACCTCCTCGTGGTCGCAATTAAGTGGTTCTTGCTCTGAATGGGGTGCGTGGTAAGTTGTGCATTGATCGTGGAGAGTAGCATGAGCCTCCACATGCTGTGAGTCTCCGTGGTGTCATGTAAAGTGAGCCACGTGATAAGATGCGTGGATTGACTGTCTCAGAAGCGGAGGCAACTGAGACTTGTCCTCCATCACCCGGATTGAGGTGAATAACCGTGCCACCACAAGGACCTACTAAGTAGTGGGATTTGGGCATTCCAATTGGGGAGAAAAGGGGAGAAAAAAACAAAACAAGCACCATTCAAGCACAAGGAACAACTTTCTTAGTATAAATAGCACTTACAGTTGAAAAGGGCCGTCCGACTCAAAGTTCATCACCATTATTTTAAATAACATGACATCTCCTCAGCTCCCGAGAGATTATGGGATAGTAAAGTATCCAGTCAATCCGTACTTCAGAATCTCACCAGAAAGAGTAGGTCTTCCAGGGTATTTCTTGCTTATTGTTTTATAAATACTGAGGATTCGGACATACTACACCATTGGCTGTTTTCGGCATACTATACACTGTAGTAGGAAAAGATGGCTATTCGGACGCAGTGACTGTTTTAGGCAGGTATGAATTATAACATTGGGACTTACTGACAGTGCATGTCTCACCTGTGTGATGACTCGTTTGACACAGATCAGAGATAGACCTGGATTACCGAAACACACCTGCCAGCAGCGCAAGTCTGGCCCCAGCAACTCCAGTACCAAACAAATATCTGCATAGTGGTCAAGACTCAACTATTCAAAACATTTGTAGGACACAAGACAAACTGATCCAAGTGTAAAAAATATACAGTGCGGTCCAAATTTCTGAGACCACACTGAAAAATTTAAAACTTTTCAAAACTTGTTGACATGATTTTAACATAGAAATCTAAGGTGAAGAAGAAAAATGTTGGATTCTGAATTGTCTCTGCACTTAATTCACTATCAAATAAGCAAATTTTTTCCAAAAGATTTCCTTGCTTCCCTTAAAGCACACAAGATGCTATTTGGAACATTCTCAAACCATGCTGGGATGAGAGGATCTTCAGGTTTTGAAGATTGAAGATTTAGGTGAGAACAGACATAAATGTAGCTAATTTTTCATTGTACATATTGACATCAGCTGTCTCTAGGCATGATCATGATTTTAAGCTCGATGAAACTTCCTAGTGCTTGATGCATGTGCAGGTGCTAGATGGTGCTAGGAAGTATAATCGAGCTTGAAATCATGATCACCAAGGAGACCGCTGATGTCAAGATTTATAGTGAAAAACGAGTTATATTTTGGTCTGTTCTCACCCAAAACTGATTGGATTGCTTCAGAAGACATAGATTTAACCACTGGAGTCTTATGGATAACTTTTATACTGACTTTATGTGCTTTTTGGAGCTTCTGTGTTTTGGTCACCATTCACTTGCATTGTATGGACCAACAGAGCTGAAATATTCTTCAAAAAATCTTTGTGTTCTGCAGAAGAAAGAAAGTCATACACATCTGGTATGGCTTGAGGGTGAGTAAATGATGAGAGAATTTTCATTTTTGGCTGAACTTTTCATTTAAAGCAAAAAGAGGACATACCAAGTAATAAGACATTCTGATATTCATGTCAATTTTTCAGTTCAAATTCCCATTCAAATTGTAATGCTTATTAAATAATATATATATATATATATATATATATATATATATATATATATATATATATATATATATATATATATAAAAAAACAAAAACAGAAAAACAGAAGCATTTAGACTAGTGGTCTCAGACCCCACTGTATATTGAATAATTTGAGAGATTTTAAATCAAATAAATGAATCTGCTTTGCATTTATTATATTATATTATATTATCATGAAAGGATACGGATCCCGTTCACACCAGCTATCTTAAACTCATCCAGTAACTGCACTATACGTCCTCGAAGAGGGTTACGAGCTGTGAGACCACTGGCCTGGAGAAAGGGAAGATAATTTTGAGATATATGCACACACAGAATTGAAAGAAGAAGATATCTGGAGAAAGAAAGAAAGAGAGAGAGAGAGAGAGAGAGAGAGAGAGAGAGAGAGAAACTCACACAGCGCAGTAATGTCAGTTCATCTTGGCCAGCCTGAGTGAATCCAGCACCACTCTTCAACACCTTCACTGCCACATGCCTATGTGACCTGCAAAACCACAAACACAAACTCTTAAGAGGTTTTAAAAACACACATACAAACTCATACTTTATCCGCAACAAACACAGATACACAGGGAAACAGATACAATGGCGCAAACATAAAGGTAACATTCACACAATCACAAAGAACTCTGAAGTTTCAACACCTGAGGTCAATGCAGAGCCATACAGTTGAGAAATATCCCCAGCCCAGCTTTGACAGAACCTTGTATCTCCTATTAAAGACATTCCCCAGCTGAACTGGGTGATATCCACCTAGAGAGAGAGAGAAGGCAATATATCAATCAAATATTATCATTAGTGGTGCTTGGTCTAATCATAAAATTTGAAATTCAGTTCATAACTCTTATATACTACACACATAAATGATACCTCAAATTATCAAAAATGATTCTCACCTGGTGAGCAATAATATGTGTGAAAAAATCCAATAGATTTACATTAAGGGACTTTAGACAGACCTGACTTATATCTAAGAAATAGAATATTATAGAAACTTTGTGGTGTGCTCTTTTGACTTTAGGCACCACTCACATTAGAAAATATAAGAATGTACATAGTTGTCTACACAATTCTAACGACACCTCTTTAAGTGTTTATGACTGAAGTTCAGTCATGAAACTCAACTTCTGGGTTCTTTGGACCAATTGCTAGCCAATCGTCTTGCTCACATTTGGTGTGTTAAGCCAATCTGCTCACATGGTGTAAACTGATAGGTCCTTTGACTTGTAATCTGTTAGCCAATCAACTTGCGAAACTGAGCAATTTAAATGTAAGACAAAGATAGATTATTTTCTCTGAAACCCTCCTGCTACATGGGGATTATATGTATGTCTAATTGTGCAACAGCAGCAGCATCAGCAGCATGTCTTTCATGCTCAATGCAGCATGTCTTGTGTTTGTCTACTTGTGCAGCAACAGGATGTTCACATTCTACCACAGTATGTATGTGTATGTTCTAGCTGTAGCAAGTCTTCATACTTGCTCTGGAGCAGCAGCAGCATAGCAGATCTAGTCTGCCAAGACCAAATCCTATCAATATGTCATAGCAACATTAACACGTTAAATCATTATGAGAATTTTCATTACTGAAATTAAATGATTAATTACATGCTGTGTTCATTTGCAAGACTTGTCTCAGTAATAATTTAATCTTTTCACAGAATTAAAAAGGCTTACCATAGCAGTACTCTCTTGGATCTTCATGTTCCTCTGTATTATCAGGTTCAAAATGCTCGTAATTCCTTAGTGCTTTCAGTTTAGAGTCCATAACCACATGAGACCTGCATTAGAAACCAACACACACTTCCATAACCATCTTAAAGTGATCTTACATATCTGAATGTTCACAAATGCATACTCAAATATACTGTATCTGTGGACAGAAAAAGATTAACAGTCATTAACAGAGCCATAAATCTTACAAATGCACTTAAAAACATATTGAGTTTCAAGTAAACATAAATAATTTCAGCAGCGGTATGCTGATGTAATAGAACACATACAGAAGACTAAATCTATGCTGTGTATTCTTAGACGACCATAAAAGTCCAGCAGAGATGGACACAGTCGGTTATCCTGTCACACTGCGCTCACTAAGGGTCAGATAAGTCGGCACCACATTTAGATCTCAACACCCGCTGCTGTGAGAGTTTACACCATGGCACTTCAGCAGGGTCTATGAACCTGCACCTTGACCTGATGCATATACTGTATATCATGCTTCTCTCTATTTATCACCCATATCACACATGCCTGAAAGTTTGGGAGGGGAATATGAGGATGTACATTAGTAGTTTTCTGGATCTTTGTACTGTTACATTTTAGCTTGACTCCCAGTTAAGTCTATATGCCATTGTCCAACAAATGTCCAATGCCATTGTATTTATTGAAGTACCGTGCTATTACCATCTGATATCATTACTGTACCATGGTACCACCACATTAGGCCTACTTTATTATAAGAAGAATATCCATTAAGAAATAACTGTTTTAACTTAAAACACTGGACAAGCCGGCTCATCATACATCATGACTGTGGTAAAACCAAATGTAACCAAATGGGATTTGAACCATCATGTAAAACTCTCAACGTATCTTCAGTATCCTAAATATAAAGCAGGAATTCTCATTTAGGATGGTTTCATCTCTGCCAACACCAAGTGGTCTGCAAAATATTCCTGTCATGGAGACCAGGGTTCCCAAATATACTGACAACTGACCACAGTCATGCAAATTTAGATCTCAGTCATGTACGATTTTAGAGGATTCGAAGGAGATCTAGTTTATGGCTACTGTAAAGTTTCTGACCCGGAAACAATCATCACACAGGATGTTATAAAATGTCAGCAAAATTGCATTTTTGAAAGCTTTACACACACACACACACACACACACACACACACACACACACACACACTCCAGTGGCAGAAGCCCAACGAGTAGATTATCAGTAATTCATGTATTAGCTGCAGAATGGACAATATTCTTGGCCTTTACATTGAAATACCCATAAGCATGCATGCTAAGTAACAAGGTAAGATTTACTTACAGTCTGGAGGTGAGCTGATCCCCTGTGTTTATTTGCATGATTTCATCAGAGGTCTGAATCAGCTTATAGATGCCTGACTCCTCAGACTGGCTTTATGCTGATGGGGGATTTTCCTGTATACCACCCTCCACAACCTACTCACTTTTTGCCCTCTCTCTCTCTCCACCACTCCTCCACCCTTTACACACACAGATTTGAGAGATATTCTGAGGAGGAGACAGGTGGCTTGGGTAGAGCTTACTTTAGCTGAAGTAAAAGCAAACTAAACGTTTTGACAATTCATAAAAAAAAAAAAAAAGTCAAATTGAATGGCATTCTCAAGAAAATGGTGCCTTAATCTCTAACTAAAATATCTGAATATCTAACTGAAAGCTGAATGAAGCCACAATAAATCAGAATTTGAAAGAAAATCATTACTCAGTAGCATAAATTAAAAATGAAAATATTGGAGACGAGGGTGAAGGCTTGTTTGTAACGGTATTTAGGACAGTAATTATTATGCTGTATTTGGGATGGAATGTAAAACAGGTTATACTGAAACATGATATCATCATTATCTATAAAAAGACACAACTGAAATCATGTGCTGTGCAGTTTAGGGTGTGTGTTGCTATGGTTTCTGTGCATTGTCTCATTTGTAGAGCTGAAACCGGAAGGTAAAAATACCCACCGTAGAGAGACAGAGACATACAGTAGTTGTATGCAGTTAATGCGATCCTGGAAACACTGACTACTGACATGACATTCAGTTATATTTATGGTGATAAGTACTGTAAAACTGTAGAACGGGATTATATAGTAATAAAATATGAATGTAGAGGAACAAGAGATTTCTATCAGAAATGACTGGGGATTATTGAAATATACAAAAGTAGAAATACTTATATAATTTGCTGTATTCCCTGTCCTACGGTTCAGCACTCTGATACTTGCTTGAACCATCAGATCCTGCCAGAAGCAAGAACGGCAGGGGAGTGGAGCTTACCCTCACCCAGGACCAGACCTAAACTGGTGGTGATGGAGTGGAGGGGGGTGAAAACAACAGAAGTATGCCAACAATGAGAAAAACCTGAGCGGTGGAGAAAAAACAACTTTATATTGATGTTTAAAAACAAAACAAAACCTATATACTGTCCAAGATGGCTTACACCGTGTCTACACCGGGCCTGACTGTTGACATATTGCTTTATTATGGGGCACACTGTGCTGTTCTTTGCACAGTCTGAACACAATCTGATGATTAATTAAACCTGATAGGCTAAATTTGTGTCTCTTCCCATAGAGCTTTAAAGAATAGAGGTCATAGTGTTTACTTTTCCTGTCTGCATGTGCTTCTCTTCCTTTTTTTCTCAAGCATTCTCCATTCAGTTTTGCACTTTAAATGGAGCCCGGCTCAAAACGGCATCATACGCCAGAAATAGATTCCTATTCTCATCCTGACAGATGCCAAACTGATCTTGCTGTTTGGCCATAACACAAATAATCACCAATGATCTGAAGGAGAAAGCAGCTGAGGCCGCTTAAATAAGGACAACATAAATTAATTAAGAGTTCATTAGCAATGGGAAGGATTAAACAGACCTTGAGACATTTTTTGGTAATGTCCTAATGTGTATGATGTGGAGTGTGTTGTTCACAGCTGTTAATGGTTTGCTACTACTTTCCCATGCTGAATGTCTGTTTATGTTAAAGCAAAATAATCAATTTTATTGTTTTCAAGTTACTTCATAGCGATTCATATTTGATAAAATATAAAACTCAAGACTAAGCTGTTGTAAAATAACCAGTGTACACACACCTGTGGCTGCACTGCAGCTGCTATTGCTTGGCAAATGTATTTAGGCCAACTATATTTGTAGGAGGAAGAATTGTTTATCCTGATTTCTATTGTTATTAATAAATCTAACTATTTATAGTACATAGATGTCTTTTAGCATACATCAATAGTGGCTGTGTGTCACTATGATTTCACCATGGTTAAGTTTTTGTTTGAACACCTCTTATTTGTGGTAAAAATCAATGTAACACATTGCATCTAGCGACTTATTACCTTATTTGACTTTTTTACAATTAAATCAGTATTGCACTATTGAGGTCAGTGTGTATATGCTTTGATTAGGAATGGGATACATGCAGAGGATCTTCTGATCTTTCAAGCAATCTGACCTTCACTTTTGAAGGGTTACAAACAGATTAAAGATCTTATCGCCATTAGAAGTGACACACATGCATACTCCTCTGACTGCTATCATTTAATGTTGGTAATTCATATTCAAAGCCCTTAAACCAGTAAACACTTTTGACCTGACCTTATTTTAAATATCATGAGTAACACTTATGATCGTTTATTTACAATAATTTTGATTCCTAAACAATCTTTTAACATAAAGCAATTTTGAAATTATGTATCATCCCAAATTAGAATTGTGATCAGTGATCATTTTGTCAGCATTATTTGAGAATGTTTCAAACACCATCTTTTGTGTTTCAATGGAAGCAAGGAAATGTAAACTTTTGGCACTGGATTTAACATGATTATTGTCACAAACGTATTAAACATATTTGATGAGTGACCTAGAAATAGTGCAGAATCTTAAATATTTCTTTATATTTTACGTCATAACTTTCGTATGCTTTAAAATGGTCAAAATCTTGTTTATTTCTAGGTTTAAAATCCCATATTTTCAGCATAGACTCTTGAACTCCACTGTACTTGTTCAGAATAAAATATACACTCGCTGAGCACTTTATTAGAAACACCTGTACATCTACTTATTCATGCAATTTTCTAATCAGACAATCGTGTGGCAGCAGTGCAATGCATAAAATCATGCAGATATGGGTCAGGAGCTTCAGTTAAATTTCACTTCAACCATCAGAATGAGGAAAAAATGTGATCTCAGTGATTTCCACTGTGGCTTGATTGTTGGTGCCAGATGGGCTGGTTTGAGTATTTCTGTAACTGCTGACCTCCTGGGATTTTCACGCACAACAGTCTCTAGAGTTTACTCAGAATGGTGTACAAAACTGGAAAAAACATCCAGTGAGCAGCAATTCTGCTGTTGATGAGAGAGGTCAACGGAGAATGATCAGAATGGTTCTAGCTGACAGAAAGGTT
Source organism: Myxocyprinus asiaticus (assembly GCF_019703515.2). Taxonomy (NCBI): domain Eukaryota; kingdom Metazoa; phylum Chordata; class Actinopteri; order Cypriniformes; family Catostomidae; genus Myxocyprinus; species Myxocyprinus asiaticus. The sequence goes on from NC_059372.1 coordinate 32,094,746, forward strand.
ACAGTGACTAAGATAAACACTCTGTACAACTGTAGTGAGCAGAATCTCAGAATGCACATGATGTCGAACCTTGAGGTGGATGGGCTACAACAGCAGAAGACCACGTTCAGCACTTTATTAGGACCATAGTGTTTCTAATAAAATGCTCAGTGAGTGTATATTAGGAATGTAATAGTGAACAATAGGATTTAAATGAATCACTACTGTTGAATACTACACCACTAAATCTCTCAAAGTAGTTATTTAGATCCTGCAAGCATGCAAACTTCTGTCTTAAATTTAATGTTTATTACAGCTGATACAAAGAGACGTCCGCTCCAGTCTAATAGCTTATGAAACATTTTATGAGTGATAGCAACATTTTATTTACAGTAGAAATGGACAATTAATAAGAAGAGATGGTAAAAACAATGTACAAGCCCTTTAAATAGCCAGCGCATCCCGTGCATGACCTACAAAACAATCTGTTGTGTATCCCAGCCACACGTACATCTAAAACACCTGTAGCACAAAAGTGAACTACAGCAAAAATAAGACCAATATCTGCATGAATGTTTAAAGAGATCTAACCAAACAGTGACAATTACAGCCATCGGTTCGCCATATTAAAAGATAGAAAATGGATTTTTTCATTTGGGGATGGGTCATAATTACCAAAAAATTTGGTCTGTACATTATCAGCCTACCATTGACAGCCAATCAAACAAAAAATAATAAATAAATAAATACATAAAGAAAACGCAGCAGCTGCAGCAGTTATGTACACTCAGTGTTTAGGAAATGTAAGATAAAACAAAACAAGAATAACTGAACGACCATTAAAAAAGAACAACATATGGCTGAAAAGGCACATGTAATGCTTTGTGCTTACCGAAAAACACTGTAATAATGCACAAGGATGTACCTGCTGTGCAGATGGTCCACATGACTTTTTACAGCTATTATTTAATTTCCAAACAATTCAGCCATTTCTGTAAAGGGTAAGAGGGCAAGATGGATATAAATCAAATCATCTTAGGTAGTTTAACTTTTTACAATTAGGTATCTGAACTAATTCTTAACCTTTTGCTATTAAGCACATCTTCTTTAAAGAGCAAACTTACATGATCTGAACAAAACAAACATGGCTTTAAAGGGATAGTTTACCCAAAAATGAAAATACTAATTTTCTATTCCTTTAAGAATGTGAGACCAATTTAAAAGCAAAAAAATAAAATAAATGTAAGAAAGTATGACTGTGATAGCACAGAATAGAAGAATTTGCATAAATGAACTGCTTCATTCATAACTTTTCATTTCAGCCAAGTGTGCAGGGATGTACTGTAGAAAGATGCTGATATCTGTACGTACACATTTTGGACAGCCAGGTAAACAATTTTTTTTTTTTTTTTTTACTAATGCAAGCCAACAAAAACATCAGAACATTAATTAGCACACATTAACACTGAAGAAACAAACTCTAAATGACTATGAACAAATTTACAACTGAGCATTGTGAACGTTACATGACACAACCAATTTTCCTTAATTATCAAGTGTGTTAATCGTGTTAACCTTCTATTTACATAATAATAATCGATAAAATGTGACTTAAAAACAGGTTTACACATGCGACATGCATGTGCCAACCATTTATCTCTGAATTCACGGTGAGTGTCCATGCATGTTAATGTACGGTATATAATACTGTATTCTGTGCCATATGAAAGCATCACAAATGGCCCTTTTAAGGAGAGGTCCCTTAAACCAGTGCTTAAAAAAATATTCTGGATAAAAACAAGACATCCAAAAAAAGGCTTTTCTAGCATGTACAGTTTAGGTCAAATAACATGGCAAAAACAAAATGTCTATGGGTGTGTGGAGCAAGATAATTCATTTAATCGTCATTAGAAGAACTTACAAGAAGAATTTTTTCTTTGAGAGCTTAGTATTAAGACACTGGGTGTAGCGGCAACATAAATCACATCACACCAAATACATAAAAGCTAGCAGTTTCCCAAAAACCTGCCAAACAGGTGGTCTGTATAAGACTGAACAGTGTAATGCGCAAAAAAATTATTAATAAAATATGCCGGCCAAACATTTAAGATGAGGACCTTCTATAGACATCAGACACCCCTCCAACAAACAAACAGTAGAAGTTCAAGCAGCACTTTTGGATCTTTCAGAGGCACTGTAGTATGTTGGCGAGGGCTGTGCGGATGAAATCTTTCATGAAAACATTGACCCTTAGTTTTAGCAGAGAGAGCAATTCAGCAGACCAGCAATAATGTATGTGTAATATCTGCGAATGCTGCATCTTTAACTGTAACAGTGTCTAAGGTCTCTGTCTCAAATAGCTTCTGTTCCTCTCAGAATGCCTTAGTTCTTTCCAGGAAGTGAGAGTTCATGCCTCTGGGCAAGGTCTTGGCTCTCTCTCTTTCATTGGCTTTGTTGCTTTTTTTTCCAGTCTCTATCCAAGGTTACAGGTCAAAGGTCAGTTACTTTATTCTCCACAGCTGCAGCAATCTGTTGTAGTCTGTATCCCAGCTGCATCTTCTGAGCTGTTGAGTCCTCTTCTAAAGCTGTGATAATCTGAAAAGACACACAAAATATAGACATGGACAGTATTTTTATTGTCTGATGTCTGAAGCATCACACTAGCTCCAAGTTGGCTAATTTATGTATAGTTTCAGACGAAGTAAAGAGGGTCAAAGTAAAAAGAGCTATCGATATATTAACGTCAACAGACATTTAAATTATAAGCCTAGTTTGTGTGCTTTCAGTTCACTGTCAGTTGCCTTCCATTCAATGTAATCTTACATAATAGTTTTGGGAGACCACAAGAGGGCGACATAACATTTATTGAAGCAGGTTGTGGCATATCACACACACATTACGAGCTGATGGCAGTCCAAAGTTACCAACGTTTTTATACTTCTTAAGAATGAACAAAGTGAAGTTGATGGGTTTGCAGGTTAGTGTATGAAACTGGTGTAACTGCGCAAACTGAACGATTAGAAATGCCGATGTTTAATATGCAAATTCTCTGTATGTAGCCTTGAATAGTCTTTCATTCAAGTTGTCAAACCACAAAAAGACATACTTGTAACTGAAAATACATTGCGTAGGCTCTATGAAAGATACTTCTACACAATATATCATCCAGCAATGACTAGAGTAAATAATCTGTGTCCTTTGATAATGATTTGTGTCAAATTTAATGGAAAACTAGGCGAATTGAGCACCTTTACGCTGCAGAATTTCGAGAAGCCTCTGGAGACAGCGAGCCTAAAGGTACGTACCATTATAGAAAATAATTGTTTGAATTTTAGAAAGTGCCATGTCGTCTGTCAGATCTGTCCAGTGCACGACCCACTTTAATTTACCCTGATGCTAACACTTTACCAAAATTGTGTTGAGAAATATGTTTGAAAAGACAAAGACTACTGTGCAACAAGCAGCCCGATTTATATCTGGAAAAATCCCAATATATATCACTAATCATCTGAAAAATCTTCTGATTATCGACACGTGAAAACAGCATCAATCCCAAGCCTAATTGTGTGTTAACGTTTTTTCACATCAAAGTTCTCAAAATGATTTTGTTTTTTGCTTTTATGTAATGTTAACTGATATGACCCGGGCATGTTCGTGAAAGGTTACGTGAGATTTACCCTTGTATGCAGGCAAATAATACTCCACTTGCAAACAGGTGAAAGGTAGGGCAACAGATGTTTACAACAAGTGTCTTCTATTTTTGTCATCTTCAATACTGTGCATCTATGCTTCTGTAAATAGGTTGCTTTGCTACTACTAAACACATGTGCTCAAGCATGAGCATATGCCAAGAGCGTGTTGTCAAGCCCTCCTCATCAATATTCACACATGAGCATAACATAGTGCTAGCAACAGAAAGGCCTAAATGCTTAATCACAGGCAAATAACATGAGTGATGACCTTCTGAGAGAAATTAAGTTAAAAAATTACAATTGCACAGAAGAACTACCCTTTGAATATGTTTTTTTTTTATAATAAAACATTTTACAATACTTTACAATAAAGTTGTATTGGTTAACATCAGTTAACGCAATAGTTAACATGAACGAACAACTAACAATACTTTTACAGCATTTATTAATCTTGTATATTATTAATTTCCACATGTTGTAATACATTTATTACACTAGTTAATGCATGAACTAACATGAACAAAGAACAGTAGTATTTTAATAAATTAACATTCACTAATATTAACAAATTCTTTAAAAAAAAATATTATTTTATAATTCATGAAACCTTATGCATTAACAAATAAAACCTCACTGTAAAATGGTACCAACAGTTTCAACCATACAACTTCTGTGCACTACAAAATTGCAATTGGTGCTATTGAATGTTTTTGCCTTACAGCAACAGTACTACCATCAGAATAAGTACACATCCAACCCTGTGTGAACCCTGAATGTGGTTAATACAGACAAGAAAAACAAGACAAGTAAGTCTCACCTGATCATAGTATTTGTTGATATACTTGTACAACTCATGTAATGCCACTAGATGGTTAACCTCATTAGAGTAGTTCTGCAAAAGAAGCACGGCAATAGGTAAACATTTTCAAGACCTTACAACAGATAATATGAACACATAAACATAATTTGATCTTACAAAATTACTCAATGCTTTTTTAAAGGACCACACTCATAAAATATCCAAACATGCAACTCACCCTGGAGAGTTCAGCTAGAGCGGAGTTCATCTCTTGATCACTGACAGAGATGGTCTGTCTTATATCTGAATAATATCTGATAAAATGCAATCATAAAACTAGTGTGATTATTACACATTTATTAAATATTAATGACACATTAATAAAGTCATTAATAATCTCCATCCATTTATAGAATAAAAACTCACCTCTCCACCATTTGTTTGTACCGTGGGATGTCTCGAGCGTACAGTAGCTTATTGATTGGGGAATCCTTCATGTTCAGTACAAGAAAGAGACAAATATTACCAAAGTTGTTAACTGATGGTCTTTTCATCTCACTTTTTCCCCAGAGCAAGCTGCATTTAAAATTAGCTAGACATTAGCAGTTTGACTATTCATTGAGTACTCATTCTGATTGACTTACCCTGCCCAGTTTATGGTCAGCGATGGTGCAAGAGTCCATGAAAGTCTGAGCAATGACTGACAGCACTGCGTCTACATTGTCAGAGGCCTGAACATCAAATATGAATTGAGGGTTCTTCAGAATATTGATCCAGAATCTCAGCGGTAAGCTACAAAACAGAACCAAAATACAGGTTGTTACCCAATGATGTTTGTTTTTGCAGCATTCTATACAGGAAAAAGCAGGAAAACTTGGAAGATGAAGTGCAAATATATTAATAATGTGGTAACACTAGGTTCCATTTGTAAACATTAGTTAATGCAGTAGGTATCATCAACTAACAATGAACAATATATTTTTACATCATATATTAATCTTGGTTAATGTTAAAATGATAGTTCACTATAAATCTCCACTTTCACTTTCTTCTTTTGTTTTTGGCGATTCGCATTATTCATACATATCGCCACCTACTAGGTAGGGAGGAGAATTTATAGTAAAAAAGGACTTAAATATTGATCTGTTTCTCACCAACACCTATCATATCACTTCTGAAGATATGGATTTAACAACTGGAGTCATCAGGATTACATTTATGCTGCCTTTATGTGCTTTTTGGAGCTTCAAAGTTCTGGCCACCATTCACTTGCATTGTAAGGAACAACAGAGCTGAAATCTTCTGCTAAAAATCTTCATTTGTGTTCAGCAGAAGAAAGAAAGTCATACACATCTGGGATGGCACGAGGGTGAGTAAATGATGAAAGAATTTTCATTTTTGGGTGAACTATCCCTTTAATAAAAATACAATTGTTCATTGTTAGTTCATGTTAGTTCATAGTGCATTAATGTTAACATATACAACTTCTGAAATTAACATTAACCAAGATTAATAAATGCTGTAAAACTATTGTTCCCTGTTAGTTCACGTTAACTAATGTTAACAAATGGAACCTCATTGTAAAGTGTTACCAATGTTTTACTTTTAAAATAGTATGCTTGACTGACCTGTTTGTTTTCCATATGTGTATTGTCTCTGGATCTGTAATGTTGTGCTGTGCTGCCTGGTCATCCAACAAATCAAAGAAATATTTCACAGCCAAAGGAACTGGTTGACTGGTGCTCAGAATCACAGTGAACAGATCATCAACAAATTTTTGCAGTGTACCCTAAAACACACAGTAAAAATGGTGAAAAATGTAAAATAAATAGTGACCAGTCATAGCACCAAAAATATACACTTTCCCTTATATATTTATTAAAATGTTAAGGGAAATCTTGATGTCGCTCCCTTATGTATGGAACGTGTGCTCTGAGAGGGTGCTCCTTCTTTAAGCGGTACCTTCACAGACAGCAGGCGAGTGAGGTAGATCTCTGGTATAGCCTTGGCTCTCTCTCGCTCTTTGTCCCTCAGACTGCCTCGTCTGTGTTTGGGAAGCTCCGACTCCTCGCTGGCCTTCACCAGATGCCATTGTTTCACTCCTTCCTCTTCTCCATCTTCCAACATTGGGGTCTCTGAAAGAGAAGTAGAGAGAATTTAAGACAATCTGTATGTCTAAAAGAAACATTCACATGGGGCGAAATATAAATTCATCTTAGGAGACTCACTCTCGCCTGGTATGTAGTCATGGCTGTCATGGTGGATTTGCTTGGATTGTCGTGACACCAGTGTTACTGTGGCACCATCAGGGACCTGCAGAGATACAACAGGAAATACTTACAAATCAATAGTGGCTTACAGATGAATCAGCATGTCAAACTCATTTTATGACATTCTTATACCAAAAAAGCCCTGAAGAATAGCTTGAACCTTGTAATGTTGTAAAGTGTTGAGACGTTTCCAGGAACCTTGAACCACTGATGTCAAGTCCTGATCTGACAAGATCAGATGACCAGCCATTCCTGCTCTCCACTCTATAAAACGTATGATAACAAGAACTGTAAATACTTAAAATGCAACATAAATAATAACAGTAGTTATCTTAAGGTGATAAAAGCCTTTGATTATTGTACCAGCTCCCTGTAGCTCTTACCGAGATGAACGGAGTCTGCGGAGGGTCTTTGGGAAAGTGACGTGCCCTTGCATGTGTGCTCCAAAATCTTCTCTTTCACCTGAGTGATGGTGTCACAATCCAGCACTTTGGTGGGGACTGTCTGAGACTCACCAGCACCTCCACTGCTCACAATAACATTCAGAGTCTATGGAAAATATACGAGAGTTCAAAATACAAAGTTGTTTAATTCACATTTTAAAAGTGCTCATGAATAACTCCTTTTTAAGATTCAATCATGTTATATAATGTGTGAATGAATTATCATGATAAAAATTACTATATTGAGCTACAACATTGAACATGAGATTGATTTAAAATATCAATCCACCTTAATCATACTTTCTAAAAGGCTAGATAATGAATGACACCTTCATAGGAAGTACAATAATACGCAAAGAGGCCCAAAAAAGAATTTGGACATTTAAGCCATATTTAAAAATGTATGAATGTCATTGCATTAGATAACAAAATATCAAACCAAGTGGCATTTCTTTCGAAGAAAGATAGCACAAACAAAACATTTCATATGAAGTAGAAATTGAATGATAAAGCAATAGATAAACTGTTTAGAATTGAGAGAAAAAAGTATTTTGACCCTTTGTGGTTTTCAGACTTAGTGGAACGTGTCCATAGTTAATGTACTAGGATACCAGTGTGAACTTAAGAGGAACTGACATAACCTTGACACCAGCTGGTTAAAAGTCAATGCAAAAATGGCTTAGAAATGTGAAGTTAGTTCTGAGAAAAGCTCTAGCATCATTTGTTTGCAGATAACACTTAAGTGTTATATATGTTTGGAGACACTGTAAATTTATGCATTAACTTCTTTGTACAGAGTGTGTGTCTCTCACCAGTGTGCGGTACTCCACATCTTCTCGCAGTAGTCGGTTGTCATTGAGTGTGTATTTAGCTTTGCCTGTGACAGCGTCCACAGGACCCTTATCTACTTGATGCTTTATGGCTCTGAACAGCATGAAAAATGACTCGCCTGCTGTGTCCTGACAAATGACATATAAACACTCACTAGCAAAAATCTGAAACATATGCTCATACTGAACTACCTGAAATCCACCAACCATCTTTCATCAATTTCACTTCAAGCTACTTGTTTTTATGCAACATAATGTGAAAAATAGGATTTTAAATTAGACTGAACCAAACAAAAAGCATCACTCACCCTGAGGAAGGAGTACAGGCAAATGGACATCCAGTTAGTCAACAGCTTTTCCACCACAGATTCAGTCCTGTAACAGGGGGTCAAATTTATCAAATTTATTTAAATGTATCTATATTATGTATGTGATGTAACAAGTTTTTAGTGATTACATGGAGTATAATGGGGATTCAGCGATTACACTGTAGAACAATAGAGATTCCGTGTATACAATGTAGAAGAACTATGAGGGTTCTGTGATTTACAATGTAGAACAATGAGGACTTCAGGGATTTCAGTTTACAATGTAGAGTAATGAAGATTCCTCGTGTACAATGTAGAAGAACAATGAGAGTTCCATGATTACTGGGGTGTGGCATGGGGGGGCGTGGTCATGTGTCTATCTGCGGGAGAGGGAAATTGCTAAGGCTCGTCACCTGGGCTATAATTACTCTAACACATATCTCTCCTCCTCTGATGCTCTGGCGAGCCTTATCAGGTCTCCCTCCGCCATCACTATAATGAGAGACAGGTGTTAGAGTAATTACAGCCCAGGTGACGAGTCTTACCGCTTTCCCTCTCCCGCAGACAGACACATGACCACGCTCCCCCATGCTACATGGAGATGTCACGATTTTTTGGAGAATGAGTAGGAGTATCGATACTTCATTTTCAGTACTTGTTGATACAGACACCTGTTTTTTATTAATGTTGCAGTTTTCAAATACAATAGTGTGAGACTGATGACTTGAGAACGTTTATTTTGTTTCAGTAACTGTTACTCAAAAGACATCATCAAAAAAAGTTATTTTTCAGCTGTCATAAAGTTTCACCAATTTTACAGAAAAAAAAATAATACGAAAATAATCACTATAAACAAAACCAAGAAAACTGTCCTGCTAACTTGAGATTCCATGTTTACAATGTAGAAGAACCATGAGGGTTCTGTGATTGTAATGTAAAAACAATGGAGATTACATGTTTACAATGTAGAAGTACCATAAGGGTTCCATGATTACAATGTAGAACAACAGGGATTCCGACTTTACAATGTAAAAGAACCATAAGAGTTCTGTGATTGCAATGTAAAAACAATGGTGATCCCATGTTTACACTGTAGAAGAACAATGAGAGTTCCGTGATTACAATGTGGAAAAATGGAGATCCCATGTTTACAGTGTAGAAGAACAATAAGAGTTCCGTGATTACAATGTGGAACAATGGAGATTCCATGTTTACAATGTAGAAGAACAATGAGGGTTCCATGATTACAATGTGGTACAATGGAGATCCCATGTTTACAATGTAGAAGAACAATGAGAGTTCCATAATTAAAATGTAGAACAGTGGGGATTCCATGTTTACAATGTTGAAGAACAATGAGGGTTCCATGATTACAGTGTAGGAGGACAATGAAGGTTCCTCCATTACAATGTAGAACAATGGGTATTCCATGTTTACAATGTAGAAGAACAATGAGGATTCCGTGATTACAATGTAGAATAACAATAAGGATACCATGTTTACAATGTAGGAGGACAATGAATGTTCCTCCATTACAATGCAGAACGCTGGAAATTCCATATTTACAATGTAGAAGAACCTTGAGGTTTCTGTGATTAAAATGTAGAACAATGGGGATTCCATGTTTACAATGTAGAAAAACAATGAGGGTTCCGTGATTACAATGTAAAACAATGCGGATTCCATGTTTACAGTGTAGAAGAACAATGAGAGTTCCGTGATTACAATGTGGAACAATGGAAATTCCATGTTTACAATGTATAAGACCCATGAGGTTTCTGTGATTAAAATATAGAACAGTGGGGATTCCATGTTTACAATGTTGAAGAACAATGAGTGTTCCATGATTACAATGTAGGAGGACAATGAAGGTTCCTCCATTACAGTGTAGAACAATGGGACTTCCATGTTTACAATGCAGAGGAACCTTGAGGTTTCTGTGATTAAAATGTAGAACAATGGGGATTCCATGTTTACAATGTAGAAGAACAATGAGGGTTCCATGATTACAATGTAGGAGGACAATGAATGTTCCTCCATTACAATGTAGAACAATGGGAATTCCATGTTTACAGTGTAGAAGAACCTTGAGGTTTCTGTGATTAAAATGTAGAACAATGGGGATTCCATGTTTACAATGAAGAAGAACAATGAGGGTTCCATGATTACAATGTAGGAGGACAATGAAGGTTCCTCCATTAAAATGTAGAACAATGGGAATTCTATGTTTACAATGTAGAAGAACAATGAGAATTCTGTGTTTGCAATGTAGAAAAACAATGAGGAATCCATGATTATTGTGTAGAAGAACAATAAGGATACCATCCTTACAATGTAGAAGGACAATGAGGGTTCCGTGATTACAATGTAGAATAACAATAAGGATACCATGTTAACAATGTCGGAGGACAATGAGGGTTCCTCCATTACAGTGTAGAACAATGGGGATTCCACGTTTACAATGTAAAAGGACAATACGTTTTCTGTGATTACAATGTAGAACAATGGGGATTCCATGTTTACAGTGTAGAACAATGGTGATTAAGTGATTACAATATAAAACAATGGGGATTCCATGATTACAATGCAGAACAAGGGGGATTCTGTAATTGCTATGTAGAAGAATTGTTATTCAGTGATTACAATGTGGAAAAATGGGGGTTCCATATTTACAGTGTAGAGTAATAAAGATTCTGTAATTAGAATGTAGAGTAATGGTTATTCAGTAATAATAATGAGCAACAATGGGGATACCATGTTTACAATGTAGAGTGGTTACATGTACAATAAAGGGGATTCAGGGATTCCATAGGGAATAAGAAATGGGAACTAAAGATCAGACGAATCACTACTATATGACATGACGTTTACTGACCTGCGTAGCATGAGTTTGGGATTTTTAGTGGTGTACTGCTCCACCAGGTGACTAAGCAGAGTTTTTAAGATGTCAGTGAAATACTCCAGCTTGCCGTGCAGTGCCACTGTGAGGAGGGATGCCACATATGCCCTGTCCCTTGGAGAGAAGGTCCGCTGGGCTTCCAGAGTGTGGATGAACTGTACAGAAGTACATAAACACAACAGATGAGTCTTGTCACATCTGACCAGAAAATACATCTTTATGGCCCATAAAATCTTTCCATACCAAAACATTTTGTGTGCTTGTTAGAATTATCTCTCACAAGCTCAATTTTTGTTGAAATTGACTTTACTGTTTTTATGTTAAGGGTTCCAGACGCCTAACGACATTTGTATAAAAAAATAAAATAAATAAAAAAACATTTATTCATGTTTTATACTATATCTGGGGTATCTCAGACTCCAAAAATAGGTAATGTAACGTTTTTCATAGAGGACAGTAGAAGTGTTTAAGAATTTTGAAGAATCCATTTTTATAATCAGTTCTCAATAAGATTAGGAAAGTCATGATCAACTTGATGCTTAAATGTTAAGTATGTTTTTCGAGCTCGTCTTGGTGTCTCTTAGAAACCAAAAAGAACATAATAGTTAGGGAAAGACCACCTTTGTGAGGAAAAGCTTGCTGTTGAGGAGGTTAGACAGCTGAACCAGGCCTTGCTCCACAGTAGCCCGGCGACAAGCAGGCACGTCCAGGTCCCGCCTCAGTGGAGAATCACGGTGACCGGGGAAGAAGATCCTCTCAGAATACCTGCGATAGTCAAGGAATGGAATTCCAGATCCCATCAGATCACTGGACACGTCCATCATCTCAGTCATCAGATCTACACACAATACAAAAACACTTCATTATAGGATACTGAAGGAATTTTGTAATGCAGAATAAGCAGTGTCTGTCTGTTGTTTGTGTGGGGGTTGCTGACCTGTGAATTCCTTTTTACAGCGATCTCTGACACTGGTCTCCAAATTTTCCAGTTGGATCTGAACTTTCTTATAGTCTCTTAGTGCTTGCTTACTTTTCCTCCTGTTAATTACACACACAAAAAACAAACACATGCAAATATTAAGGATATTATGCACTGCTGAGACACTTGAGTCTGGTACATTTCTGTTTATTCTCAGCTCCATGTCCTGATGTTTGCCAGTAATGTGATTTGTGTATTGTATTGTAAGTTGCAAGATGTAAAAACAATCAGTGTAACTGCAATACGTATATGGCCAAATGTATGTGAACCCCCAGACATCACAACAAGAAGTGCTTGCTGAGCATTTAATCGCAAAACCATTGGCATCACTAGGGAGCTGGTCCTCCTTTTGCTGATATAACAGCTTCCACTCTTCTGGGAAGGCTTTCCACTAGATGTTTGAACAGGCATGTGGGGATTTGCTCACATTCAGAAGCAAGAGCATGAGTGAGGTTAAGCACTGATGTTGGGCACTGGGGCTTAGGAGCGGTCAGCACTACCATTCATCCCAAAGGTGTTCAGTGGAGTTCAGGTCTGGGTTTTGTGCAGGCCAGTCAAGTTCCTTCACACCAGACTCAGTAAACCATTTCTATATGGATCTCACTTTGGACACAAGTTCATTGTCATGCTGGAACAGACAAAGGCCCTCCCGAAACTGTACGCAATTCTCTAGAATGTAATTTTATGTTGTCGTCCTAACTGGAATCCAGAGGCCTAGCCAAACACATTCATTAGAATGGGGTGTCCACATACTTTTGTCCAAGTAGTGTATGTCTAATATTAATAGTAAATAATCTGTATGGAAATACCTGTATATGAGCACGATAACCAGCACAATAAGAGCCACAATCGAGGCTCCCACCCCGACCCCAACCTGGGCTTCCAGAGGAAAGGCAGCCTGGCCTTGAGAATCATACTGCACTCGTCCCAAAGAGAAGTTCAGATTCCCCATCCTTACCTATACATTCACAAACACATACAGTTGAATATTGATACTGAATCAATGGGACACACCACAAACCAAAATGCCTTGAAATGTAAGCTGGCGTACAGTGAACTCTGGGAGAGCCTCAGTGGACTCTCGTTTCTTGGTCACAGACACTGGTGGCTGTTGTGTTGGTGGCTCACAGTACAAGTGGTTCATGGTTAGAGTCTTCACAGCACACTCCCCATCTCCTATCAGAGCAACCACCTCCTCTTTAGACATGGCCAGGTCCAAGTTCTCGCCCTAGATCCATATAAAAGAAGTGAATGGTTACAACCTTTTAAAGGTGTTTTTCGTTTTTTTTCTTTTGATGAAGACAACTATGAGTAAGCAATTTATAGGTTGATTTCAAATGTAGAACTATTTTAAAATATTTTATATTGTTGGAAAACCTGTAACAAAACTGTACTTTTGCATTTCTGTTTGGTACCGCAGCTTGAAATTTTAAATCTTTCATCTAATATTTTGATCAAGGTTTTTTTGTTTACTTGCACTAAGTGTTCCAAACAAATCTCTTGACTAGCTCAAAGATTACATTTGGCTAGATCTTCCATTGCAGTGCTTATTGTAGCAGTATGAGAACTTGTAAACACAGCTTTCTTTCAATAAAACAATATGCACTTTGACTCTCAGAAATTACGCAAAGCAAGCCAATCAGATTGGAGCTTGCCAATTTGAGAAAGTTCTTGCCATGTTTGCGTGCAATATGCATCAGATGTGAACGGCCCATGGGCAAAGACTAGTTTGTAAATATTACCAAACTGCTGTACATTATGAACAGAGGTGAAAGGTGAACTCTGACCTCCACAGAGATGATGCTGCCGGGTTTGTGGCGGAAAGGCTTGCTTGGGTCTTGTTGATTGAGGGAATGAAGAACAGGGTTTGGCTCATAACTGAAGGGGCTTCCGTTGACCGCCTCAAATTCAAAGTGGAGGTTATCCAGGAGGAAATGCACTCTGACGGCAGCACGCAGGGCCTTGGGTCCCACTTCTGGAGTGGGACATAGGATCAGAGTTGAGCTATTCACTGTGCACCGCTCCTCAACCTGACCAAGAACAAGACATAATGAAACATGGTGGGATACAGTGTTACATTACTTGACATTTTTAAAGTCTGAAAATTAAGCAGTTTTGATCTATTTTTTTTAGGGCTGTAAAAACTTTAATTTTTATAGAAAATAGAAACACCAACCCAGTTAACATGTTCGCATTTTCCTTGCATTTTGATGTTATTTGAGAAATATAATATCTGAGTTTTTCAAGCAAGTGAGACAAGTAAAGAGCATTTTTGCAGGAATCTACATCTGTCCGGTGTCTTTAGTTTATACATATGCAGTATATACATATATACAATATACATATATTTTTTTACGAGTGTCATTACTAATACCAACATTTGTGCATGTTATTTGTTTTTCTTTCCTTAAAAAGGATCACAGAGCATTATGGCAAACATCTGAATCAATTGACAGACTCACTTATGTGAACTCTACCTGTTTTATGGCACACAGACTGTCTTCAGGACAGTCTGGTTCTGGGACTATCCTTCGCTCTCTTCTGAGAGGTCCGTAATGTTCGATCTTTCTGCCAGAGTCCACACTCCTCCTCTTCCTCCTCTGAGAGTGTGGCTCCAGTGGGGTTAGGGTCACACGGATACGTGGCTCCTGAACCACATCCAGATTTTGGCCTGACACTCGAATAATACGGCCCCCGCTAAGACAAACACAGGTGATGAATGAGTTTGCAATGAAGTACTAATTATAATTAATTTATTATTTCCAAATGACTGCTTATGGAAATATAACATTAATCTGCCACCTACCCTCAATGTTTTCTTCAATTACATTAAAGATGTCATACGATGAGAAATAATAATGTCCTTGATCTTTTCATATAAAAGATTTTACATACTATGGAAACATACTGTATGTTTCAGAGCTGCAAAATTTCTCCCCAGTCAAAAATACATCAAAAAGATTTAAAAAATGTTTTTAAGTAAACAAACACTCATTCTGAACTTCTTGAACGCAATTTCAAATCAGCTAGACAAATAAATTACAACATCACATCTTACATTTAATCGTCAGCGAGTCCTAAAAAACAAATAGCCCGTAATTCTAAGCTGTTATGTTCTTATTTTACATTTGAAGAGGCCATGCAGCAAAAATGGCCTGTTTTTACACACAAAAAACCTTGAAAAACATGAAAAGAGAACCTCAGGGCAAAAAATAAAATAAAATAAAAAAGATTAAAAAAAAAAAAATGATATGACTCACCTCTCACAACAATAATTCACTGACCATTTCACAATTGCAACTACATTAATGTAACACAATGATCCAGATGGATATTAATGCTAAGCATAAACTACTAAGTTACCCTCCCTTCCCAAAGTACCTCTGAGGCTCACTGGGTGTACTGCTTTAAATAAATGTGTTACCTTATCTACTTATGATAAAATATATGATTTCTTAAAAAAAATTATAATAATAATTATATATATATATATATATATATATATATATATATATATATATATATATATATATATATTCTTTAGAGCTGTAAAAATGTCATGTACCTTACCTAAGGAAACTTTTGGAAGGAAACGCATTGGTCACATTGGGATCTGGGGTGTAATGATAGAGGACTTCCTGTAGATGGCGCTCTGCTCTACCAAACTGCACTGCAACACCACTCTCTCCAGTCCTGTTGCTCCCTCCAGTAACGCATTCAACACGCTCGTTGTACTGCTCCGGGGAACTGCTCAGATACAGACTTTATTACAACTCAGATCAATCTAACTTAGGAGTCTTTAAACATGAACAAGCAAAAATAAAACAAAAAGACATGGTAAATTCCATGTAATCAGAGCAGATTAGATTTCTAAATTAGTATATTTAGGATATAGCTCATTGTATTGGATCTACAAAGTCATATATCATTAACAGTAGGATTACTGATTATTTATGACATTATCAGCTGTAGATATCAGGTGCTGTTTGTGGTCGAGATTCTATCATAATTAGATTAAGTGATGACTCTTGTCTGGCTGGAATGCAGCAGAGGACGTATCTCTATGCAGTCACTCACATGTGACATGGGACTCCACCAATCAGAATGCTAATCTCACTGGGACGGCCCGTCAGTAGGTTCCGTCCCGTGATGGTGAGTGATGTGCCGCCTGACATTGGGCCTTTCAAAGGGGACACGCCCAATAAGGCTGGGTCCTTGAGTTTTGAAATACAGAACACGTACACACAAACACACAGAAAAGAAGAAAACAGTTGGTAATACACGTGTGGTGTTATGTCAAGCAGTGAAATTAGTATACAATAATCTCATCAAATTAAAACGTATAAAAAGTTTTATAAAAGTTGTTTAAAGGGATAGTTCATTAAAATAAGGAAAACTTTGTTATAATTTACTCACCCTCGTGTTGTTCCAAACCAGCAGGGTTTTCATGCTTCTGTAGAACACAAAAGGAGATGTTTGGCAGGATGTTCACACTGCTCTTTTCCACAAAGTGAAAGTGAATGATGACCAGGGGCTGTCAAGCTCCAAAAATGACAATAAGCACCATAAAATAGATCCCACGAGTCCCCTGTTTGCTATATTCCAAGTCTTCTGAAGCCACATAATAGCTTTGTGTGAGAAAAAGACCGAAATTCAAATCATTTTTGTTGGTAATCTTTCCCTCCTTAGTAGTTCTCAAATCTCATTCAAATTTGTGTATATTCAAAAATGGCACATCAGATTTGACATCAACGATGCCAAATGGCATTGTTTTTTAAATGTTGTAACCAATCGCAATGTGCCAAGTTTGAAAATGTGCGTATTCAAATTACAAATGAGATTTCAGTGCTACAGTGGAAAGATTTTCAGTGAATAATGACTTAAATTTCAGTCTGTTCCTGACATAAGGCTATCATATGACTTCAAAAGACTTGGAATATAGTGCACAAGTTGCATGGACTATTGGACTTTTTACTAATTTTTGTAAATTGACAGGCTTTGGTCACCATTCATTTTTATTGTATGGAAAAGAGCAGCATTATTATCCTGCCAAACATCTCCTTATGTGGTCTACAGAAGAAAGAAAACCATACCAGTTTGAAACCAGTTAGTAAATGCTAACATCATTATCATTTTTGGAAGAACTATCCCTTTAAAAGTGGAAGTCAAATACTTCTGCCACTTTTGTAAATATTGACAGAATTCCATGCATTATATTCATACTTGCTCAACCAATTCTATCACATTTAAGGCATGCTGGATTAATGGTTACCTGGTAACGGAAGTGCTGGGCAGACTGCCCGATTCCTCCACCTTTAACCTCTACCGAGATATGCCCACTCCGCTCCCCCCCACTCGCTGTGGTCTCACAAACAATACTAACAGGCACACAAAGAGACCTCCCATTAATCAGTGCAGTGGGTCAATACTCTTTATCATACTGTGCAACTCAATTGCCTGAAGCCATTAATACAATGTCATTAGTGAATGCCAGTTTTATAAAGCATGCCCTCGTTCAAAATTGCAGTAGGAGCCGTGTTCATACAAAGACTCATCTGATATGGTGTAATATGTTGAAATGAGGAATGTTTTACCTGGAAGAGACCTCGTATCTGTCAGGTATGACTTTGCAAGGGATTCCTGCTATGGTGACCGAGTGCTGGATGTCTTCTGCTCTCTGACCCAGATTAGAGCCAGAGACTGTGACCACTGTGCCGCCCTCCACTGGACCAGAAAGAGGCTCAATCTACGATACAACAGTCGAGTCGAGATAGTTTAATAAACAAGAAAACAGTTCAATGAATAACTGCATAGCAGTGCTGTGGAAACTATCCACAACTCCGAAGCATTGTGGCAGTAAAGCACATAAAAGCACCACTCACCTTCAGACAATGCAAAAATCTACTTAAATCTACAATTGTTGATGTGTTTTATACCTTATGACCAGAAATAGTTTAGCCCAGAGAGAAATTGCAAATTGCCAATCACACAAAGGTTTTTAAAGTTTTCGTTACAAGTGGGCAATGCTCCATCAGGTCACCTTTAAAAGAGGTGTACCTGAAAGCTTAGGTCACTGCAAGAATAAGGCAAATGTTTGTGCGTGTTTGCAGTTATCTTGGTCATAGTGGAATTGCAGGTACAATTGGTATGCGTTATGCCTTAATATATTCATCCAGTAGACAAAACAACTATTGTACAAGCATACAGTATGGGTCAACACAGAAAGGCTGAGCCCTCAGGGCAAGACCTCCATTTATTCAGCATACCTACATTTATAGGACAAGGGCAGTAATGTAGATTTTTGATTTAGAAGAGAGGTGATTTGAACAGGGAGTGAAAAAGTTCAAACACAAAAAGCAGGAACAGGCATTCATTAAATGTGTTGGGGCTTATGTATTGTCTACTTTTAGTGCCGTTTTAACATTTACCCTGACATCTACACAAATAAAAGGAATAGTTCACCTAAAATATAAAAGATACGATTTTCAATTATTTAAAAGGATAATGTACAGGCAATCGGTCATTATCACATAACAACATGTTACATAAAACCCAGTGGGGTGATCAGGTCCCTGAACTTTATTTATTTATTTATTTTAGATATTGACAAGGTGCATTATTCCTCCCTTTTTTTTTTTTTTTTTTACATGGCTACTTGAATAAATAAATGGATATTAAATTTGATCTAAAATTATTTTATTATGTGAGAAGAAAGAATGCAGAATGATATGTGAGATGTAAAACTAGCAGAGACATGTAGAAATATATATGCACTGCCGTTCAAATGTTTGGGGTTACTTACTCATTCTTTATTTTTATTATTTTTTTCCACATTTTATAATAATAGTAAAGTCATCAAAACTATGGAATAACATAAATGGAACTATGGGAATTATGTTGTGACTATAAAAATCCAAAATAAATCAAAACTGTGTTATATTTTAGCATCTTCAGAGTAGTCACCCTTTGCCTAAAATTTTCAGACATGTACTCTTGACATTTTCTCAACCAGCTTCTTGAGGTATCACCCTGGGATGTATTTTAAACAGTATTGAAGGAGTTCCCATCTATGTTGGGCACTTATTGGCTGCTTTTCTTTATTATTTGGTCCAAGTCATCAATTTCAAAAAAGTTTTTTTGTTTTTAATGAAATAAATTAATATGGTGGCACAATTATATTTTTGTCTACAAAACTAATTTCAAACATTTAAGCATACGCCTTCAGATCAAATGATTTTTAAGATCATGGGAAACATTTCAGTCAAGTGACCCCAAATTTTGAACAGCAGTGTATATACAGTATACTATATATAATAATACATACTATATGTGACCCCGTCTGTGAAATCCCGACATTTTTTCTACATAAAATCATCCTACATAATGTAAAGAACATTCTGTGAAAATATAACCTAGATATCTTTAATATTGCCCGAGTAAGGCTATGTCAAAGATTTGCTGAATTTCTGGCTCAGAAAATCATGTTTTTGAGAAATTCCAATGTAAAAACAAGCTTATTTTTAAAACTGCAACACATTTGAACCATAATTATCCTGACTATGTGCCATATACCACATTTAAGCTGAGATTCTCCCATTTTCAGTGATATATGACACATTTATGGTAAAATTCTTAAAGTTTTGTAAAACAGTAAAACATATTATGATGCGCATGTCCAAAAATAAAAACATTGAAACGAATGGGGGTACCACAAGAGCTGGTCGTAGCAACAATTACTTAATAAGTCAATTCAGCAGAATGATTTGTATAACTTTATTAGTAAAATGAAATATCAGTAGAAAATGTCATTAATATTTAAATTAATTGTTGTTAACAATTTATATCATCAAAATATCAAAAAGGTTATATCATAATTTGGGGCAATTCCACCGAGATTAATATCAGACAAGCTGTTTAAGCAATCAGCTATTTTCTGTTCCTGCTCACGCTTCATAGGTGCCATGTCAGATAGTTATTTAATCAACCCGATGCATCAGCATCCAGAAAACGAATTATTTTGATACGTAGCAGGCCTAAAATGTCCTTAATATAAGCTGATTATTATTGACAGAATGTTGAGCTACAAAACAAATAAGCTGTTCTTAAAATATCGGCGATGACACGAAAAAATCTCCACAGACATCGGAACCCGGCTTAAGTCAAATTTTTTTGCCTTAACTGATGTTGACCTGATTGCCGCTCTTGCGGATTGATATTAAGGTCTATTTACACTTTCTGATGAAAATAAGTTCCAGAACCGAATGATACAAGAATCAGCAGGTGTTTTTGCATCGAAATAAACCCAGAGATGATTGAAATCAATGTTTAGGAAGCCCACGTCCAGTATTTTTTTGCGCAAACTTATAAAACATGGTGTCAATAAAATCATTAATTTCAGTATTTATAATGTTATAAATGAAAATTGGAGTATTGTATCTCAAATCCCTTGGTATAATATATCATTTACAGCAATAAACACACATGACCTATTTTCATCATTTTTATGGCTATGACTACTTTGACGCTCTTAATCTCATAATTAGATTATGCGACTTTAGCCGGGATTTCACAGATGGGGTCACATATGTATATTTGGATATAATAATTCAATCACTTTTTTTGCTCTTTTAGAAAAGAGCAGAGTGGACATTCAGCTAAATATCTCTTTTTGTGTTCCATACATGAAAAAAAAGAAAATCAGGTTTGGAACGACATAAGGGTAAGTAAATGATGACAGACTTTTTTCCTCCTCATTTTGCCATTAAGAAAGCTAACTCCCATAACACAAAGTATAGATGTTTTTTGAACACGTCAAGCAAAACTCAGCAATCTGTTCACAGAGCATAATGCACACACTTAAATACACCCACCGTGTGTATGTGAGGAGCAGGGCAGATCTGCTGGATGCGGTCAGTACAGGAGCTCTGGTAGATGCAGCTGGAGCGAGACCCCTCACACCACACACATCCGTAATGCTGATCGGCCGTGTGACAGCGGCTGCAGTCAGAGCGACCCACCGAGCAGTTATACAGCCGTACTGCCAAAGACAAAACACATATGAAACACTATAAATAAACAGAATACAAAACTTACAAATCAGGTAAGGCCCGTTTTACACAACTAAAAGCTGTAGTTACGCAGAGTGGTGCTGCAGCGTAACTACAAAAATAGACATGCGTAGAGCATTCACGCTAACAGCCTTCCTGTTGCGTAACAGAGCTGTGGCTCTAATCACAAAATAAAGTTATTTCTGGGATACCACATTAAGAGTTTCCTATAATAACGGCCACAGATGATAAACTAATTATCGGGAGTGGACCAGTTAAAATAATTACTATATTTAAACTTTCAAAAGGTATTCTTAAAGGAATAGTTCACCCAAAAATGAAAATTTACCTTCCCAGATATGTATGACTTACTTTGTTCTGCAGAAAACAATTTAAGATTTTTAAAAGAATATCTCAGCTCTGTAGGTCCATACAATACAAGTGAATGGGTGCCAAAATTTTGACGCTCCAAAAATCACATAAAGGCAGCATAACAGTAATCCATACTACTCCAGTGGTTAAATCCATTTCTTAAAAAGTGAAATGATAGGTGTGGGTGAGAAACAGATCAATATTTAAGTCCTTTTTTACTATCAATCTCCACTTTCACATTCTTCTTCTTTTGTTTTTGGCGATTGCATTTTTCATGCATATTGCCACCTACTGTGCAGGGAGAAGAATTTACAGTAAAAAAAAAAAAAAAAAAAAAAGACTTAATAATTAACTGTTAATTTTTAATAAACTGTTTCTCATCCACAACTATCATATCGCTTCAGAAGATATAGATTTAACCACTGGAGACTTATGGATTACTTTTATGCTGCTTTTATATTCAAAGGTCTGATCACTATTCACTTGCATTGTATGTACCACCAGAGCTGAAATATTCTTCTAAAAATCTTCATTTGTGTTCTGCAGAAGAAAGGAAGTCATACACATCTGGGATGGCATGAGGGTGAGTAAATGATGAGAAAATCTTTGGGAGAACTATTCCTTTAAAAGTGATGTGTGCTATTTCTGTGCCACTCACAAAACCAAACAGAAATACAAAAATAATGATTTATGATGATATGTTTCCCGAACACTCCCCCTGTCTTTTGTTGGTCACCAAAATAGATAGATCCACCCCAAACTCACACCACTAGTTGAGCCAATGTTGTTGTGCCGGGCCAATAGTGATGCCCAAACAAACAGAACAATGTTTTGATAGGCCACAGAGACACAGTGTTTTTAAGAAAAATCAACCTACAAAAATCTCACTTATAGCTGTCTCGCATATAAAGCTAGAAGAGGAGAAAGTATTTTAAAATCGATTTACAAACATCACCTTGAACTTGCACATATGCCTTTTTTCAATCAATGGGTGAGTAATTCACTCTATATATGTTGCTTCCTAAAAGCCTATATTGCAAAAGATTGTGTTGATAAATAGGTTTACAGTGCATTTTCACCATATTTTCAGTTCAGCACACTACTCGCAGTAAAAATTGCCTCAATGGCAAAAAATTATTTGCAGCTATGAAGCACTGCACTGCTTACACTTGCAGTGTGAATGCAGTAAACTGTTAATGCGGATGCCAAAATAAATATGTGACGCTTGTGCAAGTTGTGTGAAACAGGCCTGAGAGTCATCACAAATGGAAAAAGTACCATGCAGGTCTTTTGGATAGTCCACCTGGAAGGAGTCTCTCCTTCTGACCGAAATGATGCTCCTGTATTCTTCCACAGCAGCAGAGTAGGAGTACTATGAAACCAAAACACATTAATTTCACTACTGACTTTATAGCAACGTAAAATAATGGTGTGATCTTTTTAAATACCCTCTGTCCTTGGTTTAATGTTCAATAGAAATGTGTCAAGCTGTTGTCACATTTACTGTACATCACTTTTGCGGTTGTGCTAGCAGACCTTGTGTAGTTGGCAGGTTATGAAGAACAGAGATGGCTGAGTGTCATCCACTTCTACGAAAGCGTCCACCACCACTGATCGGTCCTCGATCTCCAACACACACTGGTAATCAAGCTCTTTGTCCTTATGAAACACATATACACAACACAACTTGTAAACAATCATTCAGATTTGGAATTCCTTTTTTTATGCCCTAAATGTCAAAAATACTTACAAATATGAGACCTGAAATCAAAATAGACTCTATTACTTATAATACTTACATAATACTTATGGTGTTGGTCTTATTGTGCTCATTTCATAAGTGAACATTATTGTAAAGAAAAAAATCTTTATTTTAATCTTTCACCAAACTAAAATTCTCCAAAATGGCTTTTATTTTTTTCCTTATGTAACCAAGGCCACATAGGTGTGTAAAAATAACAGTAACCAATAAAATGTTTCACCTCTTGAGGATCCAATCAAATCGCGATGGATAAAATAGTCTTTCAGAATGATCTAAAAATATACAATTGACTATCAACCTCTAGATATTGCATTACCTGGTAGAGGTGTAAGTTGTGTCCCTCTAGAGTGATTTTCCTCTCAACATTGACAGGTAGGAGGGAGCTGCCCTGGACGCTCTCCACACATGGACAGGCGTGAGAACCGATCATCAGTAAACTCTCTTCTCCCTGATCATAGACAGATGGACAACAAACTTCTTTTATTACGCTGTATTTTCATTCTCCACCACAGCTTTAATAGGAACAGAGTACCTCCACTTTTTTTTTAGCTGTTACAACATCACACTGAGTGTTGCATGAACAGTGGCCCAAAAAAGTACTGAGACTTAAGTCACACTTAAAAATGTCGGAATGCCATTGTTTTAGACAACAACAAAAAACAAAACAAAACATGTGCACCAACAAATAACACTTAAGTTCTCAGAACTAACTTCACCTTTCTGAGACATTTTTAATTATTTTTAATGGTGTCAAGGTGATTTAAAGTAGATGTAACGTGTAACTTTTTATTTTAATTTTGAACAGTATATCTATTATTTTATAATTTCAAACCAAACTTGTTCAGGGTTCCAACTCTTTTCAAGGCACAATTTTCCAGGACATTTTATGTGCCCAACGGGTGTAATATTTAAGCAAAAACACACAAGAGGTCATGATGTATATTGTGGTTAATTAAAGGTTATTTTTCTGAATTCATTGTACACATTCATTTTGAAGTGCACAGCACATGCAGATTATTATTAATTAAATAGCATCCTTTTGAAGTTTAATAATCACACTCGGACATATCGCACTTGTAATTTGACTATTTGAGCATTCAAAAATTCTTTTCCGTCCCAAATATGTCAAATTCTGAGACATTCCGCGTTTTAAAACTAATGCCATTTTTATGACTGGATTCAGAGATACTGTCCCTGTTTTCCATATCATGGAAATCATACAGCCCTACATGTAGTAACCGCAGTATAAGCGGACTCGGATTGTTCATTTATTATTGGAAATGAATTCACATCCCGAGATGTAAAAGCTACATCACCTTTTGTGAACTAATTTTCCAAAAAAATCAACAGTCTGACCGTCGACCATTTTCTAAGGTTTACAACTCAAATGTTTTTGTAGTTAACAAAAGAGCAATGTTAGAATTTTAAAAATCATATTTTTCACTATATCATTGCTTAAACTATTTAGTCGGAGCAATGCAGAGATGACAGAAGATGAGCAGACATTGTACATGACAGGGCTTTGTTTATGACAGTCAACCATTGACATTGTTTCACAATGTTCAGCCACCGACAGTGACAAAACATGGGATGCACCAATGTATCGGCTGCTGATATTTATCGGCCAATTATTGACCAAATCAAAACCTTCAGCATATCGTTTATAAGCATGAAAACACAGATATGAAAAACCAATGGTTAATTCACATTTAATTAGTAATACACTTTGTTTTTTTTTTGTTTTTTTCTCCCCTTTTCTCCCCAATTTGGAATGCCCAATTCCCGATGTGCCCTAAGTCCTTGTGGTGGCGCAGTTACTCGCCTCAATCCGGGTGGCGGAGGATGAATCTCAGTTGCCTCCATGTCTGAGACCGTCAATCCACGCATCTTATCACGTGGCTTGTTGAGCGCGTTACCGTGGAGACATAGCGCAGCATCCACGCATAACTCACCACGCGTCCCACCGAGAGCGAGAACCACATTATAGCGACCACGAGGAGGTTACCCCATGTGACTCTACCCTCCCTAGCAACCGGGCCAATTTGGTTGCTTAGGAGACCTGGCTGGAGTCACTCAGCACACCCTGGATTCGAACTCACAACTCCAGGGGTGGTAGTCAGCGAGTAACACACTTTGTAAAAACAGTGAATTCAAATGCACAATCCAGAAATAATAATAGACACTATATGTAGAAGGGCTGGCACTCCAAAGAACATGTAATATAAAATTTCTTATTGTTTCTCATTCTAATGTTAATGCGGAAAAACCACTATTAATGGACGTGACAGCTGTGAAAACAGCACTTACCTATAGGCTACATGATGAGGGAAACCATCCAAAATGCTTGAAACCAGCAGACTTTGACTTCACGACAGTGTGGCCTGTCATATGTTCAACAGATCTAATCCATGTTCAGTGTAAATTATTTATTGTTAACAGTAAAAAAAAAACGTTTGTACACTTTTAAAGCATAATTCCAAAGTAAAAAAGTGATCTGATTGCAAAATAATGTAAGTGGCAAAATATCAGTATCTGCCTACGGTTTTTTGTTAAAATCAGTATCGTAGCGGCTAAACATATTAATTTTGGTGCATCCCTAAACAAAACTATTTGAATTTGTCATCTATACTGAGTCCTGATCATTACCATGTATATGCAACAAAAACCATGTTAGCCACATAGTCAAACAGTTTTATTATACTTAAATATTTTCCAGGACAAATAGTTATTTTCCTGGAAATTGTACTTTTCAATTACTAGAAAACTGTGTTGCAAAATTCCAGGTTTTCCAGGACGCGTGGGAACCCTGTTGTTTTATGAAACATTTTGCTTGAAAAGCATGCTTGAGCTATTTTTTTTATTTGTAAGAAATGCTGCTTGGTTTGATGTTTTATCAAGTGCAATGACATTTTAAATGTGTCCTAACTGTCCAAATACTTTTTGGGGCCAGTGTAGTTAAAACACATGCAGCAGTATTTTGTAAGTGTCTGTTAAACTGAAATTTGATGAAAAGCAGACAAAAAGACACAAAAGTGTACAAAAAGACAGACAGGGAAAAAGACAGGAGTGCTAAATCAAATAACGTTCAGACAGCTTAAATATTTAAGGTCAAATTAAAATGAGTAACAGAAGGCATGTATTTAATTATATACCCCATCATTCCTGATTTGTAATTCACGCTTAAGTCACATCAACCTCCAGGCCTCTGCAGCACAACATGTAAGCAGAGAATGCCCAAAGGAACCACACTCACCAGAAAGAAAAGGTCAGCCATGTCGGACTGGTAGTCCGTGTCTGAAGAGAGGAGGAAATCGGATGAATCAGGCCCTGCCTCGCCATCGCCAGAGGGGGCGTTAGCAGATGACATAGGAGCACCCGTGTCTATAAGACCATCTACATCCAGCTCTGCCTGTGAGAGTGTCACCACTTCAGAGGAAGATGAAGGCAGCACTTCACCCAATCGCCCAATCGTCACCACTTCTCCAGCTCTTAATGTGGGCAATGTCACTTCAGCAGCCTCTTCACGTATCGAATCTCCCACGAGTTCTTCGTACGATTGAGGGGTCGGTGTTGATAGCAAACCTACATGGACTTCCTCCTCAATCCAAGAACTGTTTTGCGTGAGGGTCGAGGCCTTTGTGAATATATTAGTTGACTCTGTAGTGGCCATGGATTGGTGCATAGAGGAAGTTGTCGCGTGGTTGTAGGTGGTGGGTGGATTGTTGAGTGGGGTTGTAGTTTCCAGAAGTGGTGTGGTGGGGGCAGCAGTGGGCTCTGGAGTAATGGGAGGAGTCACTGAAGGGGTAGTCATGACAACAGTTTTGGTTGTTATGGTAACCTCAGGGGTTGAGAGGCTTGTTGTAGAGGGTGGCGAGGTGCTGAATGTGTACGAAACAAAGTCTTTTCTTGTTTGAGGAGGAGATGTGGGCAGTGTAAACTTGTGTTTGGACAAACAGAGAGGACAACAAAGAGAACGAGGGAAAAATGAAATAAATTGCAACTGAAATAAATTAATGCAAACTCAAATCAATAAACAATGATGCTGACTCAAACATAACATTTCATAAATCATAAAACACACAAGCAAGCATTATGTATATGAAACAAAAATGGCTAATCAATGCAAAGATGAGAAACTGCAAAAACACATAATTGGGTGTTTCTTCAATTATGGACACTTTCTTAAAACTCTCTTAAAACACTTTTTAAACTCCCACTAGTTTAATTTATTTGTTCACTAACAATTTGTAATTTTTCTGAAACATCAGGAACATTTCCAATACAATAAAATATTTTAATATATAAAGAATGTCGTAACTGCATTGATTTTTCTTTTTTCCTTTGCTAAGACGTTTCATATTTCATATCAAGCATGCTCTATATTGACAATTCTATCTCCTTATAAACCAACTACACCAACTTTTGAAAGTTTATTAACTGCAAAATTATTAGTCATGATTTATATGATAAAATTATATAAATACTTTTCACACAATAAATATGGAAATGGTTTATGTTCATTTTACTATTTGTTTAGATTATCAGGGTAGACCAATAAAATCTATAAATCAGTGATTCTCAAACCAGTCCTGGAGGCCCCCCAACACTACACATTTTGCATGTCACCCTTTTTTGACACACCCAATTTAAGTTTTGGAGTCTCCACTAATGAGCTGATGAGTTGAATCAGGTGTGTTTGATTGATCTCTTAAATTCTCATCCTCCACAATATTAATCGGCTGGCAGGCTGTGGCTATACAAATTGGATATGGAATTCACATGATTCGCGTCAGGGCGTCGAGCACTGCTTTGAACTCCACATGAAAAGCGCTACAGACAGTGACTGAATCAAGAACAGCATACTACCCTTACTGGTTAGAGTTGTATGGTAGTATGCGATTCCAAAAATGACAAGCGTCTTGTTCTTCTTTTAGCGCCGGCACTGCTCACGTAATGATACTTCATCCGAATTGTTCGGTAATCATTAGCTGACACTTCGAAAACTAAGTGGCAACGGGTAACAAGTTGAAATTATATCATCTTTGACCGGAGCGTCGACAGACCCTCAATGGGAGAACACCAACAAGCTGTGCAGTGGTCCCTCATCAGTGCCATATATTGTGTTTGGCTTGTTTGTGATAGTTAAGGTTTTATATGTGGTAAAATTCCGACTTACAAAGTGCTTCATTTTTGTCACAAGTCCCATATGGGTTTGTTTTGTAAGAGGTTCTTTCTCCATCACTTTATCATTGGCACAGAATCGCTGTTGTGTGTTTTTGGTGTGTACATCAATGTAATGTCCATGCCAGACACATCACAAAGGTTCTGCCCTATTCCAAACTAGTGTTTAGAACTCACACAGAACTGAATAAAATGTCAGAATCTAATGTGAGAATTCGTAAATGCATTAATCTCAATGAAGAAAACTTAATGCATTAAACATTTTAAAATAACTGCATACATTAACGTGTTCATTTTGACAGCTGTAAAAAAAAAAAAAAAAAAGGCTTTTTAAAAAGCTGGAAAAACAAATGATGAAGGCGTGGTTTCAATGTGACCTTCATACAACTAATATAAAAAAAATATGGCAATTTAAATAAAAATCAACTTCTGGGAAAAAAAAACTATGTATGTAGTTGAAGAAACACCCAAGCACATCAAACTCACAGATATGGCTACTTGATATATTATAAAACTTGTTCTTACATGGTGGTTGTAAATGATCAAACCATGGTCACATGTGGACCGGTGAGTGCAAACATGCAGGTGGATGCACCAATTGCATTTCCAACGGCTGCTTACACAACCGCTACACCTAAATAGAGAGAAAAATAAAAGTGGACCAATAGTTTAGACCTCTGCTACTCAAGAGCAACAATCACATAAATTAGATCTACACCCTTTTAACCTTTCAGTACTGAGTGAAGATAGAAAAGCTGCCCTACATCCAAAATAGCTGAGCTCTAGTATTACACATGACTCCCTCAAACTCATCAAACTCCAGAGAGCTGAGTTCACAGGTTTCCCACATCGCAAATCAAAACAGCATGAGGGAGAGCCGCCCCATCAGTGCCTGTCTGTTGGGCAGTGTATGGGGTAAGGGAGGATGGTCAGGGCAGAGGATACAGCAGGATCATGGAATGATGGAATGTTGGAAGCAGCTGTTAAATCATCAGAGACGTGTTAGTGTGGTCTGAAGAGAGAGTCAGCTGCCCTGCCCATCTCACGCCTCTGGGACATTCTTAAAGCCATGAGTGCCTCTTACCAATGGATGTTTGAATGTAAGTGCTGGATGACTATGGCATGACACTATATGATTAAATTTTTCTCACATGGGACCAGAATGAAACATGATAAAAAACATTGGTTCCTTGGTTGGATAATATAAAACATAGTAAAATACAGTATGTATATTATGGTATACAGTAGAATGGCCTACTATCTATATTACAGTTTAGTACAGTGTAGTGTAATACAGTACAAAACTGTATAATATAGTACAGTATGGCCCACTATCCTATAGTACAGTTTATTATAGCGTAGTGTCTTAGGGTACAAAACTGTACATGTTAGTATATTATAGTATACTGTAGTATGGTATAGAATGGCAGAGTATTCTGTAGTATAGTTTAGTATAGTGTAGTGACGTACAGCACAAAACTGTATAGTATAGTATGATATAGAATGGTATAGAATGGCCTAATATCCTATAGTACAGTTTATTATAGCGTAGTGTCTTCCATTACAGAACTGTATAGTATATTATAGTATATTGTAGTATGATATAGAATGGTATAGAATGGCTGAGTATTCTGTAATATAGTTTAGTATAGTGTAGTGATGTACAGTACAAAACTGTATAGTATATTATGATATAGAATGGTACAGAACGTCACTATCCTATAGTACAGTTTATTATAGCGTAGTGCCTTACAGTACAGAACTGTTTAGTATAGTATGGTATAGAATGGCCTGCTATCCTATAGTACAATTTATTATAGCGTAGTGTTTTACGGTACAGAACTGTATAGTATATTATAGTATAGTATACTGTAGTTTGGTATATAATGATATAGAATGGCAGTGTATTCTGTAGTATAGTTTAGTATAGTGACATACAGTACAAAACTGTATAGTATGATATAGAATGGTATAGAAAGGCCTACTATCCTATAGTACAGTTTAGTACAGTATAGTGTCGTACAGTACAAAAATGTATAGCATAGTGTAGTATGGTATAGAATGGCCTTCTATACTATTGTACAGTTTATTATAGCATAGTGTTTTACAGTACAGAACTGTATTGTATAGTATGGTATAGAATGGCTTGCTATCCTATAGTACAGATTAGTACAGTGTAGTTTCGTACAGTACAAAACTGTTTAGCATAGTAGAGTATGGTAAAGAATGGACTACTATCCTATAGTACAGTTTATTATAGCGTTGTGTCTTACAGTAGTATAGTACAGTATAGTATGGCATAGAATGGTCTAATTTTGTACAGTATAGTTTAGTATAGTGTTGTACAGTACAAAACTGTATAGTACAGTAAAGTATAGGATGGTATAGTATGGCATTTTTTGAATGCTTGATTCGTATTAAATCACAGAAGAGTCTGTCTGAGTGACTTACGGCATACTGGCAGAGAGCTGCTGCACCACAGAGCAGTCATAGAAGGTGAAGTCTGAGACGGCTACAGTGACAGTCCTGAAACGCAGGGACAGGGTGACAGACACTGCGTCTGTCAGAGAGGACACACATATGAGAGGGGTCTGGAGCAGCTGGCAACAGGGATATTGTGGCAGCGATAAAGGACTTTATGCCAAGCAAAATGTTTGAGACAATATAAATTAAAGACACAACATTAATCATTCACACAATATCATTAACATTTCTGTGGAAAGTGTCCATGGAAGGGTAATGATGCGGAAAGCCAACAGAGAAGACATTGAAACTGGACGTTGATCATTACAGAATTCTAGAGTTCATATAGAGTGATATAAGTTGGTCACTCTTAACTTCTCAACAATGTCACACTGACACTATTAATTCAAATTAAAAGCAACAAGTTAATTGGTAATGCAATACCAGCTATGGATTCCACATGACATAATAGTCACAATTACTTCCTCACTCATACTGATCCCCACACATCCAACACAGGCTTTTAAGCATGTTTGAAAGGAAAACATTCCAACAAGCAAACATCATTTGAAGACAGGGCACCTTACCCTCTCCCTGTGGTACAGGTGGAAGTCTGTTGGCCTCTGGAGTGGCACAGGTGACTGTGGTGCCCTGGACAGAGGCAGCAGTTTCAGTTTCTTCAAAGAAACAGGAGTACATCTCACCCTCTGAGAGACTGGGCAAACCTAGGACATCCATAGCAATCTGAACAGACAATGAAAAGAAACATATCATTCATGACTGCATCCTCAAAATCACTGACCAGTAAGACAAAATCATTTTGCTTATATTAGCTTTTTAAACATAACTATTTTTAACTTGACCTTATATATTGCCTCAACATTACAAGAATATTGTGGGTTTAATTGAAGTTCAATACAATGTTCGTCAGATGCTGTTGACAGTATCTGTGGTATGCTGTTGATTAACACAGAAAATAATTCTGACTCGTCCCTAAAGCCCCAAACACACATGCAGCGACTTTATCACTTGATGTCGCTAGTCACTGTACTGTGAAGTTGCTAATAGGCGTTCCTACTTCGCTCTAACGTTATTGGTGGACTTCACGTCTGGCCATATCTTTAGAAAATCACAGATGAGATCTATTGTCAGTAAAACTAAGATATCATTCTAATTTGACAAGGAATCAGTTCTATTGTCCCTAAAAATGAATGTTCTGCTGTGGAGAGTGTTTTTATATAAACTACAGCAGTGCTCAATGCATCATATCATTAACAAATCGAACGATCTATCAATGTATGAATCAAACTCACACTCACAGTTTCTTTTCCACGCATCATTTTATTATATCCAAGTATGTGGTTACAGACAACAGGCACGTGACTCCATTACCTCGAAGGAGATGGGTGATGTGAGCTCCAGTGAACACCGTCTTCACTCCTATTGGTTGTCGCTGCCAAAAGTCACTCCTCATTTGCATAAAGTTAAACTTTTTTCAACTTTGTCGCTCGCCACACCCACATCTAGTCGCCAGAGGTCGCTGACGCTCATGTCGCCGGAAGTTGCCAGCTCTCATTGAAAATGAATGAGATGAGGTTGCTTTGTCACTGGAAGTCGCTGCATGTGTGTACGGGGCTTAAGTTTGTAAAAAAAATTTTTTTTACAGTAATGCACTTACAATGGAAGTCTATGAGGCACTTTAAAATACACACTGTTTCAAAAGTATAAAATATGCATGATAGCATGATAAAATCCCTCACTAACCTTGTCTGTGTAAAACTATATCCAATATTTTACCCAATGTCATGACCATGCAAAGCCAGTTTTCATAGTAACTTTTGCACAATACGTGCAAGGATACCAGAAAGTATCATGACGTAACGATCTGAAAAGTACTGTTCACATGAAAGCAAAACTCCACCCCCAGGAATTAAGACTTCAATGCAAAAGACAACTTTCCAGCTTTAACTTAAGTCCTTTAACAAAAACACGTACCGCACATGGTGATTTTAAACCCTTCTGAATACCTTACCCCATAGACTTCTATTGTAAGTGCATTACTGTAAACACCACTATTGGTTGTATTTAAAAACTGAGCAGAAATTATTTTCTGTGGTAATCAATAATGGCTATGTTTACATGTACACCAATACTCTTATTATTGCAATATGTATTTAAAAAAAAAAACTTTTAGAAGACTTTTAAGAGACAAATATGTCTCTTTAAATACAGCTTGCATAAGGAAAATTAGTCAGTCAGTTTGTGAGTATTTTTGAACAATTTATTAAAAGAACCACTTCATAAGAGTCATTTTTGACTACACTGGTTGCTCTGTCTGTTTTGATTCACTAAAATGAATCGGTTCATAAGAGTCATTTGTGTGTGAATCGGAGTTCACGAGCACTGAATGCACGCAGCCCGATTTTTCTAACCGCGGGTCTTTGAACCCACTATATGCGCATGCGCCTGGAATTATTTGCACTAAATAGTGGGTCCACAAGGTGGCAACACTTAAATTTTGAGCTGTTGCTGTCTCAAAGAAGTGCTAGAAGATGATGTAAACGCCGCTAAACAACAGGAGACGAATGTAGAAACAACAACAGTGGATGTACACGTCAAGAGCATGTGTGTGAGGAGGTGTGGAGATACAGTTGAAGTCAGAAGTTTACATACACCTTAGCAAAATACATTTAAACTCAGTTTTTCCACAATTCCTGATGTTTAATCGTAGAAAACATTCCCCATCTTAGGTCAGTTAGGATCACTACTTTATTTTAAGAATGTGAAATGTCAAGAATAATAGTAGAGAGAATTATTTTTTCAGCTTTTATATATTTCATCACATTCCCAGTGGGTCAGAAGTTTACATACACTTTGTTAGTATTTGGTAGCACTGCCTTTAAATTGTTTAACTTGGGTCAAACGTTTTGGGTAGCCTTCCACAAATTTCTCACAATAAGTTGCTGGAATTTTGGCCCATTCCTCCAGACAGAACTGGTGTATCTGAAGTCAGGTTTGTAGGCCTCCTTGCTCGCACACGGATTGAGGTCAGGGCTTTGTGATGGCCACTCCAATATCCTGACTTTGTTGTTCTTAAGCCATTTTGCCACAACTTTGGAGATATGCCTGGGGTCATTGTCCATTTGGAAGACCCATTTGCGACCAAGCTTTAACTTCCTGGCTGATGTCTTGAGACGTTGCTTCAATATATCCAGATAATTTTCCTTCCTCATGATGCTATCTATTTTGTGAAGTGCACCAGTCCCTCCTGCAGCAAAGCACCCCCACAACATGATGCTGCCACTCCCATGCTTCACTGTTGGGATTGTGTTCTTTGGCTTGCAAGGTTCACCATTTTTCCTCCAAATATTACGATGGTCATTATGGCCATTTTGTTTCATCAGACCAGAGAACATTTCTCCAAAAAGTAAGATCTTTGTCACCATGTGCACTTGCAAACTGTAGTCTGGATTTGATGGTGGTTTTGGAGCAGTGCCTCTTCCTTACTGAGCAGCCTTTCAGGTTATGTCGATATAGGACTCGTTTTTACTGTGGATACAGATACTTGTCTACCTGTTTTCACCAGCATCTTCACAAGGTCATTTGCCGTTGTTCTGGGATTGATTTGCACTTTTCGCACCAAATTACATTCATCTCTAGGAGACAGAATGCGTCTCCTTCCTGAGCGGTATGATGGCTTCACGGTTCCATGGTGTTTAACTTGCGTTCTATTGTTTGTACAGATAAACGTGGTACCTTCAGGCATTTGGAAATTGCTCCCAAGGATGAACCAGACTTGTGGAGGTCGACAATTTGTTTTTTCTGAGGTCTTGGCTGATTTCTTTTGATTTTCCCATGATGTCAAGCAAAGAGGCACTGAGTTTGAAGGTAGGCCTTAAAATACATCCACAGGTACACCTCCTATCAGAAGCTAATTGTCTAATTGCCTAAAGACTTGACATCATTTTCTGGAATTTTCCAAGCTGTTTAAAGGCACAGTTAACTTAGTGTATGTAAACTTCTGACCCACTGGAATTGTGATATACTCTATTAAAAGTGAAAGAATCTGTCTGTAAACAACTGTTGGAAAAATTACTTGTGTCATGCACAAAGCAGATGTCCTAAACAACTTGCCAAAACTTTAGTTTGCTAATATTAAATCTGTGGAGTGTATGTAAACTTCTGACTTCAACTGTACCTGCATTTGTATAACTCATTTGTATAACTCAAGAAGGAATATAAAGACATCTTTATGGGTCTGACCTCCTGAAAAGAAATAGTCCGGTGTCTCATAGCAGTTGTAGCGTGCATGCGCCAACCGCCTGTTTATACGCGCACAGTCATATGGAGTATAATTTGACAGGCTTGTGTTCGACTGTATGCAGACACTGAGAGTTCACGTCAAAATCAAAGTATACTTTGGGACTTAAGTGTGTACAGTGGTAGTGCAGCATGTCTGACTGATCTCACACCTGTTTCTGCTCTCCAAGGCTGGCATTATATTGGCTTAGTGACTCTACTCTCAAACACTGCTGCTGCTCGTCAAAACTCCACAGCCAATGACCTTCCACTGAACCAAACCTACAGTCTGAACGCATCCCACACCTGAGGGAGGACAGAGGAGAAACAAAAAGACAGAACATGAGTATGATAACTGCAACAAAAAAACAAAAAAGCAAGAAAGACCAAAGTGCAGTGAGAAATTGAGTAATTCAACTCACCGGCCATCAAGGACACACCAGCCACAGTATGGGTCCTTCACTGCCAGACAGGAGGTGCAATCAGTATGCTTCTCACACTCCGCCACAGGCCTCTTCTCCACCTGAACACATGAAACAACATGAGAACACAAATATTCACATGGTGAATCACATAGTGACATAACTATGACACAGAGTTTCACTCCAGGCATATAGCTGTCTGGGTGAATGTACTTATGACCACACCCACACAAAATCTATGCACTTTTTTATGATTTCTGAGCTGACTGTGGGAGAAAATTTGTGGAATTTTTAAGGGGTGGATTTAAATATGGTGAAATGTATTAAATTGACCTCAGAGTACAGCACTCTAGCAGTGTGCATCATCAGATTATTATCTGTAAAATTATCTGTTAAAATTTTAGCAATTTTGAAATTTGAGTAATTTTGAAAGAGCCACAGTGTTTACACTCTTTAGTAAGTCAAATAACGAACAGCTAAATTATAGTTGTCCCTTTAAATTAAGTTGGGATAGGAGATAGCCTACTAATGAAATAATGAATGCACTCACAGAATTGCTGGTCATGATGTAGAGATGTCTGTGGCTGGAATCCAGCAGTAGATCACTGTTGATAGCCAAACCTGGCTGGATGAGAAGGGTGGAGTATCTCCTCACCTCTCCTGATTTGGCCAGGAACACCTACCATACAAGACAAAAACAAAAAACAAAAACAAAAAGTAACCTGACAATGGCTCCTAAGAACTTCCTCAAGGTTTAATTGTCTATTTAAACATATTAAACTACATCAATTGCAATAGGACACCTTATAGACACAGAGGGCAGGCAGGTCTAACTAAAAGATCTGAAAGTGTCTGCAGAAAAGGTTTAGCAATCGAGCACTTCTAAGTCTGGTTAAAGGAAAGCAACGTATAAGGCGACTGCAATGGATCTGAGAGAGGTGCTTAATGCCTCTTGAATCCTATCATGAGTGGGGTCAATTTCAGCAAACAAGATTAGAATAGTGAGAATCCCATCATAAGAGCAGGTATCCTGCTTAAGAGTGTGAGACACCTTACACCGAGAGCTGCTCATGCACTCCACCCATCCAGGTTTGCATTTTAACTGCATTACCACTGACAAACTGTCGGCTCCTGTCTATTGCAGTAGGAATCATGCACTGGTACATTATTGTATTATGCAACACAGAATAGGTGTGTGTATGTTTGTGTATGTAGGGTAATTATTAGACATGGATTATGATAAGGTAGATGTGTGTTTGTGAGAGTGTAGTGGCGTCCAAAAGTCTGAGACTGAGAATTATTTTTATTTTTTTTCTAATTGAATAATAATAATAAAAATAAAAATAAAATTTGAGTGAAAAGATAAATTGAAAAATGAACATGACTTTTGATAACATGCACTCGAGCTGCCATGGACTCTACAAGTTTGTACAAAACGTGATGATCCATGCGATCCAGCATGATTCTGAAATGCTTCCAAGAACATCTTGTGCGCTACAATGGAAATGCAAGGATATCTGACCTTTTGTACAAAGGAGTTAACATGGTCAGTGTCTCAAATTTGCTTACATTTGATGACTGACCAAGAAATGCTGCAGAATCTTAAATATTTCTAGTTAGTTTTATCAACTTTTCTGTTTTAAATTCTTTAAAATCCTTAAACCTTTAATTTATTTCCAGATTTAAATGAAAAATATTTAAAGTATTTAATATTTGAAGTATTTAAATAAATAAAAATCCCAGCTTGTCAATGTAGTTTTATATGGTCCTACTTTGAGGACAGGGAAGGAATTTTTTTTTCTGAAATAGTTTTGCTTGCCCTTGCAATTCTTTGTGTGCCCTCGCAACATTTTGCTATGGTTTTAGCATGGCATTTGTAGTAAAACCAGTAACCATGTGAATTACCATGGTTAATCTATAGTAAAACCATGGTAACTATATGGATACAGTATACTTAATGGTTTCAACCAAAAAACATGGTTACTTACTTTTCATAGTAACTACAATATTACTATAGTAAAACCATGGTTTCTGCCAAAAAACAAAACAAAAAAAGCCTGCAACAGTCATGGCTACTGCAGTATTAGCTGCTATAGAAAAATTATTTACTTATTGCAAGGGAATGCAAAACATTATTGTGAGGGAACACAAACTATTGTGAGGTAATGCAAACTATTGCAAGGGAATGGAAAACTTGTTGTGAGGGAACGCAAACTATTGCGAGGGAACGAAAAACGTAATATGAGGGAATGCAAACTATTGCGAGGGAAGGATAAACTTATTGCGAGGGAACGCAAACTATTGTGAGAAAGCGAAAAACTTATTGTGAGGGAACACAAACTATTGTGAGCTAACGCAAACTATTGCAATGGAAAGGAAAACATACTGCAAGGGAATGCAAACTATTGCGAGGGAACGAAAAACATATTGCGAGGGAATGCAAACTGTTGCGAGGAAACGATAAACTTATTGTGAGGAAACAAACTATTGTGAGGGAACGCAAACTAATGCGAGGAAACGCAAACTATTGCGAGGGAATGAAAAACGTATTGCGAAGGAACGCAAACTGTTGCAAGGAAACAATAAACTTATTGTGAGGAAACAAACTATTGTGAGGTAATGCAAACTATTGCAAGGGAACGGAAGACTTTTTGCAAGGGAACACAAACTATTGCGAGGGAACGAAAAACGTATTG
Source organism: Myxocyprinus asiaticus (assembly GCF_019703515.2). Lineage (NCBI taxonomy): Eukaryota > Metazoa > Chordata > Actinopteri > Cypriniformes > Catostomidae > Myxocyprinus > Myxocyprinus asiaticus. The sequence goes on from NC_059372.1 coordinate 32,133,187, forward strand.
CGAGGGAACGCAAACTGTTGCGGGGAAACGATAAACTTATTGTGAGGAAACAAACTATTGTGAGGGAACGCAAACTATTGCAAGAGAACGGAAAACTTATTGCGAGGGAACACAAACTATTGTGAGGGAACGCTAAACTTATTGCGAGGGAACGCAAAACTATAAAAAAACATCCTGTCCTCTAAGAGGCTCCGTAGTTTTACACTTTTGAAGCCCTGAATATTGTTTTTCATGTTTTCAAGTGAAAGAGTGCAGCGAATGTATGAGTGAACACAAATGTATTTGTGTGTGTGGAGGGTAATGCTGCATTCCATTCAACTCAGAAAGTTGGAATTTTCAGCTTCCTTCGAGAAAAAGTGCAATGGAATGCCACTTTAAGTCAGACTTCTAACTTTGAAACTCGTACAGAAATCTTCAACTCTGATTTCATCGAGATGCAGGTGCGTGACATCACATCGGCACCCATGGGGAGATTTACAGGATCAATGATAAACATTCACTTTCACTAAATAATATCCATCAAGAAGTCAAAGATCCTACATTACATGCAGGGTTGGGGAGTAACGGAATACATGTAACGGGATTACATATTTAAAATGCAAAATATAAGTAACTGTATTCCACTACAGTTACAATTTAAACCATTGGTAATTAGAATGCAGTTACATTCAAAAAGTCTTTTGATTACTGAAGAGATTACTTTGCATTTTATTGTCATTTGTTTCATTTAATATTTAGTCCTTTCAGATGGAAAACATTTATCCATATAAATGATGCGATCCAAAGTGCATCTGAACAGCAGTGAAACACTTTCTTATGATGTGTTACATTCATACGAGCAGACAGAGAAGTACGTTTGAAGTAAGTTTGGAGCAGAAGAAATAGAAATAAACCTTGTGTAAACTGTCAGCTTTACGCTACACTAAAATGCTATTTCTAGCCATTTTACATGCACGTTCATATTTTTTTATCAGGAAAATTCATGTTAGATCATAATTTCTTTTTTTCTAGTAAGACCTTTGATATTAGGGTAAAAATCTTATTCTTGATAATAATTTTTTTACTGTTTTCCTATAAAAATATCAAAAAATCCTTAAAACAAGATCAGTTTGATTTATCTTGTTTTAGAAACAACACTGCATAAGATATTTAGGTTTTTCAGAGAATGTATTTTTAACATGTGTATTTTGTCTTACTGTACTGGCAGAGTTTTTATAGTCAAAACAAGTGAAATATCTACCAGTGCTGAAGAAGTAATCCAAAGTATTTAGAATGCATTACTGATCTTGAGTAATCTAATGGAAGGTGTTACAAATTACATTTTACAGCATGTATTCTGTAATCTGTAGTGGAATACACTTCAAAAGTAACCCTCCCAACCCTGATTACATGATAATAAAACTTGTCTAGCAAACGTTTGCAGAGACAGATGTTCAAAACATGGTAAATTACACTGCTAGTATTGCAACATCGTTTATCAACTTGTTTGCAAGGAGATGTATCTGCTGACAATGGAACACCTGCTAAGCGAACGGGAGCACTGCATGTCATCTTCCGAGCATCAGGCAATGGAATGCCTTTATGGTTGGAGATTGGAGGTATCAAGTCAGAAAATATCCTACATCTGACTCTGAATGGAACACAGCATTAATCCAAGTAAAATAGGTGGTTTCTGATGTCACATACACCTAAGGTTCAGGAGTGACCTCATTCAGTACTAAAACCTGCAGCCTGCAAATCTGCATTACATTTGAATTGTAAACTTTAAACCTCATCGTTCCCAGGTTCAAATTGAAACAGATGCACGAGTCTAACTTCATGGTAAAATATTTTGATAGTAACAGTATAGGATCACAGAACACTGAGAGCAGACTATTGTTTATGATATTATTGGTGTGGAATATATAGGCAAAATAGGACAATTTAGAAATATCAAACATCACAATCACAATTCATGCTGTCGTTCCGAATAACAGCAAAGTTGTGGTTGGACTGTTGGTAACTCACAAATTTCAAGTTCTTTCAACAAGAACTTAATATTAGGTAACTTACATTTTAGACACAATATGGCAAGCTATTTTGTTTATTATTCCTCTGTTAACATAACTAGTTTTGTTACAATATTGCAATCTAAAGAACTGGAATTCTTGTAGCAAACACAGACTAGCTGAGTAATACATAAAGTTAAATTTTAAGTGCTGTAACACAAAATACAACATTGCTTATTCAATCAAATTAAAGGACCAGAACTCACTGTTGAATAATTAAGAGTATTACTTATTAATGAGATTTATATGGAAAATATAGGCAAACTACAGAACAATACAAATTTTATTTCATTTTTTTCTGGTGTTCTGGTTTCATTTATTTTCATAATGCATTTGACTTATGTTCCATTTATTAATGAGATGGAGTTAATTTTTGGAGCTATCTGACACTACATATCCCCATGAGTTAATTTTAGACTATGTTTAAAGAGGTGTAGTTGCATAGACAACTTAAAAAAAAAAAATGCAAGTGATTTTCAACAAAAACAATTTGCAGTAATTTTTGTCATCTATATGTCAATCACATTTTTACAGAAAAAATGTCACACAAGCTTGTGGGCAACGACACTGACTTGCAAAGAATATGTCAAAATAGCAGAGAACAGTGGTTTGCTGTCATGGGGAGGCCTGGGTCATGTAGTGTTGTCTAAAAAATAACCAAACACTATGGTTTAACCTCTGATCATCTAGACATGCAAATACTTGTATCCTACAACCACTGTAAGGCTTGGACGTAACTTTGTCTGTGCTTAATATTCAGCCAGGAGCCCCCTGTTCTTATGATCTTTGTAAGAATGAGACTACAGTGGTCTCTGAGCAATCAGTACTGTGTTTTATATAGCGTGGTTTGTGGTGAAAGGCTGTTCTGTGGTCCAACAGAGGAAACACAAAAAAGCATCAGGTATGCTGTTTCAGCACAATTTTAGCTTTGATACATTCGCTCAGTGTGCAAAATCACTTTAACTGCTTAAGCATACAGATAATATTACCATATCAGGTGGACTGATATTTCCCTAGTGGTTTTGAAAAGTGCTTGATAAATCATACATAAATCTCATTTTCATGTCACATACCTTATGCAAATTGCCTTGAGAGTCACCCAGGAAAACAATGGTATGGCTTTCCTTTACACTAACCGCCACAGCAGTCAGACGGGCGGCTGGACTTTCTAATACGGCTTCGGCTTCAACTGGTTCCCGGCTCGCCATTGGACTTGGGGTGTGGTCTGAACCACAGGGGTAAGCGTTTAGGGTGTTCTGGTTGACAAAAAAAAAAAAACACGTTTTCATGACTTTAGTTTTGGCAGACCCATTCTAATATTCTCCAATTTCATCTTGTGTACTGCAAAAGTCTTTTTGTAGGATTTTAGTTCTAAGACTGTTGCCTCAAGGTTGTCAAATCCTCTTAGTTCAGAAAATCAGATTAGATAAAGATTATCTTGGTCTCATCCTAGGACTGCAAGGTTGCTCCTTTCTTTGTGACAAATTTGCTCCAGTAGTCTTTGATAAAATCAAGCCTGACTGTCATGTCATTTTCTCTCATAATGAGAGGTGATCTGTTTCTGTTTGAGTTCGAGTCTAAGCTTTAGGGAAAACAAATGCGGATCATGAAAAATGTGTTTGACATTTTGAGGATTTGTGAGAAACAAAAAGAAGTGTGTTTTTGGGTGGTGGTGTTTGTCTTGGTATCAGCATCAACCTACTTAAAGCCTTAACCTAACCCTAACCCTAAAATGGAAATTCTGTAATCATTTACTCACCCTTATTTCGTTTCAAACCGCATGACTAACTTTCTTCCTTAAGAAAGGAGATGGTTAAGAATGTTCATGCTGCTCTTTTCTATAAAATGAATGTGAATGGACGTGGTTGAGCTCCGAATATGACAACAAAGCATCATAAAAGTATCATAAATGCAGTCTATATTACTTGTGCACTATATTTCAAGTCATCTGAAATCATAGTCAATTCAAGTCAGCTTTGTTTTTTCCTGAAAATCTTGCCCTCCATTGCAGCTCAAAATTTTTACTCGCACTATTGCATATTCCACATGCAAAATCTGCACTGTTTGATGTTCGTTGGCATCAGATCTGCCGTGATGCGTCTTGACACGCCATATATGACTACACATGAAACCAATTGAGATTTGAGAGCTATTATGAGGAAAAGATTTTAGGCAAATAATGACTTAGAGTAACAAAATAAAGAGTAACAACAAAGCTATCGTAAGACTTGGAATATAGCGCATAATTTGTACGGACTACCTTTAACAACAAATACTGTACTTATGTTGTTTTATTCTTTTTGGAGCTTGGCTTGGCATCCTTCACCATTTTCTTTCATTGGGCCATATTTAAGAATGTTTTTACAAATGATTTACAAAGCTATTTGTTCCACTATTGTTTCACAAATAAGGCCCGTTGTATGGAATAAAAGCACAAACATTCTGCCTAACATCTTTTGTGTTCCAAGGAAGAAAGTATGTTATACGGGTTTAATGTGGCATGTTGGTGAGTAAATGATGACAGCGTTTTCATATTTGGGTGAACTATTCTTTTAACATGTAATCTTCTCCTTTCTAGAAGTCTTCTGGATATCTAACCCTCCTCAGACAAATATTCCCTACCTCCTCTACTAGCAGACATCATTAGGGTAGTTTAGGCTTGTCGGTTTAATTGATCCTAACAATGTTGTTTAGGAGCTAGCAGGCCAGGGCTCTGCATCTACATGGAGGTCATAAAGAGATTGTATGACTGTGAGCCCACATCCTTGAGGCATGTGATTAGTCTAGAGGCCTTATTAGGACTACTGCAGTAGTCTTGCCTTATGCTCAACAAATAGTAAAAATATAATTCATTATGGCAGAATCACAGGGGCAAAAGCTATTTCCTTGAAAATGAATGAGAGGCAGTATATCTAAATGAGGATAAATGTTGGTTTGAATACAACGTTAGAGGAAAATTATGTGGTCCAGTTCTCTAGAGTTACATTGCGGGCATCCTTTTCCTATTTTCCCAGTTTTTCAATCAAAGCTGTACTACTATACGGATTATGTGGGAGCGCTTAACCTCAAAACCTATTTATATGGATAATTTATATGTGAAAGCAGTCTACAAGTGAACTGCATCTGGCAAATGTTCTTGTAAAATAAACAACACTGTTACACCATGTCGTAACCAGGCGTGACTCAACAAGTTTCAAGTGTCATTTTTCTGTTCTCACTCAGGCTTTTTTAACACTATGGTACTTGTGTACTGTACTTGTCCAGTCAACGACCACGTTTACATGACTAAAGAAAACAGTTTATTCCAGGGTTTTTGTAGAAAGCTGCGTTCTGAAACGTCATGTAAACGAGAATGCTGATTTCCTTACGCCGCTTAAATGATTAAGAGAAAGCGGTTTAACACACCCAGGTTTCTCCTTGAGAACACGGCTTAATGTGGCAATGTAAACACATAAGCAGCATTCTGATGGGTGTTTGAAGAGTGTGTATGTGCGTGAACAGACCAAATAACAAACGTCATAGGGTGGAGCCCAACAACAAGTCAACACAGCGGAAAGAATTCAACAATGGGAGTACAGTGGGAAAAGCATGTACACTATAAACTATACACATTTATAGACACTAATGACAAATATCTACTGGCACTGTTCGCGTACATGTGCTCGTACATTGGGGGAATCCAAGAGTTTTACGTAAGAGGGAAACCCAACTATTCCGGCGCAATTCCACTGCAGGTCGCGATGGAAAGTTAAGGAAACAAAAACAGCAACAACTCTGGAATATCTGGAAATAAAGCGAAGCAACGGAGAATAAAATAGCAAAGTCTTCCTCGGATGCCATGTTTTTTATTTACACAAGCGTCACAGGGAAATTATGTTGCTGTGGAGAAAGCTGCTTACTGACTGAGCCGCATGTATATGGGAGCAAAGTGTACGCCGCTTTTACAGTGCATGTAAACCAGAAAACTGCTTTCTCGCAATAAGTCATTTTCTAGTGTCCATGTGAACATAGTTAATGTTATTAACATCATAAATAAGCAAATACTTATGTGACCACATTGGGTTGTCAAAGGAATAGAGAGTTAAACAACAATTTCAAAGTAAAAATCAACTGAAAACGGAATGCTGTGCTGCTAAGTGACAAAATCACAACTAATTTGAACGTATTTGAAGTTTAAAATACAGCTTTATGTAGCATGATTTCGGACCAATGAGATTTCACTGTGGCTTATTACCAACAACTTTGTCACAGTCACGGCTGGTTAGGACACTTCGGAATAACATGGAACAGGTCATTTATTGCTTGTCAAATATATTGTGGCATGCTTCATTTGGACATGGTATTAGAATTATATTAGCTACTCATAACTTTATACTGTATGTATTTACTCACAGTGGGCAGGTTGGCACAACTTGATTTAACTTCGTACTCAATGTAGGCCACCTTGTTGCCCCCTTTCTCCCCATCTTGTGTGTAGCACAGGTCTCGTGTAGAATCAATACTTCGGTCTACTTCATCCAAAGCATACATGCACAACGCCGATTCCTCACTGGGTCCACTAGCAGCACTAAACGCTGTTGAAAACACTCCCATTAAAACCTGTGAGTCTCCAGATTCCACACCTCCCACCTGCGCCCCCTGGAGGAGATTGTAGTTCCTGCCTGTCGAGCTTGAGCGACACGTGAGAGGTACTTCAACATAGGAGTAATACGCTTGATCGTCAAGACACACCCGAGCCACATACGTCCGATACTCCCTTGAGGCAGCTTTCAGGTCACGTCTATAGAATAAAAAGTAAACGTGGTTGCGTCTGGCAAAAGTAGAAACAAAATTGTGATCGTATTCAGAGAGCCGTCCAGCAACAGCGAGTTTGGCGGTTTCCTCATAGGAGAACACAGGCTTTGTTGAAAGTTGTCGCGTAGACACCGGTGGGTGACTGCTGGTGTAGCCTCGCCCAACATAAAGGATGGGATCTTTGTCTTGTGGTCGCACCACAAGTCCAACCGTTGAAGTGGTAGGGTCATTAGCCGCTACGTACTGCGTATCAACGGGTCTCTCGGCAGAAAAGATAACTTCATTCACATTATCTAGGCTGCGTTTCTGGCACGTTCCCTGGTGTACGCTGCCACAGGTGATGAGCTGACGGGAATAGGGATCCACTAACAGTAGCTTGTTGTGGTTGTTAACTAGTCCAGCCTGAGGACAGTTCTCCAGTGTTACCGGAGGCAGACAGTCTTTGCTGTCTCTCAAAGGGCCGGTTCTTTCATCCACTTCAAGCCAGAGGCCATCAAGACCAGAAAGCTGGAACAGATGGTCTCGTGCCCCCACATAGACTGTTCCTATGTTGGGGTCAGGGTGCATTGCCAGGTGCTGGAAGACCGTGTCATTGAAAGAGAAGCGGGGATAACTGCTATAGACCGTTGGGGCTGCCAGAATGCCCAGGAGGAGGGAATGAAGCAGGGTGAAGATGAGGGCCATCCCACACTGCACTGCAAAAACACTGAGCAAACAGAAAAGTGACACAAATCAGTGACACAAAGTTAAAATTGTAACTTCAGCTCAGAAAACAACTTGGCAAACATAGAGCAGTCAGTTAAAAACATTTTATACATAACATTCATTACAAAGGAAGAATAATTATCAATAAAAAAAAATTAAAAAATATTTATGTTTTAGTAGTATAATGGAACTGCCCTGTTGAATATTCTCCTTTTGACCAAATAATTTCTGACTTTTCCAATTGTTCGTCATTGCTGGATGAGGACTTTTAAGAATTATTTTTTATAGATTGCACTCACAAATAGCAATTTTTAACTGATCAAATATATTTCACTGAGCTGAGCAATATATATATATATATATATATATATATATATATATATATATATATATATATATATATATATATATAATATTATATTTGTTCATTATATTTGTTTAAATTTATTTTACTATAGAACTTTCCATTACTTTTTCAGATTTTATTTATTTTATTGACATTTCTTAAAAAAGGCTTAAAAAAACACAACTTCAAAATTCCCTGATATTCCCAGGATTTCCATGAACTTGGAATCCCTGAATATAAATGAATAAAATAGGGATGCATCTAGATGTAATTTCTAGGCCAATACCAATAATTCACAGCTCAATGTGGCCAATACGATAACCGGTAAATTTACTTTTTGCGTTTTAAAAAGGTGCACTTTTTTCCTCGTATATACGTATATAATCGTGATGACTCGCATGAGATGAAGACTCCAGTCATATCAGTTACTTTATAAAAGCTGTTTTACTCAACAAAAAGAGGGTCCCCTAATGGGGGCTACCATTTTGAGATCAAATGACCAGCTGAATATGACTTACTTAATCTCAGTAACTGCCCTGTTATTGGTTCTCTTTTACTCATGGATTATATTAATCATGTCTAATATGAAAAGTAGATTTCTATAATGACATCTTTAACTGAAAACTATTGCATTTGAATGATGCTGCATCCAAGCCTCCAGGTGTCAGTGTAAGTCCAGTGTAAGATATGAAGAAAAACTTACTGAGTGCACCTTTAACCTGTTAAACTGTAAGATCACTAAATTAAACAAAGAGAAAATAATTAACTTTAATCTAGCTAACTGATTAACAACTACTCGAAATAGGTGTTGTTTAAAAGCTTGGAATCTAACCAACTCTTCTGTTACTATTTAAGGTTTGGCAGATGTAATGTGAACCAGAAGTGTGACTAGATTACATATGCATGCTGATTACATTACACCTGCATACATTTTATTGTCTCCATTTTTATGAGTATGTAATCCTTGTACTGAGTCCATCTGTATGAGTATTTATGATAATGTTTGTTTCATGTCCATCTGCATGAGTATTTATGGTTATCCTGATGTATCACTAAATTAAACAGAGAATAACAAACTTTAAACTTATGTAATACTGAAATAAACCTAAATTAGTTGATACATTAACAACATTTAATGAACATTAAACAACAAAAAGCAGTAGTACCATAATACAGTGACTATACCAGATGGTAATACCAAAGTAAGAATATATAGTACTTTGAAATATACCATGGTACTGGTCTGGTGCTAAAATGTACTAAAAGAATACCATGGTATTACCATGGTAAATGCTAAAAAAAATTATAATACCACAGTACTTTTTATGAGTATATACATATAAAGAATAAAGGGGTCTACTAAATAAATGTAATATAACTCTGACAAAACACGAAAGTCTTTAAATAGGGTCCATTCAAAATAACAATGCTTATAAAACATGCCAGTTATGTTTGAAAAATAGCACACATACCATTAGTCAGACATACAAGGTTTGGGAGGCTGCTGTCCTCTGGGTTATCCAGTGGCATAGCACATGCCTGTGGAGACAGCCTGTGAGGGTAGAAAAATATGCCAATGAGCTCTTACACAGAGCAGAATTTAGCAATCTAAAGAGAAGAGGCGTAATGCCACTGTAGCTCATGGGAGACAGCTGTTGAGCTGAGCAATCCTGCCCTGACAGGAAATTGGATGATATAGGCCCTAAGTCACCATCAGATCCCTAATGCATTGCTCTGCAGTAGTAGACTGGCAGTGATCCTGAAGTGTGAGAAGGCAAACTGTCCATGAGGTTTTATTTGAATTAGATGTGATTAATATATGAGGCCATTACAAGATGGTAGTCTCTGCTTTCTTGAGGCAATCCAAACTGACCTAAACAATCAAAAAGATAAAAGTGAAATAATGTGATTTGACACTGGACTGACTTGCGTTATGGCCTAGCATCACCCTCGAGTCACCATTTCCCTAAGTGCAGCACCATTTCTTTCATTTCAGACATTTACTCAATTATGGTGTTTCCACAAGTTAGTTAGTCCATTTAAATATATGGTAGAAATACACACTGGCTGACACTACAATGAAGGTCAATAACTGATGATTTATGTTTAATTTCATAATGTGCAGTGCCAGCCTTGTTAATTTTCTTTGACACACGTCATGAATTATTAACTGGCAATGACTATGTATGTAGTAAATTTGTCTTGTTTATTAAAGGAATAGTTCACCCAAAAATGAAAATTGGGTCATAACTTATTCACTCTTCATGTTGTTCCTGTATGACTTACTTTCTTATGCGGAACACGAATGGAACTAATTCAATGAATATCTCTGTTTGTCTTTCCAATACAAAAGGCAAAGGATTTGCAGGTTTCCAGACAAAAAAAATGTTTATGGTTTTTAGTTGCCAAATTACAAACTTTATTGATTCAGATGGTAAACGATGAAACAGTCGATAGCTTAAAAATAATAATTTGTGTCATAAACCAGTGAGATTCGATACACCCTGATTCTTAACTGTTCAAAGAAGACAATATGTCAAAGAATTCAAATTTGGGAAAAACTGCAGGATTTGGAGAATCATAATCGATGAAAAAATGTCTGAATTGTTGGAATTCCTGAGCACGATGAAGGCCGATATATGGTAAAATTCCTAGACGAGCTCTTACTGAGTCTGCTCGACATAACAGGCCATAACCTGGAAATCGCCGGTTCAGAGATCCGCTTAGGGAGACAGGCCCGATCAATTCTGGCCAAATTTCTGAGATCATCCGATAAAGATCTTGTGTTACACGAGGCGAGGAGTAAAGGAAGGCTTGTTCCCAGATTTTGCAAATTCAACAAGAGAGAAACGTGATCGATTCAAGAAATGCAAGAAACTCTTACATCAGCAGAACGTCGCTTTTGCACTGATGTTTCTGGCCAAACTGAGAATAGATGCTAAGGATGGCCATAGAGAATTTACATGCCCACAGCGAGCGATGTATTTCATAAAGACACTGAAGTGAGTACTTGATTGTCCAAGGAAACTGAGCACCTTTTTCATTTCTTTTTTTGCTCATTTCTTCGGGTTAGTTTGTGGATGAATCTGCATGTTTTTGGTGCTTATGCCTCCTGTTGGCTGGAGTTGGTTTTGTGGAATATTTCTTGCAGGACATTGGAGTGAGTTTGACTGCCAGAAGGACTGAATGGCCCTTTTTTTTGTGCTGGTTCCGCTAGCGGCTGGAGCTTGTTTGGTGGAGGAACACACCTTCGGGACAGTTATGTGGATGAATCTACATGTTTTTTGTGTTTATTCCGCTTATTAGCTGGAGTTTGTTTTATAGATTTATTTTCTGTTATGTAATTCTGTCTCACAAAACACCGGACTTGAGCAATCCGATGGCAAAGTTGCCGCTCTTATAGGTGTACATGGACTGTTTGAGTTTAGACGGATCGACGCTGGTTGGCGCTGTTGTGCGTGGATGGATTAAGTTACTTTATAGACACCCAGTAGCGGCGGTACAAACAAATGGATTCATTTCAGATTATTTTACTCTGGATAGGGGCACCCAGCAGGGTTTCCCTCTTTCCCCATTATTGTTCTGTCTTGCCCTGGAACCATTAGTCTCCGCGATAAGAAAGGAGGATAATTTTCCAGGGGTGGTGGCGGGAGGTATGGCAATAAGCTTTTCCTTTACGCAGATGATATTTTATTATTCGTCTCCTACCCTACAAATCTATGCCTTGCCTCCACAGAATTATTAATTCCTTTTCCAAGTTCTCAGGATAAAAGTCAATTGGTCTAAATCCGAAGCTTTGGCTCTGACAGCGTACTGTCCAGTAACGGCTTTCCAGATGGGTGCCTTCAAATGGCCCAAACAGGGCATTAAGTATTTGGGGATTTTATTCCCAGCAAATTTGTCTGATTTAGTTAGTGTCAATTTTGACCCTTTAATAAAAAGATTTTCGAGCGATGTGGGCAGGTGGGCTTCATTACATTTATCGATGATTGGGAAGGTTAATGTTATTAAAATGAATTGTATTCCAAAATTTATCTACCTGCTACAATCTCTCCCTGTAGATGTCCCCCTCTCTTATTTCAAGCAATTCGATAGCATAGCGAAGTCCTTCATTTGGAATGGTAAATGTCCCAGATTGCATTTTAATAAGTTACATAGGCCGATTGACAAAGGAGGGCTAGGCCTACCCAAGACTTTGTTTTGTTACTATGCGTTCAGTCTCAGACATTTGGCTCATTGGTCACTTCCACCAGAGAGAGCCCCTCCCTGGTTTGTTATTGAACAGGCAGTTCTTGCCCCTATTTTGCCATTACAAAGCATCTCTATCAAACTAATCGGAAAAGTTAAGTTACACCCCGTTATTTCGCATTTACACTTGGTATGGACTAAAGTGTCCAGATTGTTTAAATTGGAGACTTATTTAAATGTTGCCATGAGCATATGGCAGAACCCAAGATTGTGTATTGGCAAGTCCCCTTTCTGCTGGCCAGAGTGGATTGTGAGGGGGGTTGCTACACTCAGTGACCTATATGAAAGTGGAGTGTTGAGATCGTTTGAAAACTTGGTCCAACATTTTAGGATCCCCAGACCTCAGTTTTATAGGTATTTACAATTGCGTCACCTGCTTTGTATTATTTTTGGGAGTAGCACACCCCACCCTAAGGAGGCAGAAGCTTTGGGAGAGGTGATTGCGGCTTTTGGAAAAGGTCATGAGGCATCAGTGTACATACTCCTAATTCAGAGTATGGGGGATGGAGCTTTAACTTCTATTAAGAGATTATGGGAGAAAGATTTGAATTTGGTTTTGGAGGATGGAGTGTGGACTAAGATTCTGAAAAATGTCAAGTCTGCATCTAGAGATGCAAGGGTTCGCCTTATGCAATTTAAGATTTTACAAAGATTTTATTGGACCCCCTCTAGATTATATAGGCTTGGTCTTAAAGACACACCCACCTGCTGGAGATGCCAATCAGAAGTTGGAGACACAACCCATGTTTTTTGGGGATGCGTTAAGACCCAAGATTTTTGGTTAAAAGTTCAGAATTATTTGCGTGACATTCTGGGCACTCACATTTTACTTTGCCCCAGACTTTGCATTTTGGGCGATGGGGAAGTTATAAATTCAGGTGACAAATATATAAAAAATTGGGTTCTGACTGGCGTGATGATTGGTAGACAAATTGTTTTAAGGGGATGGAAGTCAGATGGAGCGCCACCATTTCTGGAGTGGTGTACGGCGATGGGGAGGGTGACGGCTTATGAGAAGATGATAGATGGAAGGCTGGAGGACTTATTTTTCAGGAAGTGGGGTAGGTATTTGGCAGTTTTGGAGGACTCTAGGGGAAGGGATGAGGAGGGAGACGTTTAGTTTAACTATGCATGTTTATTATATATTTCATTTTTGATTTATTTTTATTTATTTATTTTTTATTTTATTGTTTGTGTGTGTGTATTATTTTATGTGACCACAGGGGTGTTCTTTGAGGTAGGGTGGGGTTGGTGTTTGGGGAGGGATGTTAATGAGTGTTAAAAGTTAAATGTTGATTCGGTGTGTATATGTTGTGTTCTTCTCTGTTGTGTTTTTTCTTCGAATTAATAAAAAATGTTAATTACAAAAAAAAAAAAAAAAAAGTCCATGTGACTCGTGCGTCATATTACAAGTTTTCCTGAGTCATATTACAAGTTTTCTGAAGGCATATGATTGGTTTTGGTGAGAAACAACCCAAAATGCAAATCATTTTTCAGCAAAAATAATCTTGACATCTGTTGCACATTCATGAGTACTATGAGAGAAGCTTGTTTTTAGTGCTAAATGACACAACATAATTCTTAAGGGCAAAAAGCATACAAATGTTAGTATGGTAAGAAATGGTAGACCAGTTAGCAAGATTAACAAAGCATAATAAAAGCTAATATTATTGTACTAATAGCTAACAGGGCCAGTGCCTACGCCAGGTCATATTATGTAAGATTTACTCACTGAATATCCCACAAGTTAACAATGACTTGAACTTGATTGAGTTATTATTAACCACATTAACCAAACCAAACAAATAAATGTGCCTTGAGCTGACCTTTTAACAGATTTTGAAGGTGTTTTCCAAGAGGTCCTGTTGAGCATTGAGAATAAAACCCTCAATAAAAGGTTTTACCCTGAAAAGCACCACAGACAAAAGAGCACAACCTCCACAGTTAGCGAACAGCTCACCAAATAATAGAACCTCGTTAGTCTGACTGCTTTTAAATCTTCACTAGAATAGACATGCAGGTGGTGTTGATTTAACACCAATGACAGCTAAGACCAACACAATACAGATTTTCCTCTTCATAGACCAGTCACAGAAAATGGGGGGAAGGGAAGAGACACAGAGAGAGAGAGAGAGAGAGAGATAGAGAAGGATTCCATGCAGGAATGACAAGCACTTCACCCTGTATTAAAGGATAAACTCTCAGCTAGCCCCTCCAAATCGTCCCTGGACTGAAGGGAGTGTATTGTTTGGAAGCGTTCCCAGGGGCATAGATACCGGCACTGGCAGGGTTACGTCGGCCCGCAAGGCATGTCTCACACAGCAGTGCAGCGAGGAGACTGACCCCTCTGTCTGTTCTGTGACGGGCTGGCAGTGACTCCACATTTTTATGGCCTCTAACAGAATGTTACACTGTAACGCCTCATTGGGCATGACAATGAACATGAAATGTTGAATGATTAAGAACCTATTTATCCATCTCTGGGGACAAAGCAGCCATTCACCAAGTAGAAAGAGTATTAAAATGTAATTCACAGTATAAGAAACATCTTTTTACATATCAAGCTGATGTTGTTAGTCTTTTTGCTGAAGGATATATGTCTAAAAAAATATGGTGAATGGATGTTCCGAACACTTCTTGGATTTAAAATATATATATATATTCCCATAAAGGCGTGAGAATAGAAAGAGAGTGGAGTGAGAGGCATAGAGGAAGTTAAATGAGATGGAGGGAATGCAAAAACAGAGCATGTGCATGAGAGAGAGTGTTATTAAAAGAGCTCTTGAACATAGAGGGGTATTGGAGCACTGCAGCATACTCTACGCATACTCTACATTCCAAACACTATTGTTGACCTTTCCATAGTTTAGTGTAGCCAGACTTTTGGCTGTCAGAACAAGTCTGGTCCACTTAACAGATTATTCTGGCCAAGAACCGTCCACTTAGTCAGTTAGAGATTGTTTGATTGACATGGAAGGCGACCAACAGTTCATTTAGTTTTTAAGTGCTGTTTGGTTGTGGGGTTATCTGAAATAGTTCATACTACAATAACTTGGGGAAACATGGGAAAAACAAATTCAAACAATTGAACAGCAGTGTCAGTCCACAACTGGCTGTCCAGAAAAAAGAAAATTGAGTATAAATGTGTATATAATTTGCATTTAGAATTTGTCTTTCCAAAAGGAGGTTATTTTACAGATATAACTCAGAATAAACAGAATATACTGTCCTCCTTGTGGATCTTGTTTACTTGCTACTAAGTTCACCAAACAAAAGATCCCCAAAAAATACTCTTCAAAGATTTGATGCCACTAACTTAGCAACTTTAGTTATAAGTAGGGCTGTTGATTTTAAGGAGTTAATAAAAAATTAAGCACAATTAATCATGTCCCCAGACCGTAATAAGGAATATTTCTACCATTGGAGCAATTCAAGCTTGAAGTACCAGCTGTTTTCAGCAGGGGACAGTAAGCGAAACTCCAACAACACTCAGGCTTGCTTAACACTACGATAGCACAACACGAGAATGGGTTATTGTATTCAAACAAGAATACAGGAATCTCAAGATGTGTTTTTCTAAGTTTCAAGTGCGGGAGACTGATCTGTCCTCAAATCTTGTTCACTTTCACACATAAAAAAAAAAAATAATAAAATACTGACAATACACACAAGAACCAATGTGTGCAATTTCTTTTCATCTGCCTTTTCTCCTGCCTTGTTTAAACTTTCACCTTGCACCACGTCTTGTGCGCGCAGCTCTCATTCATGGTGTCAGGTGTGCTCGCAGCTCTCATGTAAATAAGCTGTTTTCACGATAGTTTCAAATGGATGAAGAGGTGAATTAACACTTAAATTTCAGTCTGTTCCTCTTACAACACACTATATGGCTTCAGAAGAATTTAAATCTAAGGCACAAGTGTTATGGATGACTTTTTAAGGTGCTTTTATGTGTGCTTTCGGAGTTTGGACAATCACAATCCTCTCATCCCTCAATCTTGTGTTTCACAGATGAAACAATTCATACTGGTTTTGAATAACGAGGGTGAGTAAATGATGGCTGAAAAAAGTCAGTTTTTATTTCTGTGATTATTAAAATTTGTCAGTATCATTAACAGATGTAAATTATTGTCGAGAGGTCCTGACCGCTACTGAAGCAGCGAATAGCCGTAGACAGTGCTGTCACATGATACTTGTTACTTTTTCAGCGCTGGCCAGAATGGGCCAATCACAGTCATTATTACTGTCAGTATTACTGGATGAGGATTTTAAAAATACTTTCAGAGACTAATGAGGCTTATTTGCATTCATAGTAAGAATCCTTGCAATTAACCTTTTTTTTTCCATTTTTCTCCCCATTTTTCTCTAAGTCCTTGTGGTGGCGTAGTGACTTGCCTCAATCCGGGTGGCAGAGGATGATTCTCAATTGCCTCCACGTCTGAGACCGTCAATCCGCGCATCTTATCCGAGGCTTGTTGAGCGCATTACCGCGGATACATAGCGCGTGTGGAGGCTTCATGCTATTCTCCGCGGCATCCACGCACAACTCACCACGCGCCCCACCGAGAGCGAGAAGCTTAGGAGACCTGTCTGGAGTCACTCATCAAGCCCCCTGGAATCGAACTTGAGACTCCAGGGGTGGTAGTCAGTGTCTTTACTTGCTGAGCTACCCAGGCCCCCAATTATCAGTTTTTATTAACAAAAGGGTGTGAAAGTTTTTCTTGTTTCAAAAGGGGACATGAACCAAACAAATTGAGAACCACTGGCTTAACTTGACACAGCAACCTATAAACGCTGTTTAAAGTGTCCATCTGACGCATATGTATATTGACACGTCCTTAGAAAAGCCGATATAATAAATCTAAATCACAAATTTAACTGCAAAACTGATTGTTGTGGACTGAAGACTAATGATAGGCTTATGTTCAATAATATGGAAATAAACAATATATTGCTTTTTAACTTTTTAACACTTTTTGTATTGTCTTATCAATGCTTGTCTGCCACAACAATGTATTTATGCATTTTAATTTTCTAAAGTATTTTATTTATAAAATGTATTTATTTATAATAACAATGTTATTTGGGGGCCTTTCTCTGCAAATATTTATATACACTCACCGGCCACTTCATTAGGTACACCTGTACATCTACTTATTCAAGCAATTATCTAATCAGCCAATCAGGTGGCAGCAATGTAATGTTTAAAATCATGCAGATTATGTATTGAATACATCATTCAAACACTGGCAAACCTGGCATCCGATTAATGAAACAAGATTGGAGGTGTGGGTTAGAGCTAATTTGACAAATAAAAAGCACTCAAACATGTTGAGTTTGCTATTCACAAGAAGCATCTGCTGACGAGGACCAGGCTTCACAAAAAAGAGATCTCAGAAGACCTACGATCAAGAACTGTTGCTTTTTATGAAGCCGGAAAGGGTTAAAAAATGATCTTGAAGAGCTTAGATATTCATATGTCCACAGATAGACAAATTGTCAGTAAATGGAGACAATTTAGTGCTGTGGCTACCAGTGTTTCCCACAAGTTTTTGTGAGACTGTGGTGGGTGGACCTCAGACCCTCTAGGGAACATTTTAAAGTTAAATGCATCAATCTGGTGCATGTTGAGAGCAAAATTAAGAGGCTAGATCTATGAAGAACTTTGTGCTCTTATAAACAGTTTTGTGCTCTAGTAGTAATTTAATCATAAACACATTGGTTGTATAGATATGAATCGTGATGACACAGCAAAAAAAGTCACACCCACAAAGCATGGTAAATGAGATGTAATTTAACACAGTTCACAAATAGTCAAAACACAAAATCGACTAGAGCATACATTTGAGCCAGAGCTCGACATTAAGCATTGTTTAAGCAAATTGGTCATTCACTTGTCCGAGTAAAAAGGTTACTTGTCCGGAGAGAAAAAAAAGTTACATGCTCAAGTAACATGTCAAAGTTTATGTTGTATATTTTTCTAAAATTATGAACGATGCCCAACCTAATAGTGTACCTATGCAATCAAATCAATTCTCTGTGACAGAAATGTAAACTGCACTGGGTAGGGGAGGAGGCTATTGTCATATGATAATTATTTTATTTTATGTATGGTAGTCAAATAAAGGAAAGCCTCCATCGCCATCATTTACAGCAGGGGTGCTCACACTTCTATGGAATGAGATCTACTTTGTTCATCATGTTATTGCAGCAAGATCTACCATTGTACAATAAAGGCTACAGATTATCACAATACCAAAATTTCAGTAGTCGGTAGTGAAATTTGAGGATTCTCAATACCAGCTTCAAAACCACAACAAATAATAACACTAAGTAATATGTTAATTATGGGAGAATGATTTCAAGTTCTTAAGTATTATTCAAGACAATAAAATAACAATAAAAAACAGCAATGAATAGAAATAGATTAAAAATAATAGAACAAAAAATACAAATTAAGAAAATTCTGAGCTTTTTTAACAGCTTTATAAGTTTTTATCAGCAGTAGGATATCAAGCATTCAAGTAAACATTCAAAATTAAATGCAACATAAAACTACTACTGGTCTTCACTGTATGATTATAATACATTAATACTTTTTAAAGCTACTAATGTAACTCAGTCAAGAGCAGTGAGTGTTTTCTCATTTTCTTATGGTTGTTTGATTATTATAATGACACACTACACTAGACGACAGCAGGTCTATTAGCTTACATTTATACTTACAAGTCCAACATTTTAATACAAATTAATTTTTTCTCCGCTGTTTACGTTCACTTTAGACATCACTCTCTACATGAATACCTCACCAAGATGGGCATTTTGGCGGAATTTTGAAATGTATTTGACCATTCAGGTGCGCATTAGCGCAAGCATTATCGGAACACATTCGCATGTTCAGCACACACATATACGCCGTCTGTCAATCAAACAGGGCACAGCTGAATTATCGGGTGGGACACAGAAAGTAACACAGCCAAGCCTACTGTTCTTGAGAGTTTCTCACCACTCTCACAGTGTCTGTCTGTGGTCTCTTTCTTTCACATGCATGCCTGCACCCACCGTTAAACTTGGCACAGAGACCCGTGCATGAGACTCAGTGATTGTGGCTCAATATGGCAGTGTAGTCTAGTGACAAAAAACAACACAGAATCTCGTCAATTCTGAAACTGCCACATCACTGATTTTATCAATCAGTATTGCAGGTGATGAAGCATTTGTTCTTATCACACTTTTATACCAGTCATATCATTACAGTCTGTCTGAATACCAATTTACACACTATCTGACATGTCTTGTATAGTGTAGTGTCTGGATTGTGGATTCAGGTCAATTTTCAAGTATGCATCCAATGCATGCTTTTTTGCCTCTCAAGAGTTCAACAATGCAGACAGCACTGCTGATCGAATCTTGGCTTATATGGCAAAGTACTGAATGCTGGGCAGCTCCACAATAATTATTCATGGCAGCTGATGAACAAACCATAAAAAGAACTACTGAATGCTGATCAAGAAAGGAAGAGAAAGGAAGGAAACACAATTAGTGGCTAAGAATGAGGTAAAAGAGGTCAGCTGCCAAGATTAATAACTGAAATTATATATAATTGCAATTAAACACTGCATTTCACAACTTGGCAAGACATAATGGACCCATGTATCAGCGTAGGGCCTATTACTGTAAACAAAAACTAAAAGGAAAATTAATGAACACATTTTCATTAATAGGATTACTGTCTTGACTCCTAAACTAACTAAAATAATATAAAAATGACCACAAATTAATTTTAGTTTATTTTAACCTTTTTAATTTTTAGATTAGTATTAGTTTTTGATACAGTTATAACATTTTAAAACCTTTGCAATCCACCTTCATTAAACATGAAAATTCTACCAAACTGCAGCAAAGAGCAACAGTCGGGTTTTGGGAGTAAAAACACACTAACTTATTTACGATAGCTTATAAACCTTTAAATAACAGACCTACCATGAGCTTAGAGGTAGTTAATCGATGGTATATGCTTCTGTTAAAGCCATCAGCCCATGTTATTTTGAATGAATATGTTAGAAATAGCATTTACTAGATGAATTCCTGGTAAAGAACTATATTATCTATGATACTGAAGGAAAACTATCCACTGATCAGAGCATTGCTGCAAACAAAGCATGCCAAACAAGCTCTGCAGCGACACCAACTAACATGACGTACTGTCAATAATGCAACAGAGTCTTCCTACACTCTCAAACCAATTATATATTTGCAAATATCTGAATATTTTGCAATAAAACTTAAACATTTTGCTACTATACTTATATTTAACAACTAGTCATATATTTTTCCATATTTTTTAATTTTATTACGTCATTCACATTGCTTTATGGCATTGTATTTTTATTTTTATTGAATAATGTGTATCTATATAGTGCGTATTGTATACTGTACAGTGTATGTTATTATTTGTATATTGTTGAGTGTAATTATGTGTATATTAGATTTTAAATTGTGCTGTGTTAATTTGATGTTATTGTAAATTGGTATATGTCTCATCACTGTCACGACTGCTATGTTGATCGGAACTGCACCCAAGAATTTCACACACCATTGCACTTGTGTATATGGCTGTGTGACAATAAAGTGATTTGATTTGATTTGATTTGTATGAAAGGCAGTAAATACACAGTCTTGCACCTTTGTCTTTTTGTCCAATTTTTGAATTCCTTTTTTGCTTCAAATCAAAGTTTGTAATGTTGTGATTCACCTCAGAGCTGGTTGGTTTGGTTCATGGCTTAGAACCTTTTTATGAAAAATGTTTTATGAAATCCCAATGGAAAAATGAATGGCAAAAATACTTCCGGAATCAAGACGGCTAAAAAATATACACTTGATGGCCCTGAGAAAATTTAACTCGTTAAGCATATTTAAATGGTATTAGTTATCACATAAACATTTGCAGCCCTAAAATACTACAACAAAAACATATACAGAAATATGTATAAAAAAAACTCAAATGGAACTAAAAAACACTGAATAGCAATAAAAATTAAATAAAATTTTCACAACTATAAAAAACCTTGCCAAATATCAGAATACAGTTCATAAATCAAAACTGATAAATCAAATTTAACAAGGCACATTAAACATCACTTCACACGATGCAAGTCACTTTGTTTGAAGAGCATTAAAAGGCCCCAAGCAGCTTCTTAATATTGCTGTGTATCATGAATTTTTCATGGGATTTACCATCATAAAGTTTTTTGGTGGGGTGATGTCTTTCCCGTTCTGAGAAACTGGCCTTTGTCCTACCTGACTGACCAGAAAATAAATCCCACTGCTTCAGCTGACTAGTAAAACACAAAACAGGTTCAAACTGAGGGTGGGGGACGACCTGCACACCTGCAGCGGAGGGTGAACAGCCATTTTTGAGCCTCTCCAAAAATTTAGATGAAAAGAGTGCAGGTACCAGCATACACAAACATATGATGCTTGTTTATCAGAAAGGTACTGGGGAGGGCTTGAGGTTTGGGCTGTTCAATTATTTAAAACGCTCTCAGCCTTTCTAGTAAACTCCAGATCCTTTCTGTCAGCTGATTCAATGAATTGTACAGTGTTGGAACAGGGACAGAATGTCTTGGGTGACCATAGATGCAAGAGAGAGATTATTAGATGTCTTAAACTGGTTTCAAGCTGAGGTCAATCAAGGGTCATGAGAGTTAAGTCAGCCATTCCCTAATATGCCTTTAAAACCTCCACCAACACAAGAATTTTTGAATATAAATGCAGAAACATACGCCATTCATAGGCTGATTTCCCAGAAGTGTAAACACTGTGGATTACGTTTTCTAGGACATTTTCTAGGAAAAGATAGACTGTAGATTAAGGATGCACTGATATGGAATTCCAAAAGACAATACAAACACAATGCAAACAAATCACACAGTGTATTATTGATAGGGCCCTATGATTTCCGCAATGCATAAAACACGTATGGAATCCATTTATCAAAATGGAATTAACCCTTTCGCACGTACGATCAAACCAGTGTGATTGCACCAGGCTGGGCTAAGAGCCGTAAAATCAAACTGGTATGATTTGCATTCATGCTGCTGCTTACCAGCAAAGAGGTACTGAAGCACTCGTCATAATGAACCAGCTGCTCTAATAGTCTTTTCAATATCTTTATTTTTTATGTTCCAAACTTTCAAACTATCACTAAATAAAAGTTTAAAGTTGTTACCGTCTGAGTTGACTGTTTTGATGCACCAATATGGCCATGTTTTTTTATGTCAAACAAAGAATGCATAAACTAGTTAGTCCACTCAAGCCTTCTCCCATTTCGTTCATCACTCATTCTCAACACTTCTGGTGCAAAAAATGGAAGGGCTAGGTACTATCTTTGCTTGATGAACTCAGAATCCCATGCTGCATTGCAATGTAAACAATATGGTGGCGTGCATAGCCCGCAATCGCGTTCGCATCTTATCTATCATAATAAATGTTTGATAAAATATAAACTGCCCTCAAATGCATCTTCTGTGAAGTGTAAGGTAAGATTTTTAAAGCGCGCATTAAAGAACTCACTCAGTACAGGAAAAATTCACCTGTGAAAATATTAACTCTTAAATGTGGAATGGAATTTGACATATTTGGAATCAAATAGATGCAAAAATTATAAAATTAAAATTGTGATATGTCCTAGTGTAATGATTAAACCACAGAAGGCTGCGATTTAATGAAATAAATACACAGTCTGCATGTGCTGCACGCTTCAAAATGAGTGTGCCAAGCAGGCCCTTAATACTCTGATGATACTGCATTGGTCTCTCTCAATGCTACATAGTCTGTGCCTGAAAATTGGAAAATGCATGGTAAAAATAAGGTGCTTTTCAAACTGTTCTGAGACCAGTTTCTTAAGAGTTCCATTCATTCAAACAGAAACAAAAAGTGCTTCACTCCGAAATAAAAGCTCAATTTAACTAGCTGTGTAAAATTTAAGAAATTGCGACAGAAATATATCACAACTATATAGTAAAATGCAATATTCGGTGTCATAGTAGTAGCAGTAATGCCTGTGCCTGGGAGTCAGGGGACATGTGTTGTGTCAGACAAAGATTTATTGGAAAGGCAGGCAGTGACTGTACGCATCGGCTGTAGTAACTGTATTTAGCTACAGTGCATTGAAACTCTAGCCAATGAAAGAGCCAGCTGACACTTCCAAGAATTATGTTGACTGGTCATACAAAATCACATTCCTGTAGAACAACATCATAAATGACTTACTGGTTATGGCAAATGAACAGAGTCTTTCAACTTAAGAGCCAAAGACCTCAGCATAATATTGGCCATCCATGTATACTCAAGGTCATTAACATCAACATGGCTAAACACTACAAAGGAAACAACTAGCCATTTCAATAACCCATATATTCTGCTGAGACTACCTTTTTGTTATTAATGTTTGGTGTTCTACAGACTAGACACATCACCTTTAAGTAATCTTTAAAAATATTGACAGAACATGAGAGTTAAAAAAACAGAGATTTATTTATTTATTTATTTTTTTTTTGAACATTCAATTTAGAGCCAATTGGACTTTTCTGGATATATTTGTATTAATTATACAAATACCCGATTTCACTGTTTTTTTGGGGGTCATCTGGGACATCATAAACAATGGAAAATGAACTAACTGTTCAGTGGGCGAGAGAGTAATTACTCTCTCAGCTGTAATAAAGATCATATTCATTATAACATGACTTCATGACCGGGTGTGCAAGTCTGTGTCTGTATCCATATGCAATTTGTATGACCATCCTCAACAATCTCTGATGAATGGAAAGCATTTACAATGTAAACTTCTGTTTTCCGTCTCATAGATATGAAATGAGATGGCGAACAGCATTGGGTTAGAATGCTTATTCATCTGTTTGCACACTAAATGAATATATTACTTCCCACCCACAGCCCCCAAACAAAAGCCCCTCTCTCTTGTGCCTGTGAAAGGGACTGAGAAGGCTCTTTGTAGTTTGTGGTTGTCTTGACGACACCCCGTGGTCAAGTGATGAGAGAGGGTTCACATGGATACGTGCTCCACTCAGGGAGTCCATTAGATCACCCTAAAACGGGGCTCAAAAAAGACCCAATGTTATTACCCTAAGTTTACTCTCAATTGAGGTTGACTAACAACGTCAGCGTCCAATCACACTTTTAAACTAACTAAATGAGTAGCAGTAGCTGACAATACAACCTTAGATTATCACATATAGGTAGTTGACACTAAAATGTAAATTTGTTTAACATCAAGTGTTTAGGTTCACATTTACGTATAAATGGAAAGAGTATATTTTTATGGGGCTGTAACTGGTGGTCACCATTTCTTTTATGTTTTTTCATTTCCATTTTCAGTCATCTTTTGCTTTTTTGCAGGTCACTCAGACTGCAAATGGAAAGTTTGGACACAATGACTCGACTGAATTTTTGTTTGATTTTTGTTTAAAAACTGTTTGATCTAATGGCTTATGCTTCAATGCTTAAAAATAGTTTTGTAGCCAAATAGAAATTGTGCATACATATGAGTTAGATTGATTGATTGATTTTTTTTAGAAAAAAAAAATATGGAATATATTAGGCATGTAATGATACACAAATTTCACGATACAATACAGAAGCCTACAGAAGGCACCCAGAACATTTTTTCACTTAAACTTATTCAAGGATTCAACATACATGTGACACAACAGTGTCTGATATTGGCAACATAAAGCAAAGCTCTATAATAAAGTATCTTAAACAACAGCACTGCATTTATCAGCAGACTGTTATAAGAAAAACTCACAATTTTCATGTTTTTATTTGAGAAAAATTAGCTAGTCTACATTCAAGTCATTTTAATTTGAACAGCACTTTTCACAATGCACACTGTTTCAAAGCAGCTTTAGAAAATCATGCCTTAAAGTCTTAAAGCCCCCATTGAGCAAGCTAAAGGTGACTGTGGCAAAGAAAAAAAACTCCTTTTAATAGTTAGTGGAGAAAAAAAGAACCTTGAGAGGAACCTGACATCTGGCTTTACGATATATGTACATAATACAATATTATTTGAGCAAAAACCGATCAGCACACATAATTTTTTTGCCCTTTTCCCCTGGTTTCACTTTGCATGTAAACTTTTGCAGTCTTACCAGCTTATCCAATGCGTGCAAGTCTTGTGCTCATAGCTGTTTACATTTTGACGTCAAAAGCAGAGAATAATAAGTCTTATGTAATCACGGGTTTCTTACGTTGTCGTTTTTTTTAAATAAGCTGGTTATTGATAGTTATAAGCATCTTGTTGTGCATGCAATCATGCTCCGTATCGGCTGGGAGAGGTGGGCTGTTAATTGCAACTTGCTGCTGCTGTTTTTGCCTCACAAATCCACTGATTTGCGTGGTAATATCAGCATAAATAAAAACAACATCTTTAATATATTGTAGCACTGGGACATGACACCGTTGTATGGTAAATTCGACAAATTTAAATCCACCAGAGTTAGACACTCTCATCACACACAAAAATGGCATGTACTTTGTAACTGACAATGATCTAATCAACATACAGTTGATACAAATCAACTACTAAGGCCAAAAAATAGCAAAAAAATAGCAAACATACTACCGATATGGTTAATATTCTTGGTAGATGTCAAATACAAAAACAAGTCAAGACGAGTCAAGGGTAACCACTTAGTGATAAGTAAGCATGATTTGTTGTGCCTTTTGGTGGATAACACAAAAGTGTTGAATGAAATGAGCAAGGCGATGATAGTAGCCAACAAGCTGAGAGTGGAGCTAATGTAATGGATGTAATTCATTAACAGGTGCCTGAGGCTGCGATATTTCCAGAGAGGATTGGTGATAACACACACTTATGAAATACATAAGAGTTTTCCACCCCCACTGTGACAGTAATGGAGAGTTCAGCTATTTAACACTATTTAACACAATTCTTGCTATGTGGGTTTTATGGGACAAATCTATAAGCATCTATTTGTGGTGTACAAATCAGTTTTGCCAATTAATCGGCATGTTTTTTTGTTTGTTTTTTTGTTTTTTACAGCTTTTGGAAATTGTTTTCCACCGCATAATTTTCACTTACATCATCTTGTGCAGAATAAAGATTGCTAAGGCTGAATTACAGCAGAAGGTCTGGTGTGACTGCACTGTTCTCACCAGTTTAGACAATAGTTTCTCACTCATTTGCCCTGTGTTTTGTTTGATCCATTGCCAGAGAACCCATGCTGAAGTAATCATAAAGGGCTTTCAGTCTTCCATGCAGCACACCAGAACCACTCTTTTATTCTAAATCTAATTTCCCCCATCTAATCTGGTTATAAATTTAGACTGAACAATTCAATAGTAAAATAACTTTGAATCAAAGTTTTCAATCTAAAATTCAATACTAACACCCAAAACAGCCTAGAGGTTGTAACAACATGCATCCTGAATTAGAATAAGATTAGAAACAGTCAACAGAAATTGACTTCTGAGTAAAGGCCGAGAAGTAAATCTGGAGTCAGCTGTAAAGCAAAGCACCAAACAAACAGTCAGGCAGCACCACTCACTGTGAAAATAACAATCTATTGTTTTGTTTTTTTTATTGATTTTTGAGTGGGCAAAGCCTGGGGGAAAATAAGCGTACATTGCCAACACAGCCATCCAGCTGTTATCACATATGGATAATTTTAAACAAGGGAATTACATGGAAATGACGACACATGAATCAATACCATCATTACTTTTGATAAGACTCACTGGTACTTCGCATGAGTTCATAATTTTTTCATTTTTAAAGGTATAGTTGTATCATTATTTACTTACCTTCATGTCATTCCAAACCCATACTTTTTTTTCTGTGGGAAACAAAAGAGGAATTTAAGAATCATCACAGCTATTTTCATTCAATGACAGCTCATCATCAAATCAAATCAGATCAAATCCCTTTATTGTCACAATCATATACACAAGTGCTACAGTGGGTGAAAGCCTTGGGTGACTTCCCACTGAGCAGTATGACAACATAGTGACCACTGCTGTCAATCTCTAAAAAGCACCACTGAAGTACAATAAAAGTAGCCCAAACAACTTTGTACAACTACAATAACACTGTGTGAGAAATAGATTGACATTTAATCTTTATTCACTGATAATCTTCCCATCCAGTGAGTTGTTAACTCGAATTGTTTTGATCGGATGACTGACTCAGTATCACCTCTGTCCGACCCGTGAACAAATCGTTCTTTTGAGCTGGTTTCCCTTAATGTACTGGCTGATCCGGTTCACAAATTGGACTGAACAATTCATAGGTAGATGCTCAGTGCTCAAATGCTGTGCCAACCATATCATTGCTACAAAATTAGAGGTTTTACCGATTAATCAGTGCCGATAGTTGCTTTTTGGAACTATCGGTTTTCGGCAAAAATCTATGCCGATAGTTGCAGATATTTTTTTCTTTTTTTATTTAGCTGGTGCTGAAGGGTTCTACAGTTAGAACGCTTGATTCTACAGTATAACAGTGGCCTCTAGAGGTAAAATAAAAACAATCACTGACACCTTGTGGGGATTTATTAAATCAAAATATTTCATCAATGACAAATTTTGATTTATTAATTCAAAATCTTTCATCAATGACAATATTCATCCACTTTTTTTATCCTCACTTCAATGCATATTTTGATTAGATAATGAAGTGTTCTAAATTAAAGAGAGGGTGTGCAAAGAAAAATACAACTATATAGAAAGGTGCACATAAAATGTGTCGCCAACTTCATATCTTAAAAATACTTCATATCTTCATAAACCTTGTTCCTCATTAAAAACTCATCTGATGAAATATATAGGCTATATAAAGCTTTATTTGGTAAATACTTGTCTATAAAGCATTGACACTGAGCTAAGTCTCCATCATTTCAAAATCCCCTTTGTGTTTCGGGATTGCTTATGTGGGATTTTATTCATTTTGGTCTCACGTAGCTTCTGTGTCTGTGCCCGCCATTCTAAGAAAAGACTAAGATTTTTTTTTTACATTCTATAAATTGATTTGAAAAATCTTTCCCATCACCTTAGTTATCGATATCGGCAAAGTCCACTATCGGTCAAACTCTATACTAAACTACACTCAGTAGTGCTTCCAACTAGCATGTATTTTGCATGCTAACATTCACTTTCACTAGTTAGTACATAAAGAAATAAAAGAGATTTATTTGAGTTACATTGACATGTCTAATTTTGTTGGGTTTACCCAATTCAACAAGGTTCTTTCTACAAAAAGTGTTTGTGTTGAGTTTACATAGTAAATTTAAGTAAAGAAAACTCATTTTAAACATGTGGAACCACTGTCTACAACTGAATCAAGTTCAGCCAAAAAACTATTTTTTTGAGTGTACATATGAAAGAATTCCTCTTTCAACTCATGTTGTTAATTATATAGGGGTCCTTCTAACTAGGTACATTACTAAAATATTAATTTAAAAAATAAAATGTTATTATTAGTTTTTCATAATTTGTCACATTTTAGCTTTTTAAAAATGTACAAATTCCGCGTATTCCATCAAAAAATATGATGTCTTGAAATTGCATATATTATATTGCATATATATATTTTGTTACATGTTTATTGTTTAGATGCATAATCTGTACTATTTACACTGTATTTGTAAATTGGTTCTGTCTCTTTAAGAATAGCGGCAGTTCAGCGAGCGTCTCACAGAAGTGTTTTGGTTGAGTGCACATTAACGAGAGTGGAGTCGAATGGCTTCTTTACCTAATCCGTGCTATGTGTTGTTGTTTTCGATCAAAACCACTGAAAGTAAAGCAAAGAAAGGATATAAAAAGAGACATTATTCAATGATAAATGGATTGCGTGGATTTAAACTTTGAACACACATTACACGGAATTAGTCAAACCAAACCAAAGTAATCTCGTAAGTATATAATGATGGAATTGTAATTTTTGTGTAAGCTATTCTTTTAATGAGTAAGAGAGTGAAGAGCGAGTCGGTGGCTCTTGATGAATTACTCTAAATACAGGACGCTATGACGTTCTAGGACAAGGTCAGCATAGTGAATTTTGGACCTGCATCACAATCAGCAACAAAAAATAAAAAATAAATAGGTTCACCCACAAACAAGCTTTTCAGGCATAGGACGGAGGGAGCTTTCATGACCTCCTGTTTCATTTTTGGAAGGGGGACAGCTTCATTTGAAAGACAATGGACTACCCCTGGACACACACATTGTCCTTGCTGGCAGATTGCAAATGAGAAGAATCAAAGCCATAGTGTTGGGAGTGGGAGGTCTACAGTTGTCAATCACTTTATAAAATCCCTTCTCTTTGGCTTCATTCACACACATAGACGAAAACACACAAATAAGCATGCACACAAACCCACACATACAATTAGACAATTGCAAGTGATCAATCTCCAACCCTCTCAGTCATTGCTGACAGGAAATCGTTGCCGATCGATGTTCGTTTGCCAAGTTGAAAAGCACTAGTGTCACTGACAATAGGCATGAACGTGGGTTTGGGGCCAGACTGCAGAAAGATCAACCATGCTGGGTGGGTGGAGCTCTGCAGGTGGTAGAAAATAAGACATCTGTCTGTTTGTTTCCTCTGTGTGAGCGATGGCACGGGGAGAAAAGGGAAGAAAGCGAGAACATGAAAAGGTGAAGAGTTCCGCTGGGGCTGAAAAGAGATTGAGATGAGAGCCGAGGAACAGGAGGTTGTCTTTGAAAGGCTCAGATGATGCCTCCTCTCTCAGCGAGAGCTCTCCATGGCACTGTCCACTAAGATGTTCGCATCTGCCCTCAAAGTCAAGACAAAGGACACACGTTTGAGCATCTGCATCTGTCTGTCATCCTGAGCTCGAGTTTTTCAACCCATGCACTCTAGTTTCATTTGCACTTTCTCCTTACTTGTAAAGGCACTTAATCAACTCAATTTTTTTGAGTGTTGTTTGCCTGTGCAAAAGTCACCGTCACAATGCTAGGGTGTTGTGGGTGGTTGCTATATGGTTGCTAAGGGGTTCAGAATGTTTTTTATTGTGTTTATATGTGGTTACTAGGGTGTTCTGGTGGTTTTCTATGGGATTTTCTGCCTGTTTTAATGTACACCTGGTTAAAAGTCAGATTGTTTAAAAATGTAATAGCATAGGCTACCTCTCCTCAACAAGCTTCACATTTTCAGGTATCATTCATGTTTGTAGTACATACGGTGTCGGACATGTTATGCAATGTAATGCATGTAATACTAAGTATAAGCAATATTGATAGTGATGCTTGCCTAGACTTTGAACAAGTCTGGGGAATTATTTGTTAAAAATCTGTTCCTCACTCACACCTATCCTATCACTTCTATAGATATAGATTAAACCACTGGAGTCATATGGATTACTTTTATGCAGCTTTTATATGCAGCATCAGCGAATGGACAATAAAACATATTAGTCAACCACTACGTTTTTGTAAGAAAGAACAAAGCAAAAATAATAGCCATGAACAAATAACCAAGGTTGCCATAAATTAAACAATAAAAACCCCTGCACGGATATTCCTTCAGCCTAATTTGGATACAAAACATTGTTGTTGTTTTCTTTGGTAAAAGAGCTTGTGGCATGAACGACCAGACAGTGTAGAGACAGCCGTATGTGGCATCTCAATCTACAGGGAGCAAAGCGGAGATAGACAGCACACTGCTTCCAGCAACATGGCTAATGGCTTAAGGAATCCCGCCGTTCGCTTAATTGAAGCAATCTTTCCAAAATCAGGGATGGAAAGAGATAGAGTGACAGAGGATGGGAGAACGCACTCGTAAATCCTCAACTGGCACAAGTGGGCCCTTGAGATTATGCGAGAAGAGAAGGAGAGAGGTTTATATGGATTGGAAGTGTGCAGAGGAGGAAAGCAGCGGGGTTCTCCCCTGTGGTCACTGCAAGACAGTTAACAGGCCAGGCACCTGGGAACCACATAAACGATTAATATGAGCAGAGTCACTTGCAGGACAAGCTCCATTGGGCCACAGACACAGAGATGCTCTGTTCTCCCCAGAATCAATCACGAGAGGCCGATCTACACAGCCTGATAAAGAACGCCACCGTAGTGTAGATTCTCTGCTGATCTATTGGAGCTTTGATTAGGGCCGACATTGAACTAACAGACCGTTATTCAATGCCCTGCTTTATTAAAAGGACTTCCTTTGAACTGACCTTGAACTAGGACTAGGTGGTGTGATGGTCTCATGATACCGTGCTGTGGTGGTAGATCAGTGTCAAATGGTAGAGATTCAGGAATACCATATTTTCAATGATAAAAATTTTATTGCAGCTAAGGAAATGTATCCCAAACTTGCTATTAAACTTGTCAAGCACAACAGCAAGCGAATTTAATTGTTTATGGTTGTCGAGCAACATCGTAACTACCCACCTTTAAGCCCAGGTCACACTAGGAAACACTAGGAAAACGGCATTCTAATGTGAATGAGAGGTGAAAACATAGAGATAAATGCACTTCTTTTTTTTTTTTCGGACAACTCAATGGACCAAGATATGTAGTGTAATGTGACCGCCCCTTTAGTTTGGTTGTAGCTGTAGACTATTTTACTTAAGCTGAACCAATCAGAGTCTGAACTATCCATTTTATTACACAGAGTATTTTGTTTTTAACTCAAGTCTAACCAGATGAAGCTGTCTGCACTGATACCAGATTTCATTAAGATAATTAAATCACTATCTTAATTATTTAGTTTGTGTTAGGGCTAGGTAAAAAATATGAATTTTCTGCTTAATATCAAATTTAATTTGAACGATCCCATTTGATACTGATTCTTGAAATACCAAGACCAATCTTTTACTTTTAAGGTTTAGTTCAGTTTCAGTTGTGTTGATTATTATATTGTAAATAGCAACTGTACTGCAGTTTGGGCCCTGTTGTTAATTCATATTTATGTATTGTACCAAGTTTGAAGGTTCCCTGTATAATTTACAGCATTAGTTGAAATAGAATTTCTTTTATATGTAAGAAAAATGGAAATCAGAATCTAATCAAATATTGAAATCCTGATCGATACCCAACCTTAGTTTGTGTCCATTGAGTTCTAAATAAAACGTTACAGGATTGCATTAGAAACATTATTACCAATTTTTTTTATTCAATTTCCAGAAAAAAATAACTGTATATTTGTTGCTGTGATATAAAATAACTCATACAGTGATTTAAGATTTTTTTCATACCAACCACCCCTAACTTGATCACTGGATCTTGTCAAGGGCAAGAAAAATAAATCTGAAAATTACATTTGTCAATACTGAATTTGAAATAGATTTAAAATAACTGAAATTCATATTTCCCCGACCACTGTCAGTGGTATAATAGAGTGAGAAGTTTGATATTCTGTGCACAAGCGCTCTGTGAGGTCGGAGACAGAGAGCGGACGCTCCCACACTCACTTCAGCCGCCGGTCATCCCATGATCCCCCTCCTTTCCTCCCGGCCCCGACCGAGACCGCAGTGAAAGACAGAGAGGAAGTGAATTCTGAGATGTGCTCTGCATGGAAACAACCGGATGCCTTAATGTAGGAGGCTGCCTGTCAGGTTTCTAATTCCACACTCGAACGGATATGACCCATACAGATTAGCCTATAAGTTAAACGTTCCAACGAACATTAACCTGAATATTGGACAAAATATTCACGAAGATAAAAAGACAGAAAGAGACAGAAGAAAGACAGAAAGTAGAAGGAAAGGACGGAAAGAAAGAAAGAAAACAAAGAAGACAGACAGACAGAGACAGAAAGACAAAGACAGACAGACAGAAAGAAATAAAGACAGACAGAAAGAAAGACAGAAGGAAGGAAGGAAGGAAGGAAGGATAGAAGGAAGGAAAGAAAGAAGAAGGAAAGGAAGAAGGAAAGGAAGGAAATAAATACAGACAGACAGACAGAAAGACAGTCAGACAGAAAGACAGAAGAAAAAAGAAGACAGAAGGAAGGAAATAAAGACAGACAGAAAGACAGTCAGAAACAAAGACAGAAGGAAGGAAAGACGGAAGGAAGGAAGGAAAGAAATACAGAAAGCAAGCAAGAAAGAAAGACAGAAAGCAAGAAAGACAGAAGGAAAGAAAGACAGAAAGCAAGAAAGACAGGAAGACAGAAGGAAAGAAAGTTAGAACGAAAGACAGACACGTGGAAAAAAGAAAGGAAATAAAGACAGACAGAGAGAAAGAAAGAAGGAAAGGAGGTAAAACAGACAGACAGACAGAAAGACAGAAGAAAAAAAAGACAGAAGGAAGGAAAGACAAAGACAGACAGAAAGAAATAAAGACAGACAGAAAGAAAGACAGAAGGAAGGAAAGAAAGAAAGGAAAGAAAGACAGACAGACAGAAAGACACAAGGAAAGAAAGACAGAAGGAAGGAAAGAAAGACAGAAAGACAGAAGGAAAGAGAGAAAGTTAGAAAGAAAGAAAGAAAGAAAGAAAGAAAGAACTGCTTGGGATCAGGAACAATGGCACCGCTTCTTCAAAACTAAATGTGTTTTATTCCTCCTTAAGCCTTTTCACATTTAAAGTTATATGAGGCTATAACATCACCTGGACAAATGGCAGTCTATAACTGTCCAAATTTATTCGGTGGTTCCTTTTAAAGTACATGGGAGTGACTCATCTGTGTAAACAGCTGAAGCAACAAAGGCAGTGTGGTGACTGCTAATGTGTGTGCTTAATACTTTATATGATGAACAACACAGCAAATCACAGTGAAGTTCAAAGTCTATTTCAAAGAAAATTGCTTTACTTACTATTCAAACATTTAGTAACCAGCTGCAAACAGCACTTATTTGGTCATAATGAACTTCCTAATCCAATGTCTTTATGTATACAATTTCTTTTATTGACTCTTTAATTTGTTGTCTTTCTCAAATAAAGGCTCTGGGATGTAGACAACCTCAATTTCAGAGTCTGAGCCGGTCTAAACTGGGGCCTCTGTACAACAGTAACTGTAAAAAAGAGCATATCATTTTACAGTTTCATGCATTAGAAAACATTTCACACACAGCAAATGGATGCTAATCAAACGTCTTTCTTCTGAAATACGGCTCATTTCCTCCATGCGAGCCAGATTGTGGCAACTGTTGGCACGTTCAAAAAACACCTCCTCGAATCTCCAGCACGTGACGCTGGGAGCAAAAACAAAAGACGGCACACAGCTGGCAAAACAGCGGAACTGCACCAGGAGCCAAAAGCAACAGCAACATCAACAGAGCGGTCCAATCTAGTAGCAGACTCCTGCAGAGCAGAGCAAATGGTGGAGAGCTCTGCTTGACATGGATTTCAGAGGACTTTAGAAAAGAACTCCGCTAACATTCAAATGAGAATTAAATGAAATGTGAAAAGGAAGATACTGAACTGTGATCATTAACAATTATTAGTAGCTTTTGTAGACAGACTTTAGACTATGACCAAAAAGTCTGGTCTACTTGCAGCTTATTCTGGCCAAGAACCGCCCACTTAGACCGCTAGAGACAGTCTGACCGAAATGTAAAGCCTACTACAGTTTGCTTTCTTTAAGCGGAAGTGTGTAACTTTTTCAGTGTTTTAATACTTTTTCCTATCCCAGCTTAATATGCAGAGACAACTATAAGCCAATTGTAGGTTAATTTTCACAAGAACTGTAAACATCATCTCTGTGGCGCTATAAAAATGTTTGTTTATGTTTATTTTGAGCGACCTGTCAAGCCTGGCACAACAACACCGTCTCAACCAATGGTGTAAGTTGAAGACGGGACTATCTGTTTGTTTAATCAACAGTAGACAGGGGGCATATTCAGAAGTCAAAACTATATTTATTTTTGCAATTCCGTTCAGTGGCGTTAGTGGTGCATACATTACACACTTCAGCTTTTAAAGGAATAGTTCTAAGAAATAATGGGGTTTCATGTTACTGATGTGTAGGCATGTTTTATTTGGGAGCTGATTTGGAAGAAGCAACTAAATATTTCTCTAAAGAGCTAATTGTAGCAGCTCGATGTAAACCTTGTAAACAAAACTTTGCTTCCTGGCAGATTAACATACTCCTAGAAATTACAAACAGTCAGCCAATCAGATAAGAGTTTGTTGTTTTGAAAAAGCTTTTGCCATTTTTGCATGCTGTGTCTCTGAGACTACCAATCTTTGGCAATCTTTAAAAGGAAAAAGATGTTCGGACCTACATACAAAGAACACCAACCTGTGTAGTCATAAGCTCACTCAATCTCTCTATAGGACAAGTGTCTTCCGGCTGTTCGATGAAAACAGTGGAACAGTGTGAAGCCTTTGTCAAGAGTTTACTCCTTAGTGCTGCTTTAGCTCTAACAGACGGTACTGTGGTTTAAGCGAGAAAGCTAGACCATAAATCCAGCTGGCATGTATGGAAGGACCAAGACAAAATGATGAAGTGATGTGGGGATATCAACATTTTTCTACCCTACTACAGACCTTTGTTAGCCAATAAACCGAGCAACAGCCTATAAAAGAATTCCACCATGAGTGGTTTGACATTGTATCCTCTAAAAACTGTTCAAAACTGCATTGAGTGCTTAAAGGAACAGTTCACTCAAAAATGAAAATTCATCATTTACTCACCATCATACTGTTCCAAACCCATATTTTTGAAGTTTTTCTTTGGAACACAAATTGAGAAATGTTGAAGAATGCACTGGTTACTCTTTTCACTTTAGGGTCAGTCCATCTCAAGTGGTCCAATACAGGTTGCTTGACCATTTTTAATTTTCCTATATATATATATATATATATATATATATATATATATATATATATATATATATATATATATATATATTAGTGATTACCTCTATGTATTAGTATTGCAAAACCACCAGTTTTTTATTTTTATTTTACTAAGTTTAACCACGACGGCCATCTTTGTGTCATGGCACACAACACATTTTAGTTATACAGATGTTTACGGAAACCTCAATATCTTGGCTCAGGATGATCCTAGCTCCTTGGAACAAAAACTGATCTCTAGAGCACATTACAAGGAGTGCAGCTGAATGCTACAATAGAGGACTTATTTCTGTGAAAATTTCAGGTTGCTATCTGGTACCTCACCAAAGATATTCGACCCAAAAGTGAGGGGAATTTAAAAAGATTGCACTTTCTCGCCCCCATAAAAAAAATAAAAAAAAAAAAATAAGAGAAGTCTCAAACCTGCAATGTTCTGCATGCACACTATACTTACCTGGGTACCCCCTAAATAATTAAGTCTGAGACTCGAAACCTTCCCATTATAAATTGACCCTAAAAGTGGAACTTTAAGCAATCTTGAGCATTACATTAAGACTTAAGTTCTAAGCCTAAGGAACAGGAATGTGCAAAATGTTTATATATGTACATGTACCTTGTAATGTGCTCTAGAGACCAGTTTTTGTTCCAAGGAACTAGGACCATCCTGAGCCGAGATATTGAGGTTTACGAAAACCACTGTATAACCTAAATTTGTCATGTGCCATGACACAAAGATGGCCGTCGTGGTTAAACCAAGTAAAAGAAAAAGAAAAAAAAAAATACATTATCTAATACATAGAGGTAGTCACAAAATAAAAATTAGGAAAATTAAAAATGGTTAAGCAACCAACTTTACAATTATTGGACCACTTGAGATGGACTGACCCTTTAATTTGGTCTAATCTGAACTCCAAATTGACCAAAAAAAAAGCTAGTTTGTAAAAATAAATTTCATAAAAGTAGTCCATTTGACTCATGCATGATATTCTAAGTCTTCTAAAACCATACGCTAGCTTTGTGTGATGAACAGTCCAAAATTTAAGTCATTATTCACTAATAATCTTTCCTCTCTGCATTTCCACATATTCAAACTTGCAACATTGTCTTCAGTTTTGACATGCAATCAGCAATGCTGAATGGTAGTTGTTGCATAGGAGGTGATGCATCTAAGGGGGGCATATTTGAATGAATGCGGACATTGGAGGGTAAGATTTTCAGTAAATAATGACTTAAACTTCAGTCTGTTCTTCACACAAAGCTACTGGAAGGCTACAGAAGACTTGGAATATAGTGCACAAGCCGTATTGACTGCTTTTATGGTTCTTTTTAATCATTTTGAAGATTGACAGCCCAAATCCCCATTCACTTTATCATATGGAAAGAGAAGACAGTACATTCTTCCACATGTCTCCTTTTGTGTTCCACAAAATAACTAAAATCATGCGGGT
Source organism: Myxocyprinus asiaticus (assembly GCF_019703515.2). NCBI lineage: Eukaryota > Metazoa > Chordata > Actinopteri > Cypriniformes > Catostomidae > Myxocyprinus > Myxocyprinus asiaticus. Next base: position 32,170,576 of record NC_059372.1, read on the forward strand.
TTGGAACAACATGAGGGTGAGTAAATGATGACAGAATTTCCATTTTTGGGTGAACTATCACTTTAAGATAGGAGTAAAAATAGACACATTACTAAGTCATACATAAGCTACATAATTGTTTTCTTACAGTATATTTATACCACATGAGGACCCTGGCGAAAGACTGTAATGACAGGATTCAAGTATATTGGAAGCAGAGCTAAAAATAAATGAATAAGATTCACAGTAGTTTTCCCAACAACCCTTCATCTCCGGAAGGCCAATTTGTTCCCTCGAAACCTCTCTATGTGTAATGTTTAACAAGCTCTGGCTGGGACACTGCACTCTTTTTGTCGCAAGGCTAACTACAGTGAAATAAAGAGAGATTTGTGGCATTAAGAGTTTACCTTGTGCAAACGTGAATGGCCCCTCTGAGGTCTTGCTGTGTTGCATCGTGGTCAGTGCAGTGGGCCCACCCAACACTAATGCAGTCACAGCCGGCTGTTTTAGCACCTTAGTCGAGCACTTTGCCATTCGCTTATGCACTTAACACACACAATTATGCACGCCTTTAAACAGTGTTTGTTGTATGTTTGAACACCTGACAGTCAAAAGTACTGTTTACATGCTTTGTCTCATGAAGTCCATTAGGGCTTCCTGTGGCTGTCACTCTATGAGGGATGTGCGGAAAAAGATGGTCAGGTCAGTATTGCTTCAGGAACACATAAACCAATCCCAGCATATATGTGGTAAGTATGGTAAAGTGTCTTCATTATGGCCTTTTTTCATTACATTGAAAAGCAGGTCAACCCCATACAGACCATATAGGCCTAGTGGCTGAATCTCAATTGTCCTGAATCTTCAATGTCCATACTAAATAATATCTTCTTTCAGACATTATAACTACCTTGTACTGTACTTTTGTTTGATGCTGTATGATATAAAGTTAATTTAGTGCAATTAAATATATGAACAATAACGCATTAAAAAATGTACTGCAATTACTCATTCTCCACTAAATTCTACAATAAGCCTTGATGTTTTGCATTCCGCAGTCAGCAGGGGGCAGGCATAGCTTAGGCTGTACCTTGGGCTGTACAGACAACGTGCGCTGTCTAACCAATGAGAACAGGCAGCACAAATGAATATGGAGCCTTTCACAGATGATGCACTTTTGCGTTCATAGACAGCTGGGCAGAGCACAGGGATCTTGACATACTTTTTTATAAGTTTAAATCTACTTTTACTCGACACATGGCGTGAGACCAAGTGTCTCCATCCAAGAGTGTCCGTGTGATGCATGTGTACATACTACATAAACAAACATTTTAAATTGCGCAAACAGAGCGTGTTCTGTGAGAGACTGATGAACTCAGATGACTGTCTAGAGTAGGGCAAAAATATATGGAAATAGCCCTAAATATATAGAAATGATGTCAAAGAAATGGAAATAAAACAAACAATATAAACTTCTTTTTATATAGTCTAATCAATGCAAATTGTCTGCCACAATACTGTAATATTGTGTACATTGTATTTTAATAATCTGAATTAATTTGATTAATCTAAATGCTTAGCACTGTCTTGGTCAAATTATTCCACCTTTACATTTATCTATATTTTTTTTTTACTTTTCTATATTTAGATTACTTTTGCATATTCTTATATCTTTATTATACAATATCCCTTTTATATAGACTACTTTTTTTTATTACCATATTTTTTAAATTAATGAACACATAAAATAATGTACCTGTACATTAACAAGAGTTGACTTGGCTTGACTTATAAATTAATATACAAGATTAAAGGTGCAGTGTGTATTTTCTGTGCCATTAGTGACACCAAACAGAATTTCAAAAATAATGGCAGTTTTCCAAACACTCGCCAATCTATCATTAGTCAACAAACTGATAGTCCTGCCTCAAACTCACACTATTGTCTGAGCCAATGTTGCTATGTCGAGCAGCACAAACATACTGAGCAATGTTGAAAGTGTCAAAGAGCCACAGTTTTTACACTTTTTGGGGGAATAAACCTTCAATTAGCTTTTTTAGTTGTCTCTTTACACAGCATCTTTAAGATTAGAGCATGCGCATACCATTTCCAGTGAATTTTTGAAGTATGCATCCATGCAACCAGTGTGCTGTGAAAGAGGAGTTTGTGATGGTTCTCAACTAAAGAAAAAAAAAAAAAGAGGGCAACAAATGCTTGGCCAAAGCTGTTGAAGCCATTTTTAAATGTATGAACCTAAAAGGTAGCCTAAGTAAAAATCGACTTTAAGCTAATTAATTTAGTTATGTGCCAAGGCTATGTGCAAACACAACCAGTACACAAAGTATCTAGTGATCTCAAGATGATGGGGCAGTATGTCCCAAATACTGGGGTACCATCTACATGCTCAACGGTACACACTCTTTTATCAACAGTGAGGTACATACTTTACGTATGTAGTAGAAGTATGAAAACTGGGATGCAACCACAGTATTTTAATATAGTACATTGTATTTAGCGATTACATTTGCATCAGTAAATATTGCATGTAATTATAAGCCAAAAGAAAGAGCCTGTCCAATTATAATGCTACAATACCCCTGCCATGTACAAAAGTATGTAGGTCATGTATGCATGAAAATACAGTATGCATTCTTCAAAAATATACTGATCTGGTCTATGTAACAAGACATATGGAACACGAATATCCTAAGTGCTTGTGCACATGAAGCTAAACAGATGTCAACGATCATCAAGAACTTGTCTCTGTATGGTTTCAAAGTCTAGAAGTATCAAAGGGCTCAGATTAGCTTGACAAGCTTTTTAAACAGACAAAGAAAATGAGTAAGGAAAAGACAGTTTTGCTGAAATATCATTTTAACACATAAATAGTGCACTGATATCACCGCATACAGTGGTGCTGGCCAAAAAGTGGCCGAAGATATTCTTATCAGTGGTCATAACAAGGCTATCAGCGTTTCCCTCTTTACTGACCATAATTTGAACAAACAACATCCCTGGCCAACTTCTCGACTTAATTACAACGCTCACTCAGCAGTAAGGCCATGAAAATCTTTCTATCCTCTTTTTTCCCCATTCCATCTCTATTCTCCCTTCTTCCACCGTAACACTAAACCCAGTGAGTGGGTCTTAAAGATGAGGGTTCACATATCATGGTCCATGAAGAAAAACCCAGCCAGTAAACACAGTCATTTAAAGGCACTCTCTAGGTTAAGTAAAATCATCAGGATTGCTGAGGAGGCCTCAGTCTGAACAGCTCCATCTGTGTAGGGGGGAAAAAACAACTCTCTGCATCCTTTCACATAATGACATTCTGCATCCCTTCATGAAAGGCTCAGTGCAATTTAATTACTTCTGGTTGGAACACACTGGGCTGATTACTGACTACAGACTTTACTCTGAAACAGTGTGAGAGCTAAGTAGCTACTATGGATACTACTGACAAATCAATTAGAGCAGTGGTTCCCAAACTTTTTACAGTGGCGTACCCGTCCAAACATTCAACATCCATTTGCGTACCCCCTTCTAACGCAAAGATAACATTCACACAATGTATTTTGAAAATATGTATATTTAACACAATTATCTTTGTAAAACTTCTCCCTTATATTAAACATGTTATATTTGTACGTTACATTAATCATATACATATTGATTAAATGGCTTACCGATTGAGATGGGTATGCTAGATATGATAAAACTGCATAACTTGAAAACTTCCCCCTCATCGCGTAGCGTTTGGTTCTGTTCCTGGAATTGCGCATCATTGCAGGTATGGAATTGCCGGCCGACTTCGAGCATTGTGGTTAAGTATTTATGCATTTGCGCGGTCAGCTCAAGGTGCTTTTTTATGTCACATTTGACACTGTTAGCAAGGTTGAGCTCATTTGCTGAAAAAACATCATGCAACAATGTAAAAACAGGTCTCTAGCGTGTGAGCAAATGTGAAAAAGTGAAAATTGAACATGAATGTGGAAAATTATTTGGCCGCACTGGATGTCTGACACCTGTCATCAAATCTTATGAACTTATACCATCAGAATCAAAACTCCCTATGCATCTAACCTTAAATACAAATTACGTTTTAAACTGCAAAAAACAAGCAGACAAACTAAAATCGTGGATAACTGACATGTGCATAATAGTGAAGTATCTATTTTACTTGCTATCACTAAGCTACGTCAACTAGCAGTGTACTGGGCTGGCAAAAAAAAGACACTTGTGTGACGTATCACCGCAAAAAATAGGGTTATTTCATTGTATATTTATCTGACCTTTATGACACTACCATTTTGATGTTTCTACACCAAAGGGCACACAAAATTATTTTTGCCAGTGAGAAATACATGAACTGGTTTTGAATGTTATTTTAGACAGTGATGAAATCAAAAGAACGGTAAATCTCAGAACTGTATTTGCGTACCCCCACTGTCACCTCACGTATTCCCAAGGGTATGCGTATGCCAGTTTTGGAAACACTGAATTAGAGTATCATTGGTTATATTTACTATTGCTACTTGTTTGAAGTGCAATTTTAGAATATTAATTTTTATTAATGAACTATGTAGGAAGTTAAAAGGTTTAAAAGAGAACTTCATAAAGGCTACCAGGGTGTGGGCAATATAATGGTAGGAAAAAATTCGGAATATAAATCGATATATGGGTAGGAATTAAGGCTGGGCCATATGCAAGAAAAATGTTCACAATAAACCTTAACTCCTTGTTTGGGTCTGTATTTAACACAGTAGTCACTCCTACTACCCTGAACTATCGATGGTTGGCATAGTTATAAGTAGGGCTGGGCAATATGGCCAAAAAAAAATATCACAATATTTTTTTCATATCGATCGATATTTATCACGATATACATTTCATTTCATTAATGGAGGCAGAATTGAATTCCACATGTTTATTAGACCTCAAGAATGAATTAAACTTAACTTGTTTGTTTACAAGTAAACTCCAGAGGGTAAGCTAACTTTAAAGTACACTCATTAAGGATTTAATCATACATAAGAGTTGTGCCCTCTTTTTGATTTCGCCAAAACATTAATAGTACATAAATAAAGAGCAATGGTGTTGATGTCGGATGTTCAGTCGATAGCTGTTGTACTGCAATGTCAGTGCTGTCTTGTTCGGTACACAACGATGTTAAATAGGGCGGATAGCTAGCAGCTACCGAGCCTCATTGTTGGTTCCATGACAGCAGGGATGCCTGCTAACACTTCCTAACAAGCTGATTTCATGACAGTGATTCAGTTAGCTAGCTGTTTGTATAACGTCACCGAACTGCTTGCGTTTTTTTAGTGACACGTACCTGATCCGATCGTCTAGATCTCGAACATTGGATAAATATAGAAAATTACTCAAAAGTTTATCATCGATATCGAAAATGTACTTTTTTCAATAAATATTGATATTGTTTTATTGCCCAGCCTTAGTTATAAGCATTGCAGTGGTTTACCGTTGTAGCTGTAAATGAGAAACATCGATGCCAACATTTCGACCAGTTTGGTGTTAGGTTTTTGACTAAACTATTGTTAGTGTTCGCAAATGAAATCATACTTCAACAGAGGCACTGTGTTTAATTTATGTTTGTTAAGCTGTTTTTGTTGTTGTTGTTTTTAGCTTTTACAGAGATCTCTGAAATACTTAGGTGCTTTTCCACCAATGGGCGAACAGTTCTTGTTGAGAAACTGAGCCATTCTTTAGTATATTGACTGTATAATTGACAGTTGTCCCAAGCAACAGATTTCCTACATAGCTGTGCCCGGTCCATGACTCCATGGTCTCTTTCTTTTCACATAATGAAAAAAATTTAAACTCAAATCACTATTTCATTTCCATTTATTTATTTAAGTTACCTAAAATATCAGGCCACTTCACGTCTGAGTAATGATCGCCCTGTCAGGGTTTTTTTTTTTTTTTTTTTGTGATAATGACCGACTGACTGTACATTATCCTAAACTTAACAAAGTGTTTCCTCTGGAACCTAATGTATAAGCTGCCTTTAGTACACACAAAAACAAAAATTACATTTTTTTAGTGGTCACTACCAGAATTTTTAGCAAGTGAATTTGTAGGGCTGGGCGATAAAAAGATATTTAATTAATTTCCGATATCAATGCTAAACTTTTGAGTAATTTTCGATATTTAGCCTATGTTCTACATCTAGACGATCAAATCAGGTACGGCTTGCTAAAGACACAAACAGTTCAGCAAAGTTATACCCACAACTAGCTAACTGAATCACAGTCATGAAATCAGCCAGTTAGGAAGTATTAGCAGGCAGCCCTGCTGTCATGGAAACCAGCAATGAAGCTCAGTAGCCGCTAGCTAGCAGCTAGCTATCCGGCTAATTTAATATCGTTGTGTACCGAACAAGACAACACTGACAATGCAATACAACTATCGACTGAATGCAACAACAACTCCAACATCAACACAATTGTTGTTTATGTACTGTTTAGTTAAAAAAAAAAAAAATCATTATCCATAGCACTGTCACAGGCAATTAAGTATTTCTTCTTCTTGTGATGTTTATTGGTGGTTGGCAACCCAGCTTATGGTGCATTACCGCCACCTACTGAGCTAGAGTGTGGACCATCACAAAGTCTTTAAGAAGAGTAAAAGTCTGCTGAGGAGCATGAAATTGGCTAAATTTAATTAAAAAAAGAGGTCACACATCTTATGTAGGATTTAATCCTAAACTGGGTATGCTTTAAAGGTAGCTTACCCTCTGGAGTTTACTTGTAAACAAACAAGTTAAGTTTAATTAATTATTGCGGTCAAACAAACATGTGGAATGCAGTTCTGCCCCATTAATGGAATGAAATGTATATCATGATAAATATCGATATAAAACGATATGAAAAAAATATTGTGATCATTTATTTTGGCCATTTCGCCCAGCCCTAATTCAATTGTCACCCCTCTAAATAGCTGAACTTTGTGTGAACAGGATTAGGCACAATGCACTGTGACAAACGCATTTAGCTGCAGTGTGTACATGACCTTGGAGAGCAGTGTGGTTGGTATGACAAGGAACACAGAAGTTGATAAGATAAAATGTTAGTGTGAATTAGATTAGACAAATTTTATGAAGATGGCTTAGCAGATATCACATACAACTATTTCCTGAATGCAGACGTTCTGTGGAAAATGACATCTATCATTCGCCTAAATCAAATGAAAGAGTATATAGCCATGACAGACCACACAAATTAATTATAATTCTATCAGCAGGACACTGCTGTCACTATCCCATAATAGTGACATACAGCAGATTCATGGAGACTGTGGGAAATGGTTACAAAACCGCTTTATGCATCTTTCCCTGAAGCCATTGGTCTGGCATAGGAATGTCTCATTTCTTCATTTATGAGTATGTTTAGTTTAATTTCTTGTCAGGAAATCCATTAACTTTTTCACCCTTTGGTGTGGGATACAATTAACTCTACAATAAAATAGAAATAGTAACACCCTTAGGACAGTTAATGAATCTTTAGCCATAAAATAGCAACATGATGGGGAGATATTTGTTCAGTGTTTCATCATTTTCTTCTTTCTCCCTATACTTCGTTTTTAAGGGAAATGAAGAACAAAATTAAACAAATGGTTTGTTTTACAGCAAACCTAATCGTTACTCTCCTGCAAGCCAAAGGGCAAAGATCAACAATGAAAACAGAATAAAATCAGTAAACGCTTCAGGTTTTTTTTAATAACTATTTTACCCACGATGCAGATTTGCAGCAACTCGAACGCAGCATTAGAGATAAGTCAAGAGCTCGACCTTCCTTTAAACCAACTCCTGTTACAAGAAAAAGCTCTCTTCAGAGGTAAATTCAACTATAGACATTACATTACATAACATAAGAAAACCATTTCAAAACCCAACATCTGATTTATCGGCATGATCAAATCCAGTATGCATTTATTAAACTCTTTAACTCTGGTAAAGTGCGTCATTTTTTAAGGTTAAAATATTTTATCATATACCAGTTTAATGTGCAGAATCAGCTTAGCAAGTTATTGTAGGCTGACCTTCTGAACAGTGTAAACACTGTGGCATTTTCAACATTACTGTTTGTTTGAGCAGTCCGACATATCAACTTTTGGCTCAACCAATGACATGAGTTTGGGGCGGGACAAAGGTTTTGTCTGAAACAAGGAGTATTAATATACATGAAGAGAGCTATCCATTTGCATTTCCATTCATCTCAATGGCAGTTTCTCGGCTGGTGCATTCAGCTCTATAAACTTGCTGCCATCTTTGCCTCACTAACACTAACCTAGCCTAACCCCTTTTTCGAGCCCATCACCTAAGCTGTAAATGTCATGTGACTGATCATTCTATATTAAACTCCTTGCAACATACAAGGCAAAACAACAGAGACTAAGGCAGTCGCACACCGGACAAGAAGCGCCACGGCGCGTTGCAGGGATCACACGGTACCGGTATCAAACACAGTTGCGGATCAGGTGGCAGACAGTACACACAAAAGTTCCTAAGGTTTTTCTCTTCTTCAAGAATGAACAAAGTGACGTTGATGAGTTTGGTGTATGAAACTGGTGTAACTGTGCAAACTGAATGATTAGAAGCTGTCAAACCACAAAAGACATATTTGTAACTGAAAACACAGTGTGCAGGCTATATGAAAGAAACATACACAATATATAATCCAGTGATGGCAAGAGTAAATAATGTATGTCCTTTGATAATGATTTGGGTCAAATTTAATGAAAAACTATGCAAGTTGCACTCCGTGCGTGGAAGAAATTTGAGCAGCCTCTGGAGTCGTAGTTGGCTGGTGCCGAAAGACGGCGAGCAGCAGCGGCAGTGTGCAAACATTCATAGAAAACAATTGTTTTGAATTTTAGAACACAAAATTTCATCCACCAGATGTGTCCGGTGTGTGACCCCCTTAAGTCAATTTCATATTTTTACTACGTTTTTTGCAAACCACTTTTTTTTTTTTTTTAAGAAATACACTACTTTTCAATGGCCAACAATGGCGAAACATGTTTTTTGCCCACATAATGGTTGCATAATGAACCAGCAGGGGCTAACTGTCGAAGTTAACCAGACAAACCTTAACCCTTTTGTCCAAACAAAAGCGGAAGAGGGGAGTGTTTGGGAAACCAATTTGGAATTCAGTATACATTTTGTAATTCCGTTTGGTCCTGCCAGTGGTGCAGAAATCACACCCTTCCCCTTTAACGAGAAGCTTTGCCACACAAAAACCCATGTACTGAAATGCAAACGGGTAAATTGTCATTATTCCACATGCATGACGAAATTACTCATAAGGAAATTATTGTGCTATTTAACAGTCTTCTCGAGTTATAATGGACCTAAATGTGGTTAGTTTGCACTCAGTTGCACTTGCAGGCCCCACTGTACAGTAATACAAGCTGGCTAAACTAACCTTATTTGGCAGGAAGCTGTAAAAGAGCTGTTGGACATTAAAATCAATGAGTCCAAACCATTGCATGGGTAACAAGCCCCTTTCAAGTGTAGATCCCAGGCATCTGCCATTCAGTTCAATCACTTTGCCAGAAAGAAAGGGGGATTACACCTCTCAATGTAGAATCACCCCCTCTCTCCTCAAATCCCAAATGATCAGGATAATGAAGAGATCGGGGGAAGAGAGAGAGAGAGAGAGAGATGGTAAGAAGCCGGGCTGACCATGCACACACCTCCCCTCCAGTTGTGCCTGCTTCATAATCCCTTAATCCCATTGGCTCTGGGATTAATTCTGTTTGATCAACTGATCAATTTATAACTGCCACTTCATCCCTGTTTCACATAGCAGTGGACAGAGAAACAAGAAGCATGGAGCTGTTATACTAAAAGCATTT